>NC_052065.1:129039567-129343733 GCF_903992535.2 Arvicola amphibius | reverse complement strand
TGTCATTAAGGCACTATTATTGAAGATACCACATACTTAAATCATTGAACTTGGAGAAATCAAGCTGATAATGACGTTGACGCTTGATCCTTGCTGGCTAGATTTTTGTTTAAGAAATACATGAGTGGATGAATAAATTTAAGAGTTATTTCAGATATTTTCTTTTTGAATTTCTTTTCTATTTAATATATTTTTGCATACACTATATTCTGATTATGGTTTTCCCTCTCCAAACTCTTCCCAGCTCCTCCCTACCTCTCCTCCCATGCATATCCACACCCATTTCTTCTCTGTCTAATAAAATAAATATGCATTCAAAAATAATAATAAAATATGATAAAAAACAAAATCAAAAGCAGAATAGGATAGAATAAACAAGCAGAATGAAAAAGTAAAAAAGAAACATAAAAATACAGAGAGGATGTAGAGGAGTCATCTGTCTATGTGTTACTTTCATTGGTTAATAAAGAGACTGCCTTGGCCTTTTAATAGGGCAGAAAATTAGGTGGGCAGAGTAGACAGAACAGAATGCTGGGAAGAAGGCAATGAGGCAGACACCATAGCTCTCCTTTCCGAGATGGATGCAGGTTAGAATCTTCCCGGTAAGCCACCACCTCATGGTGCTACAGACATTAATAGAAATGGGTTAATCAAGATGTGAGAGTTTGCCAGTAAGAGGCTAGAGCTAATGGGCCAAGCATTGTTTAAATGAATACAATTTGTGTATTGTTATTTTGGGTGTAAAGCTAGCCGTGCAGGAGCCGGCAGGAACGCAGCCTGCCACTCCTTTAACACAGAGACATACCTGTTCACATACAAAAATCTCATAAAACAAAAACTGGTAGTCATAATATGTGCACAGATGACACATATACAAAGCATTATGAGAAAAAGAACCTCCAAAAATGTCATTTGAGTTCATTTTGAGTTCATCTACTGCTGGATATGGGGCCTGACTTTAAGAGTGGTCTGCATAACCAGTGAAACTCCACTAGAAAACATAGCTTTTCATATATGTGTAACTGTTTAGCAACTGAAAATACATTCTGTGTGAGGGATGGGGGCTTGTGGTTACTTCCTCCAGCAACACTGGGATCCCATCTTGCCAACACCCCTGTGGACCTGCTTATGCTATGAAAGTCTTTCAGAGATCATATGTGTGATAATACTCCTGTATTTAGAACACTTTGTTTCCTTCATATCTTCCATCTCCTTACAATCTGTTTCTGTCTCTCCTTCATAAGTCTGAGGGGAGGGATTTGATGAAGACATCCTATTTAAAACATAATGTTCCAAGGTCTGTCATTCTCTGCACATTGTTTTCAAATTTAAGGAAAATTTATGTATTTTCCTTCAGTAATGGATGGATTGGTTGTTCTTTGGACAGAAAAGCTAGAATTGGCATTAGTCACATGATTTTTTCATTCTATTTGTTCAGTGGAGTTCTGAAACCCAAACCCTGCAGCCATTTGCTATCCCTTATCTCTATAAATAGATTGAATTATATTCTTAACAAACATGGCTTGCAAAATCACATTTATTCATAGATTTGATAGATCTTTAGCCACTTCAACAAAGTAGCAAACCTTAATGTGTGTGTGTGTGTGTGTGTGTGTGTGTGTGTGTGTGTGTAGAATTTTTAAGACAGGGTTTTTCTGTGTTGCTTTGGTGCCTGCCCTGGATCTCTCTCTGTAGATCATGCTGGCCTCATACTCACAGAGATCCACCTTCCTCTGCCTACTGAGTGCTGGGATTAAAGGTGTGTGCCACCATCACCCAGCTTCAATGTATATTTTTGGTGTATCTGTTGGGTACAGATTTGTAAAGAGCAAAATTCTTGGATTCTAATTAGCTCAGAAGATAATGCAATTTCTTAAATAACAGTAAGTTATAGTTATGCTCAAGTTACAGTATTTAAGCTTCACTGTGTGATTTTTTTTAGGATTTTCACTCTTCTTTATTCTGGCATCATCATCTAAATAGTAGACAAATGGTTACAGTACTTCTAGTGCCACATAAAACAGTTGCATAATACAAATGTAAAATAGGGAATCACATACACTGCAATATGGAGTAACAGAAAGAGAAAAAAAATGTTGAGTCTCATTACATCCACTTCTAAGTAGACTGATTCTCCATTAGATATCCATTGACCATGCTGAAGTTATAAAATGTATCATATGATTTGGAAGTGCCTATCTGAACACAATGAAAGTTTTCTTAGAAAGAAAAAGATGTGGGAAATATTTGAATAGGCATCTGAAATGTCAATAACATCATGTAAGAAAGCTTGAATCCTCAGCCTTCTGTTGCCTAACTGATAAGACTGAAATGAATTCAAACAAAGGTGATCAATGATCATCAAATTTAGGGATTTTTGTTTGTTTGTTTTTGTCCTAAACTCATACATGCATCTTAACTCTTGTCTGTAGAAAAAAGTTATCAAAGAAATCTTCATAAGAAACAATCAATGAAGCAACATGAAGCATTTGTTCAAACTCTCTGATGTGTAATAATAGAAAGATCCATCTGCTTCAAACTGCCAATGAATAGAACAGAGACAGAAAAAAAATGAACAACACCTCTTTTTACCTCATTCAATGCAAATTCTACAGGCCTTTGAACAAAGCTGCATCTCTTACTCATCATCAAAAGTGATTGTTCAGTACCTTTGAAATAGTTGAACTTATAACATTCTCCTTCCTTGAGGGTTGAAATAAGGACCCAAACTTTATACCCAAGGTAAATTGAATGCAATCCTGGATTACTTTTACTCTTTTCAGTCTAGAATGAAAAACCAAGAAGGATGGAATGAATATGAAATTATATTATGTAAACATACAAGTCTGACAAAAATTTTAATAATCTAAGAATTTGCATTTAAAAATAAAGTCAAAGAGTGGAATATTCCACACAAGTGAAACCATTCCAAAACTGAAGAAGTATAGGGTTCTCAGCTAAATAGGAAATATTCCTTTGAGAACATGGCAAATTTATGGTACATAATTATAGAGGTAAAATCCACACTGACCTCAAATTTCATAAAATATGAAGACATTTACAGCCTTACAGACAACAATTTAAAGATGGTGAGATTTGATGAAACAATTACTTATAATTCACTGTGTAATAGCATATAAAATGCATAAAGTTCCCATGTCTCAATAAATAAAAAAGAATTCAACATCAATTGTTTAATAACCTTAATAGAAATGTGAAAATAAATATATGCCATGTTTCTGATGTGTTCACTGGTCATTTTCAGTTTATCTCTTCCTTAATTAAATCATTTCAGTTCAGAGTTGCTCTTAGTGTGTCATGATGTTTTCTCATACCTTTATGCATTCTTTTTCTAATGCAAAGGCTATTCCTGGTTCTTTTATTATGACAGAATTTTCTTATGCTCATCATAGTCTGCTAGTTATACTTTAGTCTTTATTTAATACATGTACATTTCTTAACACTTCTTAGTTGACTTAAATGCTAATTTAATTTTACTCTATATTTAAAATGTCTTACTTTAACTCTTGCTATTTCTCAATACTGCCATGACAACCACTGTCAAAATTAATAATATATGCCTATGTAGTAATTATTATCCCCAAATAATGATAAAAACTTGCATTTAAATAATGGCTATTTCAGTAAGTAAAGAAGTTACTGTACCAATGGCTAAATGGTTTTAATCACTGCAAAACACGCATATATTCTCTTAGACCACATTCTAGTGGATCATTGGGTCTCTGTGACCTAAAAAAAAGAATTATTGTAAATATATACTTGTAAAAATAACTAATTTTGGCCATTTTGTTCAATGTAATTAAATTATTTATATTCTTTTTAAAGATAGGTTATCTCTCTTACTATGAAAATTTCACAATATTGTTAAGAATAATTTGTTTAAAAAGCGAAGGAAGAAAGAAAGCAAAAAATTCATTTGCAAATGAATTACACACTGTTCCTTTCTACAGCCATTGCTCTATTGCACAACCATCAGTGTATTTATGCACCCCATTAGAATGTGTTTTTATGCTATTTTCAAAATAAAATGGATTGTGTTGAATATATATGAATATATATAGAAGCCATAATTTAATAGTTCATGAAATTTAATTCATCATGCTATTTTAAATTTAAAATTTAAGTATAGAGTTCATAATGTCCTTTTCATTCTCTGTGGAAACAAAAACAGAACTTCTTTTCCAAAGCAATAAATCCTTAGACTCAAATTTTGAAGTCAAGAAATCTTTAAAACCTATATGTTGGTTTAGCTTATCAGTCCTCAGAATCAAAAGTCTCCCTGCAGTCAAAAAATTAAAAGAAAACACAATAATATATATAACCCATACTCTCTGTGTATTTTCCATATTTACATGGCTTAGTTTTTTACTCTATTTCTTTTTAATATTTATTTTATTATCTTTACTCCTTTTATCTATGATTGTCTGTACTCTGTCACTTTAAAGACTTTGTTTTATTTTTTCCTAAACCATTTACTTCCTTTTATGACTCTCTATATTCTTTTTCTTCTCTCTCCCAAGCCTACATACATTTTTTAAACACACTGTGTCTTATTCAGTGGTCTTTTGTATCTGAATCTGTACTGTTATGTATCTATAATCATTCTCTATCCTGGAGAACTTTTAAAATATTAAGCAGCTTGGACACAACAGCCCTGAGTGCTGTCTATACCTTTCTCTGCCTTTCAAATTGGCAGAGGTACTATTACCACCAGCTCTGAGACTGCCAGTTCGGAGCCTTGCTCACGAATTTAATTCTGAGAAGGAACGTGTAATACATAAACCCATTTTATCTGGGTAATAGCTAAATATGCCATGCAGCACAGTACGAGGCCTAGAAATATCTGTGTATTGTGACAGGAATCCACCATGATCTCCTGCCTATGTACACCTAGCAGACATGATCCCACCACCTGTCCAGGCAGGGAGTGCTGAGCCCTGGGCATGGTCTCAGCTACTTTCCTCCCGATCCTGAGTGGGCACAACAGTATGGGATCCTGAAGTGGGTAGCAGGCATCAGCCCCCCAAAAGAGCCAGAGCTGTTCCTGTAACTAGCACAAATCAGGAAGCCTTTCTTTAAAGAAACCGTGTAGTTCTTCCCACTAAAGCTGAGTCAGGAACACTCATAAAGGAGTCACCTCTCTGCTTGCCATCTGCAAACAGAGCAAGAAACTGCTTTAAACTCTCTCTCTCTCTCTCTCTCTCTCTCTCTCTCTCTCTCTCTGTGTGTGTGTGTGTGTGTGTGTGTGTGTGTGTGTGTGTCTAGAATTCCTTCCCAAACTCTCTCAGGTTTTAAGTAAATTTAGTTGGCCACACGGGGCGCCAGTCTATTGGGGGAAGGCTGCTTATTCATTCCTGGTTATCCAGACCATGAAATAATCACAGCATATTGCTAGCTAACGCTTATATGTTTTGTTAACCATTTCTATAAATCTTTGTATTACCACATGGTTGTGGCTTACCCGCAAGGTTCCATCCTGTGACTGTCTGAGGGGGGGGGGAGAGGGCCGGGGGGGGAGGCAGTATACATGGCTTCTCTGCGACTCTGCCTAGTCTGTTTATATATTTTTTCTAGCCTGAGTAGATTCTGTTAAGCCACTGGCTGAAAGCAGCTTCTTTATTCATTAACCAATAAAAGCAACACATATACAGAAGGTCTTCCCATACCAAAAGTCCTCCAACATTTATTTATTGGAAATTTTATCCTCAGTGAAATATAGTTGAGATATGGATCTATAAAAGATGATCAGGTAATGAGATTGCCACCCAATTCACAAGTCTTAGACTAATACAATCAAGTGTTATAAATATTTGCAACTTTAGAACAATAATAGAAAATAAATTCTAACCCATTAGAAGGGATAATATAAAATGAAAAATAAAACATAATGCAAATGTAAAAAGTAGATAAAATCTGGCAATCACTGGCAGTCCTGTTAAAGGTCATTAAAGGGCATTTGAAGAATCTGGTAATATATTGGAAACTGCTTGTAAAGAAACACATGGAGAGCTTCTAAATTGCATCTCTCATTTCCTTTTGTCAAGGGTAAATCTCAGGTGTAGATGGAGCTGCGGGGCTGCATCCCGCCACCCGGCTAGCTTTACACCCGAAATAATTACATAAAAACTGTATTCTTTTAAACATTGCCTGGCTCATTAGTTTTAGCCTCTTATTGGCTAATTAATCCATATTTAGTAATCTGTATAGCACCACGAGGTGGTTGCTTACCAGAAGAGATCTTAACCTGCGTCTATCTCGGAGAGGAGAGGCATGGCGACTGCATATGGCAACTGCATATGGCAACTGCATATGGAGACTGCCTGAAACATCTCCCTTCTCTTTCCCAGAATTCTGTTCTGTTTACTCGGCCTACCTAATTTTCTGTTCTATTAAAGAGCCAAGGCAATTTCTTTATTAACCAATGAAATTAACACATAGACACTCCTCCATCATTTCCCCTTTTTCTGTTTAAACAAAAAAGAAAGGCTTTAACTTTAACATAGTAAAATTACATATAACAAAACAGTTACCAAGCAAGAATTACAGTTACAATATTTAGATCTATTTAATCTTTTATCATAACTAAGGAAAGCTATAACTATCTAGTTATTCTTCAACTCCATCAAATACTCTTGAAGGATATAATATTACCTAAGTAAACAAGAAATAAGTAACTTCTAAAACTCTAGAAATTACAGAGACATCTCACTGCCTGGACAGTCACCCAAAGTTCCTCTGTACTGTTGGGGTATCTATCTTTGGCCTTCAGGACCATAGTATCCAGCAGACATTTCCATGAAGCAGGAAATTCCAAAGACAGTTCAGGCACTTTCTGCTGTGTCCTGCAGAATGTCTCACAGACTCTTTCATGAATCAGGAACCCCGAAAGACCATCTCACCTTTAGGCAAGTTCAGCAGTCCTGTCTCTGTGGGTTCTTTGTGTCCAGTTCATGCAACAGTCCAGGCAAGAGCAGTTTCTTGCCCAAATGGCTATCAAACTCCATAAGGAGCCTCTTCGATGCCCATCCTCCGCTTGAAGTAGATTGGTGCTGCCAAGAGCAGACGTGTCTCATTGTCATGAAAAACCCTAAGTTATTAAAACATTAAATGCCATATTCTGCAGTCTTTGAAAGATATGAAGAATGTCTATCTAACTGAAATATATCTCTATATATCTAGAAAATCTAACATGACTACAAGCTTGACTATTATTGATGATTATCCATTAACCTATATTTCCTAATTATACATTGCATTTTAAAATGAACTACATAATCACAATAGCTTAATCAAGATCAGAAATATATATATATATATATATATATATATATATATATATATAAAATTGACCTTAAACTCCATACCAATGTAAATTATTTATCTCATGTAAAGCTAGCCGGGTGGCAGGATGCAGCCTGCACTCCATCTACACTCAAGGACAAATGAGTCAAGTTTGTCAAACCCAGGGTGAATCATCAATCATTTGCTATAGTAATGATGATTTTCCTATTCCCCAAACTGCATTTCTTTTACCTATAAAGCTCCACTATTAACTTTTCCACATCCTGTAAATTCATCAAATGGCTAAATCTTTCATTTCAGTCCATATGCGTTTCCAAAGACGAAGTTTTTTTTAAATTTTTACTTTTTAATTTAAGTGTGTGTGTGTGTGTGTGCGTATGTGTGTGTGTGTGTGTGTGTGTGTGTGTGTGTGTGTGTGATGTTGTGGGTTCCCATGGAGGCTAGAAGTCTAATTTCCTGGAGCCAGAATTACAGGAATCTGTGAGCTCCTGGACTTGGATGCTGGAACTTGAGCCTAGGTCATCTCGAAGAGCATCAGGTGCTCTTATTCATTGAGCCATTTCCTTAGCTCAAGATGGTTATTTATATGCAATATCAGTTATATATCTGTACCGTCAAACAAATTCAAAAAGCATTAACTGACACCAAAAGACAAATGACAAAATGTGATTGTAAAACATTGAAGTTAATAATAAAATAGTAGTAGTAGATAAGAATCAGTATATTTTAGTAATGAATAAAAGTCACAGAAGTTAGCATAGGAGTACATTTTAACTAAATTATTTCTGTCTTTTTGAATAAAGGAAATGTAAGTTTATGCTTCTATTTTAACTAATATTAAGATTATTTATATGCCCTTAAATGGAAATAGGATAGACTTGGGTCACCTATTAATATCCCTGCCTATACAATTTTCATCTTTTCAAATCAAATAGTATAAAATTAGAATTCTGCCTTT
Organism: Arvicola amphibius; assembly: GCF_903992535.2. NCBI lineage: Eukaryota > Metazoa > Chordata > Mammalia > Rodentia > Cricetidae > Arvicola > Arvicola amphibius. Next base: position 129,335,452 of record NC_052065.1, on the reverse strand, counting down.
CTGAAACCAGCAAAAAACTCACATAAATCCTGATTCATGTTCCCAATGTTCTTATATTATAACTCTAATTAACAGATATTATGCATCTGGCATGTGTAAGGTACAGATGTTAATGCTTCATACTAATGATGTTAGCAATTTTCTTGTCAATTTGTGTTTTACTACTGCTGTTAAATGATCTTATAAATATCCTCAGCATTTCCACCTAAGTTTTGCTGTGCATACTAACATGTAGCAGGCCGGAATAGAAGACTGCCTACTGGCAATGACCTCGGCACATCAGGAAATAAATTAACAACAGAAAAACATCCTTATGGAGCTTCACCCACATGGATATATCTATCTTAAGTTCTGCAGGGTTCACCTAGTGACAGGGTGATTTCATAGGAGATATTCATATGAGAAGGAATGGATACTGTGGATATATTTTGTTTGGGGTATAACAAATAAATCCTGCCTGAAGATCAGAACGCATAGCTAAACCACTAATTAGCCATAGAGGCCAGGCATTTGTGGCATACACCTTTAATCCCAGCAATAGGGAGAGAAAGGCAAACAGATCTCTGTGAGTTCAAGGGGACACTAGGCTATCCTAGATTGATCTAATCTCAAAGAGAAAAAGAGCCAGGTAGATGGTTCACACCTTTAATCCCAGTATTTAGGAGCCACACACTTTTAATCACAACATTAGGAAGGTGAAAACACTAAGGGATATGGCTGGGTGGTGAGAGGAAAGTAAGGCAGGAGGAGAACGGAGTTTGGCACATTCAGTCTGAGTATTCATGGAGAAAGATTCTTGTTCACTTTGGTCTAAGAATTCTGTAGAGGCAAAACGTCTTTCTATTGGCTGGCTCCTTTACTTCAATGATCTTTCAGCTTTCACACCATAGTATCTTACTCCAGGCTTTTAATTTAATAAGACTCATTAGGATTGCATTACATGATATTATGTTTTTTTTAAAAAAAAGCTTATGTTTTGTTTGAGAAAAGGAAGTATAACAGTTAGTATGCATGTACAACCTTTACTCATGTGTTCTAGTTGTATTTTGTCAAGAGCACAAATGCTTCAGTTAAGCACAAATGCTAAGGTGCAATCAAATTCTTACATTTTAGTAATGGGAAACTGCCACATAGCATTATAGTATAGAGACTCCAATACCCATCTGCTTCCCATTTTGAAAATGAACAACAATTTGACTGGATGGAAACACAGGCAGAAAGTGTTTGTGTGTGTGTGTGTGTGTGTGTGTGTGTGTGTGTGTCATGAAAATATACTCTGGTTAAGTAACTGGCAGCTTTGAAAATAACTCCAAATTAACTTATATCTAAGTAGGTTTTGTTAATTGAAAATTAATATGACCCACTTATTTTGATCATGTTTTGCTTCCTGAAACTTCCATGAATCTTTTTTCTGGCCAAGGATATGTGTTTGCTATCACCTTTACTTTGACAGTAACACAAAACTCTATGGTACTAATTATATTACATCTGCAGTTATAGCTATGATGTTATTTCCTCAATGAATTTTTAATTTCTTAAAGAAAAATATCTTGAGATCTCTGACTTGGCATTTCAAAGAGGAGAATCTAATAATTGTAGTCCAAATGATGCACACTCTGAAAAGACAATTTCCCCTAATTCTTTCTTAACAAGCTGTTTTCCAGCATTGATAGGGAGAAGCATGAAGATAATTTCAACCAAATACTATAAGAAAAAGTCAAATACCTCTAGCCACATGTGTAAACATACACATTTAATTTGTGTACACAAATGTGTCTTTGTCTACTGACAGTTATCCCCAAAGAAGAAATTTGCCAGAAATTTTCATATTTATATGGTCTTAGTAAGCTTGAATAGTGCCCCAACATAGGGCCAACTAAATCTACATAAAACCTGAGAAGGCTTGAAAAAGAATTCTAGATGAAATAAATACAGAGTTTAACACAGCTTCTAGATAAAAAAAAATACAGAATTTAACACAGCTTCTTGCTGTTTGCTGGTAGTGTGCCAAAGCTATTTTAAGAGAGGTTTTCCTGATTCAGTCATAGCAGGAAAAAAGCTGTACTGTTTTAAAATGGCAGCTTTCTGGGCCATGCTGCTAGCTCCACCTCTCACTCTTTCGGGAGATAGAGCATTTGAATGGGGTTTTTGAGCAGACTGCTGTAGCTTGCTTGATGGCAACTTGTTCCAATTGTGTGCCTGGAAATGGGGCAGTATGAAAGGCTCAGAGGGGCAAGCAGCTCCACCATGCTAGACTGAGTGGGGTAAGCACACAGTTCCATATTTGACCTAGTAATATTGCAGCTTAGATTCTTATGCACTTAGCATTTAAAAGCACAAAGCAAAAGTGTTCCTGGACAGTAAAGAATTGCAGATACACAGTAGGACAAATTCAGATATAAAAAGACCTATAAATGGGTCACAGTGTTGGATAAATGTACAAAGGCTTGGGAGAAAGGAAAAAGAGTATAGAGAGTCATAAGATAAAATTAATGCTTCAAAAAGGATAAAGAGACAGAGTAAAGACAGTCATAGATTAAAAGGATTAAAGAAAAATAAGCCACGTAAAAATGAAATATTCATAGAGAGTCTGGATTGTGTGTATTATTGTATTTTCTTTGATTTTTTGACTATGAAGGAGCTAAGTACAGAGAGATATTTCATTGTATGGACTGCTAAGCTAACCCAGCTTGTATATTATAAAGGTATCTTGACTTTAAAATTTGAGTCTAAGGATAAGTTGCTTTGGAAAAGAAGTTCATCTTTTGTTTTCACAGAAGATGAGAACCTGTGGATTGCTTCCAGACCAATATGGTTTGCTGGAATAAGATCCCCTGAAAGGTTGCTATAAACATCCCCACAAAGAAAATATTCCACCCAATAAACAGCAGAAAGCAGTTTGGAGAGAAATAAATGGTGAAGGAGGTCCATTTGTTTATGTGTTGCTTTTGTTGGTTAGTAAAGGAACTGCTTTGGGCCTATAGGAAGTAAAGTATGTGTACATTCTGTCAATGATATATAATACAAAAGCAGGAAATGCTACAAGAAAGACCTGTATTTATCCCCTGTGATAATTGCTGCCACCACTACAGAAGGAACCATCATTCTCCAAGTCCCTAAGGATATTGGACCATCTTACTGAGCAACTTCTTTGCCTTGACCATAATATTAAGATAGTTACTTACACATGTTGGTCATTGTTTGCAAACCCTTACCTTTCCTCCATTGCTCATATCAAAACTTGTCTTTATGTTCCCCTTAAAAAGAACACCAACCTAGGCTTTCTTTGGATTCTCTTAAGTAAAAAGTATTTAATCAGATTATCAAATATCTATGTTGAATCAGGAGAGCATGTAGCTAAGTTTAAAACAAGAATGCTTAGTTTCCCTGGATCTGTAGATTGTAGCATAGTTATCCTTTATTTTACAGGTAATATCCACTTATGAGTGAGTACACATCATGTTCGTCTTTCTTGGTCTGGGTAATCTTACACAGGATGAATTTTTCTAGTTCCTTCCATTTGGACGGTTCATAGAAGACATCAAAATCTCCCTATAAGGGGGAAATATAAAAGATTTTTGGAGTAGACTGAGGACAATTGGGGATAAGAAACGAGCCATCAGGTTCCAGGGGGCATGGAGGGGAAGAGTGCTGAGGAGGACTGCTGAGATATTGGGGTGGGACATTTCAGGTACAGGTAAAATCTTTGTGCAAGGGAATATCCCTCAAATCTACAAGGATTATCCCAGCTAAGTCTCTTAGCAATAGCGGATACATAGCCTGAATGTTCCTCCTGTACCCAGATTGGTGCCTGTCCCAATAGTCATGAAGGCGATGTCCTCTAGAAGTGGATGGAAACAGATGCAGGCCCACAGCCAAACATTAGGTGCAGTTTGGGAATCCTGCAGAGAGGAAAGAGAAAAGAGTGAAGAGCCAGAGATTTTAAGGACACCACAAGAAAGCTCACAGAAACAACTAACCTGGGCTCATTGGAGCTCACAGAGACTACATTGGACTCACCTAGGCACTCTGCATATAACTTACACTTGTGTAGCTCGGTACTCTTATAGGAATCTTAACAGTGGGAGCAGAAGCTATTTCTGACTCCTTTGACTGCTTTAGTACGTTGCTCCTCATACCATGTCACCTTATGCCTTAATGCATGAGGTACTTAATCTTACTTGATATGCCATGTTTTATTGATGTTAATGGGAGGGCTGCCCTTTCTTGGAGGGAGACAGAAGAGGAGGGCATTGGGTAGGTGAACATGTTGATGGGGGATTGGGAGAGGCTACAGGTGGAATGTAAAATAAATAGATGATTAAAATATAAAATAAAATCAAAAGATATGAGATTGCTTAGATTGAGCATAATGTATTTGAAAGTAAACAGTGTATATATGTAACGCATATAGATTGAAATCATTGTTACCATCATAATTAATCACAACAGAAACATAACAACACTATGGTTTATGTGCTGATTAGTAACTACTGTTATGAAGAAGAATAAGAAAATACAAGTCTATTCTTTCCTGTCTGTCTTGGTTTGAATCCTTTATTTCCTTACCATTCTGTTGAGAATACCCCAATTTTCATTAGTTATTTGTCCATGCAATCTACACATATCCATGTACTAGAGAAGATATTTATAAAATTCCCTTAGTGCAAGCATTTGGAATTTAAGTGTGGAATTCATTAGGTATTTTTTCTCTTGGTGCGATAAAAGAAAATGACCAGAGTAACTTACATAATAAATAGTTTATTATCATTTAAAGTTCCAGAGAGATAAAATTCCATCACTGTGAAGAAGTACGGAATTAAGTAACAAAATAGTGGCAGGAACCAAAGCGTCAATCCAAAAGCACAAACTGAAAGTGACACTGAGTCTTTAAACTCTCAAAGACCACCTCCAGTGGCATGGCTCCCCAAGAGGGTTACTCCTTCTAAGCCTACCCAAATATTTCTACCAGAATCCAACATTGTGGAAGAAATTCTCATTCAAACCACTACAAAAACCTTTTGTTTTAATTATAACAATACCATTTAGCTCTTTGTAGACCTGTGTGCTATTTAATCTAACTACATGCATATTCTTAAAGTTCAGAAGTCAGATCAATATTCTATGTGAATTCAAGTTATTACCCTCAATAAAATGACTTAGAGCCAAGGACAATGGCACTGGGTTTTGATACTACTGCATGTACTGGCTTTGTGGGAGCCTAGTCTATTGAGATGCTCACCATCCTAGACCTGGATGGAGCTGGGAGGACCTTGGACTTCACACAGGGCTCTTTGGTCTAGAGAGAGAGGAAGGGGGAGGGGGAGGGGGAATGGGAGGAGGGGAGGAGGTGGAAATTTTTAATAAAAAATAAATATAAATATAAATAAATAAATATAAATGAATAAATAAATAAAATGACTTAGAATGTCCCATGTGTTGCTTTTGTGATATGAATAGAAGATTCTTGATATCAACTGTCGCAGATGTTGAAAATATATGAAGAGGGTTAGAGTGGAAAGGTAATTTCCTACTTAATTAAAAAATTATTCCCTATATAGGTCCTTATGAAATTGTACTTTTAAATTTTCCTCTACTTAGAGTTACCTCATGGAAGAAAACAATTATATGTAAAGTTCTCACTTATCTATGTGTAATGCTTAAATGTTTCATTTTGTTGAATAACTAAAATATCACTATCCCCCTTATAATATGTTCCTCTGGTTTTGCTTCTTCCAATTTATTTTCTACTTTTGTCATTTTGATTCTCCTAAAAAATTTCCCATGCTATTTGTATGTCAAACAGCATCTCCTACTTCTTTGAACACCATTGACACATACCTTAACTAGATCCACAGTGCTACATATTACTAATTTCATCTTTGTAATCCGCATGTCCACTCATTACTTCTTACTTCATTTCTTTCTGCTGTCTCTAAAGGATAAATGTTTAATATGTTCTCATTACCTTTGCTACTATTCTCATTGCTTGACACCTTTCATCAAGTTCCATGATTATTTCAAATCTCATCATAAGTTTTAGTACAACACAACATATACTTTGTTCTGTTAAAACATTGTGGGCAATCACAGTATCAACACAACCATTTCTGTTATTACATATAATAGTTTCTGTTTTACCCTTTTTTCTCCTTAGTCAAATTAACATACTATTTGGAATAAGAATTTTCTTTCTACTTATTAATTACACTTAATATAGATATGTACAAAGATCTTTTTTTGTGCAGTTGAAAGAATTAATAAGTGAATGCTACAGTAGAAGGATCATCTTTTCTCAATCTAGCAGATAAAGACTAAAATCTTTATTTTATCACATGATTTCATTATCAGAAGTAATTTTCATAAGGAATGTCTATTTCTTTATCTCCAAAATGAGAATAAACTGCCACAATGGTATCATGAGTCTATTGCCAAAATTAATATAAAATAGAATTTTAGAAGCCACAAACATGGATCTTAAAGGAAATATCACATTCATTGTTGAGGTGTCTAATACATTTTACAGGTCAGAGACTCAGCAAGTGCAAAGTCACAGACTATTAACTGACCCTTCTAAGAACATAGAAATAAATGGAGTTTTTCTGCCCTTTTTAGCTGTAATTCAGAACACTACAGTCAATTTCATATGTTTCCATATTTGATTATAGCAATACAAAATCAAGCAGCTTAGCCATGAATTTATTCAAGAATGATATCCAGAATGGCAATATGCTTTCTATATAAATCTTTATTTTTCTCTTCCCAAAAGTAAAAGTATTACTGAATATCTGCTCTGAAAAAATGTTTATGGAGTTAATTCCTTTCTGAAATAAGTAGGCATTTATGCTCCCAGAACATGTTTCCAATCCCTTTTCAAATGCCTGTGTCTTTATTGAACATAGTACTTCAATTGACACGTAAAACATGTTAAGAAATAGAACACAATTTTAAAGAATGCAATTAAAGCAAATGGCTAAAACTCTTCTGGAAAAATGCATTAACATTTCCAAGCTATCATCTGAAAGTCAATGCTTAAAATGATGATGAAAAACATTTATATGAAATTTACTATATAACAGTCAATATTCTAAGAATATTACCCTGTGAACTGGCTAATACTACTGTACATAGTTTTATAAAAGAATAACACTCAACCATGCCACAAGGACATGTGCTCAACTATGTTTATAGCAGCATTGTTTCCATAGCCAGAAATTGGAAACAACCTAAATGCCCCTTGACCAAAGAATGGATAAAGAAAATGTGGCACATTTACACAATGGAGTACTACACAGCAGAAAAAAATAACAACATCTTGAATTTTGCAGAAAAATGGATGGAACTAGGAAACATCGTTTTGAGTGAAGTAACCCAGACACAGAAAGGCGGTTATCATATGTACTCACTCATAAGTGATTTTTAAACACAAAGCAAAGAAAACCAGCCTACAAATCACAATCCCAGAGAACTTAGACAATGAGGACACTAAGAGAGACATACATAGATCTGATATACATGGGAAATAGAAAATGAAAAGATCTCCTGAATAAATTGGGAGCATGGGGAACTTGGGGGAGGGTTGAAGGTGAGAGAAGAGGCAGGGAGGGGAGCAAAGAAAGAAAGAGAGAGAGAGAGAGAGAGAGAGAGAGAGAGAGAGAGAGAGAGACCTGGCTTTGGAGTTGGACACTGGCTCTGTCCTTCTCTGCATCAAAGCATGTTGTTAAAATAAAGATTCAGAGTTTCTGCTTCATGTCAGGAGCCATGATATGGGACAGAAAGAAACAAGAATTTAGAAAAAAATTACTTTTCTTATATCTATTTTTCTCTATTGTACCTTTCATTGAATATATATGTCTATGTCTATATAAATAATGTTTGTTTTCCACAATGAACAATGAATTTTCCTGCAGAAATCTTTAAAGTGTCCAGGAAGAAGATGGGGCCCCACAACAACAACTCCACCTTGTTGATATGACATCATGATGCTGATAGTGCTACTATATGACCTGTTTCAGCTACCAGCAGCTGCTCAGATGGTTCAAACTTGGTTAGCTGAAATGGTGCACTTTTTTGCAATGTTCTGGGAAGACCTCCAAATAGGAACCTTGCAAAAACCCTACCAAATACTCAAAGACTATTTACAATTATACCAGACAGTTATCTTGGAACTTTACTATCATTTTACTTTCATAGAATCCCATAGAAAGAACATCACCCCCATGACAGTTGGAAGTAATTCTAGAAGATGATGTCCACTCTCCCAACAAAGTTTGTCCTCAGGGTTAGGTACATCATTTAGGGGTTGATTATAATTGGTGTAGGGTTGGGGATTGGGGGAGAAATTTTGTAGGCTCAGAGATCTCTTTGAAAAAAAAGGAAAATTGAATGGGATAACATATTAGTGTGAGCTTACTCACACTAATAATAATAGCGAGTAATAGAGTGGATACTTGTGAGCTATTATTTATAGGCAATTTACATTGTTATAGATTCTTGTATATTGATACAAACTTAAATTATATTGAATATGTTTCTATTTCTGTCCACCATATTTGTATTCTTAGGCAAAGTAATTTTGTCATAGTGTATGCATGCATGCTTCTACCACTGCTTAAAACATTTTTTATTTATTTATTTATTTATTTATTTATTATGTATACAATATTCTGTCTGTGTATATGCCTGCAGGTCAGAAGAGGGCACCAGACCCCATTACAGATGGTTGTGAGCCACCATGTGGTTGCTGGGAATTGAACTCAGGACCTTTGGAAGAGCAGGCAATGCTCTTAACCTCTGAGCCATCTCTCCAGCCCCCTAAAACATTTTTTATATTGATACAAGTTTTTGATATATTTATCATATTACAATGTACATTTCTACCTTTGATCAAGATATTTATACATTGTTTACATTTTGACGTCGTTTTCCTCACTTGTTGCACAGTTGTTTATTATAAAAATTTCTAATATGATGTCTTAGTCTTTAAGTTATATAGGTATTAAGAATTATTGATCAATAGACATCTATGATTGTCATACTTATAGTTAGACTAATAAGGTTCTTTAGATTCATATTATATTCTGCATAGATAGGTAATCTTCAACCATTTCAAAGAGCTGTAGAATATGACATTTAAATAATTTAGGGTTCTGTAAAAGTGAGACACAATTGCTCCTAGCAGCACTGGTCTATTCAGAAGAGAATGTTAAGCACCAAAGACACTCCACTTGGAGCTTATTTTCTTCTTGTCAAAATTGGCCTTTGGGTAAGGAAATGCCCATGCCTCAACCACTGACAAAGTACATGTTATCTAGAAATGGATAAGCAGGACTGTCAAATCCTGGCAAGACAGGGTAAGATAGTTTTGAAAATTTTCCTGTCTCTGAAAATGGTCTGTCAGTTATTCTAGGCCTTAGCCAAATTTGATTGCTTCAACGTTGCTAATGATACTTTGGGTGATTGACGGGTAGCCAGTTGTCTCTGTCATTTATTGCACATCTTAGAAGTTGCTTGATTGCATTTCCTGCTTACTCAAGTAATATTATTTCCCTTCTCGGATCTTCAATGGGGTTGAAAACTAGATAGTTGTACTTACTTTTCTCTCATGATTTGGCCAAGTTATTTATTTTACAAGATTTAAACTAGTTAGGATAAGATAATTATATATATATGTTTGTTCTTATTATATATTTTTGTATTAGGCTTAGAACTCTCTTATTTAAACAAAAGTGGGAGGTGCTGTAGGAAATCCTACAGCCAGTAGTTACCTGCCTGCTGGGGCCTAATCTTTCATACTATTTATGCCAATGTAGAGCATGTGTCCAGCCTTTCTCTTTTCCAGATGTGGGATTTGGTTTCTGTTCTCTATTCTAGCAGAGGATTCTGATTTGTGAGTCTACCCCTAAATAAATAACCTTCTATGTTTCTCAATTTTGAGCTATGATGGGATTTCTTTTAAGCATCCTTCATTACAGAAAAGATAGTTTTAGATGGCAATGCAAGTTAGAATGGAACATGAAGTAGGTACAACCTTTTGCAATCAGCAAAAACAGGATAGAGAACTGAGTATTTTCTCTGAATTTGTCAAATGCTAATAGACTATACATTGTTGATGTAATTATTGTCTGTATATGCATTTATATAGTTATTGTAGTTATTATACATATAATTTTTATATTAGTTATAACCTTTTCATTTTAGACAAAAAGGAGAAAATGTGGTGATATTTTGTTTGTGATCTAACATAACTTGCCTGAAGAACAAAGTAAGAAGATAGTCACTAATTAGCCATAGAGGTCAGGTAGTGGTGACACACACCTTTAATTCCAGCACCTAGGAGTCACACTTTTTTAATCTCAATACTAGGGAGTTAAGACAAAAAGGGATATGCCTGGGCAGGGAGAGAAGAATATAAAGAGAGAGTAGACAGGAACTCAAGGAATTCAATCTGAAACTTCATGGAAACAGTATATTGCCCCATTTGGTCTGGGGATTCAGTAGAGGTAAAAAGTCTCTCTAGTGGTGACCTCCTTTACTTCTCTGTTCTTTCATCATTTACCGCGATATCTGACTCTAGGTTTTTATTATTAAGGCCTATTAGAATTTGCACTACAAACTGCTTTACAAACAAACAGTGGTTTAACCAAGTATACATTTATCACTACTCCTTCAAAATTTCTCAATAAAATAACAGTATAAAGGAGCAATAGACAAGAAGAGAAAACTACAAACACCAAAGAATTGGGATAGGCCTTCATTCACTAAACAAACCTGAAAGCAAATCTTACTGAAGTCACCTGCTCATTTAGCAGCAATTAAAGAAGCACATTTGTAGGCCCTCAGGTTCTCTTGTAATTTCTTGATCTTAACTCTGTGATGGCTTGTGATTTTTCTTGTCAATGGAGAATAAAAATGATACTGTGTTAGTTCTTAAAATAGGTATAAAATATCAGATTTCCCCCATCTTAATCTGTTGGAACTCTATGTATCCACAAAGTAGGTGACTGGATAGTCTCCAGAGGAAAAAAAAAAACAACTCATTCAGAAGAAAATTAATTTAGAAAGTCTAATGGAAAGATAATGGAAAAGATATATTAGATGAAAGTAAATGGAAAGAATAGGATTTCAAAGTGCATCAAATCAGAGAGCAGAAGTACCAAGAAGAAAAAAATGAAATTAATAGAATTATCGATGAATAATCAAAAGCTATAGTTATTTAGAACAGTTTTGGGGGAAATAATGACTATATTAAAGAGTAAAGAAATGAAAAACTAAGGTAATGGTCAAGTAAGGAAAAACTTACAACAAGTAAATGATAGGACTTTAGTTCTTTTGAAATAAAATTCTTATAAAGTTGCTGGTTAATAAACAAAATTTTCTGATGGTACTTGGGGATCAAAGAATAAAAACTAATAGTATATAGAAATGGGACCAGAGTGCTATATTAATGATTCTCATAGGGAGAACAAATCTAACATTTAACATTGAAAATATTAAGTACTGTGTGTTAGTTTGAGAAATGTCTATGGGCTCATGTATTTGATTAGTCAGTCCCCAGTTGGTGGTGGCATTGGAGAGGACATTATATTTTGAGCTGGAGACTTGCTAGAAGGAATTATATTAGCTTGAGGATTTATATTCTCTCCCCACTACCTGTTCTCCCTGTTCTCTCCTCTCTCTCTCTCTCTCTCTCTCTCTCTCTCTCTCTCTCTCTCTCTCTCTCTTTTTCTCTCTCTCCACTGCTGTTTTGTACTTTCCTTCACTTATGCTATCTCATGCCTTCTCTGCCATTATTTCTTGGCCATGTATTCTATTACTTTTTGCTTTTTGAGATAGGGTTTCTCAGGAGCTTTGGAGTAAGTCCTGGAATTCACTCTGTAGCTAGGCTGCCCTAAAATTAACAGAGATTCACCTGCCTCTGCCCCCAAAAGCTGTGATTAAAGGCATTGCCACCATCACCTAGTTCAGTCTCATAATTTTTAAAATAAAATTTTATTAATATAAATTAAAAGCCTACTTTATATAAACAATAAAATCTCAGTACTGATTTTCTTCTGCATTTGTACTAGAAAAAAGAAAGATAAAAGTTTTCCATTCCCTTCTGGTAAGAAAAACTCATCTCAATCAAGTTGAAAGAAGAAAAGCTATATAAAACAATAAGCCAAATAAGATCAAAACAACTTGTAAATGAAAGATAATAGCAGAGGTAGATGAAATTACACTTGAATCTGAAAGTAAAATAAAAATGTTCTTCGTAGAATTATAGAAGACAAATAATCACTAGGAAACTGCCCTAACATGTGGAAATACTGGATAAAATACATGTGGCTTTAAGAGCACACCAATTGGTTATTCAATATCATATGGCCATTCATGAAAACATATGTACAAGTAACATTATACAGACTGAGCAGGTTCTATTTATGCATTTAGGAGTATACACACATACACACACACACACACACACACACACACACACACACACATGTATGTAACAGCAATCAATGAAAAAAAAGCCCATAAATTTTAAAGAGAACAAGGAGGGTCATACAGGAGTATTTTGAGTGAGGAAAGTAAATGATGCAATTATGTTACTATCTCAAATTTTTCAATAATTTATATACATACATACATACATATGTATGTGTGTATATATATGGTATTTTAGACAAGTACCTTAGTCTAAAAGCAAGAAAAAGAAAGTAACAGTAGTATCAAAACTGAAGACAAACATTAAAGCCTGATTGCAAGCTTGATATAGATCTCTAAGGAATAAGCTGACTGTGTCTAAGAAGCTGTAGCCCAACATCCAGAATGAAGATAGCCAAAGTTTCCTATCAGGAGGATATCTAAAGGAAAATGTATTCTCACAGGTCCAGTGACAATACAACTATTCTTCCTTATCCAGGTCTACCTTACCCTCACACCCTTACCACCTTTGAAAGAAAAATGACCACTACAACATAAAATCCCAGTCACTGGATAGTGAAAATCTTAGACTGAGAAATGAGACAATAATGGAACTGAGCAGACTGAGCAAGTTCTGATTATGCATTTAGCACACCTACATACAGGCACACATTCACAAACACACAGACACACACCACAATTCTCTATTCTTCTCTGTAATGTTCTACACATATTAGCTTGTCTCCCATGTCCTGTAAGTCCTTAGTTTAACAGAAGCCATGTTAATCTATTGAAATCCGTAGCTCCCATTGAATGGGTGTCTCCCACAGTTGTTTCACATTCTGGCCTGTAAACAGTTGCTTTATCTTGTTACTCAGACTTAATAAGTTCATTTTGCTTCTTGGGCACTGTATAAGCATCCTCAGGATTATAACATTTCCTTATTTTGTTAAATCTGAGCACTACTTTCCCTAATCAGTGTGCAAAGGGAAACACAGAAGTGAATGAAGGCAACATTAAAACCTAGGAATCTAGGGGAAAGGTATTGAAAGAGAATAAAAAAAAATACCAGGACATGCTAAGTATTATAGAAGTAACAAATAATACAATAGAAGGAAGGCAAACTGATATAAGAAGTGAGATTTACCATTTATGTATATTTTGCATGAAGAAAACAATGTAATATATAAAATACAATTGCACACATAGTAAAATTTAAAAAGCATAGTCTACAACTATTAGCTCAATTTTAGGCTAATGGTAATTTCCATGGTAATTTCTGAAGTGTTTAAAATGAGAACATTTACATGTATTTCTTAAGAAATTTCTGCGAAGTATGTGACAAAGGACTATTGCTTGTTTTCAGTGATGAGTATGTGGACACTTTAAAACTTTCTACAGTATTTTTTGTGTTTGATATTTTATAATAAAATGATACATTGTGCTAAATTAAACAGTTTTATTCTTACTGAAACACTGTTCTATTGTGATCAGAATCTTCTTGTTCTTAACCTATATTATTACCTTTAAATGAAGGAAGACTGAAAATGTATTTCTCTCCATGAGTTTTAATAAATAGATTTGCATAATCCTAATGATATATTAAACATCTTCTTCAAGTATTGGCCTCAGGTAGGTATAATCTCATCTCTCAAAGATCCATTTGTGATAAAAATTTAGCACCCCTAGAGAGTATTAATTAAATAAATAATAGCTGCAATTGTATTCCTGTCACATTGTGAACTGCTAAAACAAGCTATGTACATTTCAATAAAAATATGAGTATTTAGAATATTAGAAAAATAAAAGGTGCCTCCCAATGACATTGATATATCATAATGAAATAAAATGGATTCTAATGGTTATATTTTTTGAGAATTATCTACATTATTTACATTTTTTAATTTGTCATAAGACATTGTTGACATATGAAAATGTAATTTAAATTTCTCAAAATCTCTATATTGCTTTCTGATCCTAATAAAATAGTCTTCTGTGCTCTAAGAAACAAAATTAATGTCATATAAATTGGCATGATGTTGGACAGAACAGTAAACACTTTAATTTGCTGTTTTAATATTTTCCATTTGCCTTATATATGTCTATTAAGACAAATATCCATAAAAATCATGCAAATGAATAATATACTTAATCTGGAAAATATTGAATGTGTAATGGACAATCCTTTAAATTGGTAGCGTGACTTTACTAAGTTTTGGACTACACAAATCTGAGTTCCTTTTTGCTATGAATATTTTATTTATAGGGCTTATTCTTATCAAGCTTTACTGCTGGTCAGCTTCCACATAGGAAAATTATGAAAATTTAAAAAATATCAATTCTGGTTAGTTTTGTATAAATGTATTTTGAATATGTCTTCTCACAAATAGGATTTTGTTATACAACAAAATGAACTTTTGGGACTGCAACTAATCTTGTTCTTCATAGTATTTCCCCATAAACATGAAGAAAGGCTTAATGATGGAAGACTTAAATCAACAGCTTGGTAAATTCTTTTTTCTTTCCTTAAAATATAATTTTACACAAATTTATACTTTTATGGATGATTACAGAGTACATTATTTAAGTTGTTAGAGTTTCATAAGAAAAGAAACACAAATATTTCAAAATAAAAATATGTGTTAAACACCAACTTATTAACTCCTATAGGTTAAGAGATTTTGAATAAATTTTCATTTAATACTATTAAGCATTTCAGAATGATTTTATAGATAAGTAGAATGTGGGTCAGAGACATTTAACAGTTTTTCCATAACCATATAGCAATAGGTTATATCTATAGAATTCTAGGGTTGAACAAATGAAACCAGTGTATTCACTTTAAACCAGAAAAAGAAACAATTATCCCCATTCACTTCATAGGTATTCACTTACAATTCATTCTGATATTTGACCAAATTCTGTATGGAGAAAGTCTTAACTTCCTTTTTCCCCTGTGCAATGTATTAGCTCATTTCCAAGAATAAAAATTAGCATCAAGGTTACATCTTTGCAAATATGTCTTACTTGTATTCTTCCCTAATTGTTTCCTGTTGCACTGATAATACAATGAACAAAAGCTACTTTCAGGAAGAAAATTCGAATTTCAGCTTACATTTTGCAGTACAACTAAGGGAAGTCACAGTGGGAATTCAAGGCAGGAATCTAGAGGCAGGAAATGAAGCCAAGACTGTGGGGAATCCTGCTTACTAACTGGTTCAGCTTGCTTTCTAATACAACCAATGACCATCTGCCTAGGATTGGCACTGCCCATAGTGGCCTGGGTCTCACTACATCAATCATTAATAAAAAAAAAAGTCCCCTAGGCTTGCTTACAGATCAACCTGATGAAAACAATTCCACAACTGAAGTTCTCTCTTCCTGAGTGACTGTAATATGTATCAAGCTGACAGAAATGAGCCAGCATATCATCCAAAGTGATTGTTCAATGAAACATATTTTCTAGACATCACAGGGCCATTGCACATATAGAACAAAAATGGCCATTACTACTTGTATAAGGTCCATAATAAATCAAGCCAACCAAAATCCCAGCCTGGATTTGGGAGTTCCTTATGAAGCCCCACCTCTAACTGAAGAACTGTTGATAACATGTTTTTTTTTTTTAGGGAAGGAAAACCAGTTTTCTTTAGGAGTGTGGCTCCTGAGAGACAGCCCATGATCCACAGATGGTCCCCAACATAAGTACATACAGATAGCACTAAGTGAACTCAGAGAGTTCGTTTTTTGTTCTAAAGAGATAGAGCACAAACTTGTAAAGGGAAAGTGTTAGAAGATATGGGAGGAACTAAGGAGATAGACTAGAGAATTAGACTTGTTTAAAACATGTTATATGCATATATGAAATTCTCAAACAATGAAATTATAAATATTGAGAGAAAAGAGCCTTACATGTTTAAAATATACTAATTAACATTAATTTCATTCTGTAGTAATATAATCAGCACTTATGTATAATAATAGCAAATTAAGGCTATCTATTATAATGATATGAATAGTAAGTGAATGTTTAAAAACAGGATGGAATAGAAAATATTGTACCAGTAGATTCAAAGTGCTTTATTATGGATTACACAGGGTGATGCAAGTAGAGTACAGTAACAATGAGATAGACAATTCATCTAGACTTTAATCAAAACAGCTATGCTTTTATTGGTCTTAAATAATTAGGTCCTTTATGAAGCTTACTTAAATAAATTGTTTTAAAATTGAAACAACTTGAAAATTACTGTTCTAGTATAACTCATTCATTTTGTAGATAAGAATATGGACCCATTAGAATAAGAAATTTCTTAAGTCTCCACAGACTCTTAGTGCTAACCTAGTTACTTCAAAATATTTTTTTTAAAAAAATATTTTATTTATTTATTATGTATACAACATTCCTTCCATGTATGCTTGCATGCCAGAAGAGGGCACCAGATCTCATTAAAGATGGCTGTGAGCCACCATGTGGTTGCTGGGAATTGAACTCAGGACCTCTGGAAGAACAGTCAGTGCTCTTAACCTCTGAGCCATCTCTCCAGCCCTACTTCAAAATATTTTATTCATTAAGAATTTTATACATGTTTTGATCATGTTCAGTGACTCCCAATTTAATCTTCCCAGATATACTGCCCTTTCATACCCACTAAATTTTATGTCCAATTAAAAAAAAATGAACCAAGACAATTTGTGGTATTCAAATATTCTTGAACATCTGGCTTTCCACTGGAACATAACCAACTTACCATGGGCTACAGTCATAGAGAAATCCTTCTCTCTCTCTCTCTCTCTCTCTCTCTCTCTCTCTCTCTCTCTCTCTCTCTCTCTCCCTCTCTCAGCAGCTATCAATTGCCAATAACTCCTCATCCAGAATTGACCTTCACACCCAACTCATTTCTGCATGCCAAAATTTGGATTGTCTGTGTGAGTTCATGTGTATGGCTTTTGTGTTGTATTCATAGGACACTCTTTCCTTTTAGTCATATAGTATTCTGGCTCTTATATTATTTTCCAACCTCTTCCATAACAATCTCTGTTCCATGCATGGCAGTGAAATATAAATGTCCTATTTTGTATTAGTCATTCCACAATCTAATAATTCTCTTCATTTTAACAATTTGTGGGGCTCTGAACTAATCGCTATCAATTGCAAAGAGAAGCTTCTCTGATGAGGATTGAAAGATACATTAATCTATGAGAATAATGATGTCACTATTTTTTGTATTTGTGTATTATTTACAAGTAAGGTATTTTGAGAGTCAGTAATTTGACGATTTATTTAGGACTAAAACTTTGCTAATTCTTTTAGTATGCATTCTCTTACACCATCAGTATTTGTGAATGTCTCCACTGATTAAACTAAAGACAAATATAAGATTATTTTGTACTAAATTAGTTTTTGCAATATTATTTCAAAAATTCATTTATTTTTACTAGTAATTATTTTAAAAAGTAAAATTACTTATGAAGATGCTACAAATTCCAAAATTGTATGACTCTATAATTTTTGAAACAGTTTGCAGATAATATCCTCTTTGCTTAAAGAGACAAGGAAACAACTATTTTAAACACTGGTCAACATCAAAGACCTATTATTGATAATCACTTGTGAAATATGTACTCTATATTTTCTTGCTCACAAATTTAAAACAATAATAGTGACAAAATAAACTTCAAGACATTTTTGTAACATCCACAGTAAACTCAAAATCATTTAATAAATTACATATTTCATCAAGAAGAATCATTGTTGCATACTCATATATATTCAGGAAATATATGAATGAAGAAATGCAATGATTCTTCAGCAGTAAGTGACAGTTGAATTTTAAAGCAGTCACAGATATTTTAAAGCAGATATTTAAATCAGAAGTATTTCCTGGAAATATCTCTTTTGTTTGGTAAGATGCTATCTTTATGGAATAATATACCCCCCATTCACTTTCACTTATATCACTCTTTGTCTACCACCTGACCCTCTAAGAAATATTATAACAGCTCTTAATTGTGTTTTCTATTTATTTTTCTGGTAAATAAAAGCTGCTATATTTAGGACAAAGCACTTACAAACATTGTTTCTCCACTTAAAAGGAATAGATCATTAATATAGAATTGGGCTAATAATTGGCAATGCCTTTCATTTTAAATACTCCTCCATTAAACATTTTCCTTACATAAAGACTATTGAAATTCTCATTTGCACTTTATGATTGATTTAGAAGTAAATTTCCACTGAAACACAGTCTGCTACTACACAGAGAGGACCAAGAGGAGAGTGACCAGCCATCTGGCTGGACACCCCACTCTCTAGGCCCTCCATACTGGAGCAAAACCCTGGGACCCTGACCCACCTGCCTCAGCTTCTCTAGCAAGTCAGCAGGAGAGAGTCCTGCATATAGGCTGCTCCATTAACCACACTCCAACCATTGGACTATGCAAGCTACAAATCCTGCCCCATCCCCAAATTCTCCTATGCCCCTCCCCCCTGGCAACCTCAGTAAAATTCTGAAACACATTCTGTTACTATACAGAACAGACCAAGATGTAGGCTGCTCCAAAACCCCTGAGACACAGACAGTGACAATATAGAACAGATCATGAACAGTTCCTAAAAAAAACTGCAAGGATTGGTAGGCACCAATCCAAGAATTCATCCAACAACCTAACAGGCAACATGGTAACACCAGAACACATTGATCATACATCAGGAAGACTTAATTACCCTAACCCAGAAGAAGCAGAAGAAAATTATCTTAAACATAACTTTATGACGATGATGGAGACCTTAAAAGAGGAAATGAAAAACTCCCTTAAGGAAATGAAGGAAAGACAAACCAAAAAAATAGAAGTTAATAAAAATTTCTCAAAGAAACCCAAGGAAAATCAAACATGTGAAGCTAACAGTTCAAAACTTGAAGACTGAAATAGAGGCAATAGGGAAAACATAAACTGAGGGAAATCTGGATATAGAAAATCTGGGTAAACCAATAGGAACCACAGAGGCAAGAATAACCAACAGAATACAAGAGATGCAAGAGAGAATCTCATGTGATGAAGATAATATAGATGAAAAAGATTCATTGGTCAAAGAAAACATTAAATCCAACAAATTCTTAAAACATCCAGGAAATCTAGGATACCATGAAAAGACCAAACCTAAGAATAATAGGGATAGAAGAAGTAGAACTCCAGCTCAAAGGCACTGAAATATTTAAAAATATCATAGAAGAAAACTTTCTCAACCTAAAGAAGGATATCCCAATGAAGGTACAAGAACCGTACAAGACATCAAATAGACTGAATCAAAAAAAATTCCATTACCATATAATAATCAAAATGCAAAACATACAAAATAAAGAAAAAATATTAAGAGCTGCAAAGAAAAAGTACAAGTAACATATGAAGGTAGACCTAGCGGAATTATACACGACTTCTCAATGGAAACCCTCAAAGCCAGAAGATCCTGGGCAGATGTACTATAGACATTAAGTGATCACAGATGCTAGCCCAGACTACTATACCCAGCAAGGCTTTCAATCACCATTGATGGAGAAAAAAAGATATTTTCTGATAAAGCCAGATTGAAAGAGTACCTATTCACAAATCCAGCCCTAAAGAAAGTACAGAAAGAAAACCCAAACCCAAGGAAGCTAAGTGCACCCACAAGAACAAAGGCAACAGATAACCTCACACCAACAAAATCCTAAGAAGAGAAACACACACACTACTACCAAAAACAACAGGAATTAACAACACTGGTCATTAATAGCTCTTAATATTAATAGACTAAATTCACCTATGAAAAGACATAAGCTAAAATAATGGACACAAAACAGAATCCATCCTTCTGCTGTACACAAGAAACACACTTCAACCTCAAAGACAGACATTACCTCAGAAGAAAGGGTTGAGAAAAGATTTTCCAATCAAATGGACCTAAGAAACAAGCATGTATAGCTATCTAATATCTAACAAATAGACTTCAAACTAAAATCAATCAAAAGAAATGGAAGACACTTTATACTCATAACAGGAACAATCTATCAAGAAGAAGTCTCAATCCTGAACATCTATGCCCCAAATACAAGAGCACCCATGTATGTGAAAGAAACATTACTAAAGCTTAAATCACAATCAAATCCCTTACACAAATTGTAGGAGACTTCAGGACTGTACTCTCCCTAGTGCATATGTCAACCAGAGAGAAATCTAACCAAGAAATAAGAGAACTAAAAGATATCATGAGTTAAATGGAATTAACAGACATCTGAACATCCCACGCAAACAAAAAAGAATATAGCATCTTTAAAGCACCTCATGGAACCTTCTCTAAAATTGACTACATACTTGGTATGAAAGCAAACATCAACAGATACAAAAAATGGAGTAACCCCTGCATCTTATTGAAACACCATGGTTTAAAAACTAGAATTCAACAGTAACAATAATTTCAGAAAGCCCACGAAGACATGGAAATTAAACAGTGCTCTATTGAACCTCTCCTAGGTCAAGGAAAACATAAAGTAAGAAATTAAAGACTTTCTAGAATTCAATGAAAATAAACACACAATGTACCCAAAACTGTGGGACATTATAAAAGCATTCATAGCACTAAGTGCCAACATAAAGAAAGTGGAGAAAGCTCACAGTAGTGACTTAACAGAACACTTGAAAGTTCTATAATAGAAAGAAGCAGACTCACCCAAGAGAAGAAGACAAAAATAATAAAATTGAGGGCCAAAATAAACAAAACAGAAACAAAATAAAACAATACAAAGAATGAATGAAACAAAGAGCTGGTTCTTTGAGAAAATCAACAAGATAGACAACTCTTTATTCAGGATAATCAAAAGGCAGAGAGAGAACATTTAAATTAACAAAATACAAAAGAAAAGGTGGACATAACAACAGATACTGAGGAAATTCAGAGAATCATTACATCATACTACAAAAACCAGTACTCCACCAAATTGGAAATTTTAAATAAATGGACAATTTTCTGGATAGATACCACATACCAAAATTAAACAAGACCAGGTGAACAATTTAAATAGACATATAACCTGCAAGGAAATAGAAGCTGTCATCAGAACCCTCCCGACCCAAAAAGCCCAGGGCTGGATGGTTTCAGTGCAGAATTCTACCACAATTTCAAAGAAGAGCTAATACCTATACTCCTCAAAGTGTTCACAACATAGAAACAGAAGGAACATTGCCAAACTCTTTTTATGAGGCTACAGTTACCATGAAACCAAAACAACACAAAGACTCAACCAAGAAAGAGAATTCGAGACCAATCTCACTCGTGAACATAGGTGCAAAAATTCTCGGTAAAACAAATCCAAGAACACATAAAAAAAATCATGCACCATGATCAAGTCAGCTTCATCTCAGAGATGCAGTGATGGTTCAACATATAAAAATATATCAATGTAACTCACAATATAAATAAACTGAAAGAAAAATCCATATGATCATCTCATTAGATGTGGAAAAAGCATTTAACAAAATCCAACATGCCTTTATAAAAAAGGTCTCAGAGAGATCAGGGATACAAGGAATATAATTAAAAATAATAAAAGCAATATACAGCAAGCTTACAGCCAACATCAAATAAAATGGAGAGAAACTCAAAGCAATCCCACTAAAATCAGGAACAAGACAAGGCTCTCCACTCTCTCCACATTTATTCAATGTAGCTATTGAAGCTCTGGCAAGAACAATAAGACAACAAAGGAGATCAAGAGGATTCAAATTGGAAAGGAAGAAGTCAAACTTTTGTTATTAGCAGATGATAATATGATATACATAAGTGACCCCAAACTCTACTAAAGAACTTCTACAGCTGATAAATACCTTCAGTAATGTGTCAGGATAGAAGATAATCTCAAAAAATCAGTAGCCATCCTATATACAAATGATAAAGAAGCTGAGAAAGAAATCATAAAAACATCACCCTTATTCCGGTCACCCTAACCAAAGGAGTGAAAGACCTTTTTGACAAAAATTTTGTCTTTGAAGAAAGAAATTGAAGATACCAGAAAATGGAAAGACCTCCCATGACAATCCTACTAAAAGTGATCTACACATTCATTACAATCCCCATCAAAATCCCAACACAATTCTTCACAACCTTAAAAGAACAATACTCAACTTCATATGGAAAAACAAAAAACCCAGGATAGCCAGAACAATCCTGTGCAATAAAGAAACTTCTAGAGGCATCACCATCTCTGACATCAAGCTCTGATATAGAGCTACACTAATGAAAACAGCTTGATACTGGCATAAAAAAAAAGGACAGGATGACCAATGGAATATAATCAAAGACCTGGATATAAGCCACACACCTATGAACACCTGATCTTTGACAAAGAAAATAAAATTATACAATGGAAAAAAGAGAGTATCTTCAACAAACAGTGTTGGCATAACTGGATGTCAACCTATAGAAGAATGAAAATAGATCCATACCTATACCCATGCATAAAACTCAAGTCCAAGTAGATTAAAGACTTCAATATAAATCTGACTACATTGAACCTTATGGAAGAGAAAGTGGGGAGTAGCCTTCAATGCATGTGTACATGAGACCACTTCCTAAATATAACAACACTAATAGCACAGATACTAAGAATAACAGTATATAAATGGGATCTCCTGAAGCTGAGAAGCTTTTGTAAAGCAAAGGACACTGTCAATAAGACAAAAAAGGCATCCTACTGATTGAGAAAAGATCTTCACCAACCATAAATTAGACAGAGGAATGATCTCCAAAATATATAAAGAACTCAAATTAGATATCAAAATTCCAAATAATCTAATTTTTAAAATGGGGTACAGAACTAAACAGAATTCTCAACAGAAAAATCTCAAATGGCCAAAAGACACTTAAGGAAATGTTCAACATCCTTAGCCATCAGGGAAATGCAAATAAAAATGACTGTGAGAAACCATTTTACACCAGTCAAAAAGGTTAAGAACAAAATCACCAATGATAGCTTATGCTGGAGAGGATGTGGGGTAAGGGAAACATTTCTCCATTGCTGATGGGAATGCAAACTTGTACAACGACTCTGGAAAACAGTATGGTGGTTTCTCAGAAAACTATGAAATAACCTACCTCAGGACCTCGCAATACCACTCTTGGGCATACACCCAAATGATTTTCAATCATAGTACAAGGACACTTGGTTCAGCTATGGTCATAGCAACATTATTTGTAATAGCCAGAACCTGGAAACAACCTAGATGCCTATCAACCAAAGAATGAATAAAGAAAATGTGTCACGTTTACACATTGAAGTACTACTCAGTGGGAAAAAAATGACATTTTGAAATTTTCATGCAAATGGATGGAAGAAGAAAATACCATTCTGAGTGTGATAACATAGACCCAGAAAGACGAATGTGGTATGTACTCACTCATAAGTGATACTAGCTGTAAAGCAAAGGATATTTAGGTAATAGTCCACGATACTAGACAAGCTGTGTAAAAAGGTAAACCCTAAGAAATACATACATAGATCTACCTTGAAAGGGGAAACAGACAGGATCACCTGACAAAATTGGTAGCATAGAGGTGGAAGGAGTTGGGAGGATGGATGGGATAATGAGGGGAGAAGGGGAGGGTGGTAGAGAACTTGAGTGAACACGATAATAGAGATGGAGAAAGGACAGAGATGAGAGTAAGGAAAGAGATATTTTGATGGAGGGAGCCATTATGGGGCTAACAAGCAACCTGGTAGGAGAGAAATTCCAAGGAATTCACAAGGATGACCCCAGCTAAGACACTAACCAATAGAGCAGAAGGTGCACAATCTGGTCTTGTCCTGTAGTCAGACTGATGCTTATCTTTTTTTATTTATTATTTTTTATTAAAAAATTCGGCCTCCTCCTTGCCTCCCATTTACCTCCCCCTAACCCCTCCACTCCCCCTCTCTTTCATGTCCAAAGAGCAGTAAGGGTTCCTCGCCCAGTGCGAAGTCCAAGGTCCTCCCCCCTCCATCCAGGTCTAGGAAGGTGAGCATCCAAACAGGCTAGGCACCCCCCAAAGCCAGAATATGTAGTAGGATCAAAATCCAGTGGCATTGTCCTTGGCTTCTCAGCAGCCCTCATTGTCTGCAATGTTCAGGGAGTCCGGTTTTATCCCATGCTTTTTCAGTCCCAGTTCAGCTGGCCTTGGTGAGCTCCAATTAGATCAGCCCCACCATCTTGGTGGGTGGGTGCCTCCCTCACGGTCCTGAATTCCTTGCTCATGATCTCCCTCATTTTGCTCCGCATTTGGACCTTGGGAGCTTAGTCTGGTGCTCCAATGTGGGGCTCTGTCTCTATCTCCATCCATTGCCAGATGAAGGTTCTATGGTGATATGCAAGATATTCATCAGTATGGCTATAGGATGTGGCCATTTCCGGCTCCCTCTCCTCAGCTGCCCAAGGAACTAGCTGGGGGCATTTCCCTGGACGCCTGGGAATCCCTCTAGAGTCAAGTCTCTGCCAACCCTAAAATGGCTCCCTTAATTAAGATATATACTTCCCTGTTCCCATATCCACCCTTCCTATATCCCAACCATCTCATTCCCCCAAGCTTTCCCCATCCTCCCCTTAACACATTTCTCTCCCCATCTCCCCTTACCCACATCCCACTCCACCCCTAAGTTCCCAAATTTTTGCCAGGCAATCTTGTCTCCTTCCAATATCCAGGAGGATGAATATATGTTTTTCTTTGGGTTCACCTTCTTATTTAGCTTCTCTAGGATCATGAATTATAGGCTCGATGTCCTTTATTTATGGCTAGAAACCAATTATGAGTGAGTACATCCCATGTTCATATTTTTGGGTCTGGGTTAC
Organism: Arvicola amphibius; assembly: GCF_903992535.2. NCBI lineage: Eukaryota > Metazoa > Chordata > Mammalia > Rodentia > Cricetidae > Arvicola > Arvicola amphibius. The sequence goes on along the minus strand of NC_052065.1, from coordinate 129,310,189 downwards.
CTCAGTCAGGATAGTGTTTTCTATTTCCATCCATTTGCATGCAAAATTCAAGATGTCATTGTTTTTTATCGCTGAGTAGTACTCTAATATGTATATATTCCAGTTTCTTCATCCATTCTTCCACTGAAGGGCATCTAGGTTGTTTCCAGGTTCTGGCTATTACAAATAATGCTGCTATGAACATAGTTGAACAAATGCTTTTGTAATATGATAGGGCATCTCTTGGGTATATTCCCAAGAATGGAATTGCTGGGTCTTGGGGTAGGTTGATCCCGAATTTTCTGAGAAACTGCCACACTGCTTTCCAAAGCTGTTGCACAAGTTTGCATTCCCACCAGCAATGGAAGAATGTACCCCTTACTCCACAACCTCTCCAGCATAGGCTATCATTGATGTTTTTTATTTTATCCAATCTGACAGGTATAAGATGGTATCTCAAAGTTGTTTTGATTTGCATTTCCCTGATAGCTGAGGAGGTTGAGCATGACCTTAAGTGTCTTTTGGCCATTTGAACTTCTGTTGAGAATTCTCTGTTCAGTTGAGGGCCCCATTTTTAATTAGGTTAATAAGCATTTTAAAGTCTAGTCAGTTGAGTTCTTTATATATTTTGGAGAGCAGACCTTTGTCTGTTACAGGTTGGTGAATATCTTTTCCCAGTCAGTAGGCTGCCTTTTTGTCTTAGTGACAGTGTACTTTGCTTTACAGAAGCTGCTCAGCTTCAGGAGGTCCCATTTATTCAATGTTGCCCTTAATGTCTGTGCTGCTGGGGTTATACGTTGGAAATGGTCTCCTGTGCCCATATGTTGTAGAATACTTCCCACTTTCTCGTCTGTCAGGCTCAGTGTGTTCAGATTGATATTGAGGTCTTTAATCCATTTGGACTTGAGTTTTGTGCATGGTGATAGACATGGATCTACTTTCATTCTTCTACAGGTTGACATCCAGTTATGCCAGCACCATTTGTTGAAGATGCTTTCTTTCTTCCATTGTGTGCATTTAGCTCTTTTATTGAAAATCAGGTGTTCATAGATTTGTGGTTTAAGATCCGGGTCTTTTATTTGATTCCATTGGTCGACGTCCCTGTTTTTGTGCCAATACCAAGCTGTTTTCAATACTGTAGCTCTATTATAGAGTTTGAAGTCAGGGATAGTAATGCCTCCGGAAGTACGTTTATTGTATAAGATTGTTTTGGCTATCCTGGGTTTTTTGTTTTTCCATATGAAGTTGATTACTGTTCTCTCAAGGTCTGTGAAGAATTTTGATGGGATTCTGATGAGGATTGCATTGAATCTATAGATTGCTTTTGGTAGAATTGCTATTTTTACTATATTGATCCTCCCAATCCAAGAGCAAGGGAGGTCCTTCCATTTTTTGGTATCCTCTTCAATTTTTTTCTTCAAAGACATAATGTTCTTGTCAAACATATCTTTCTCTTCCTTGGTTAGAGTTACCCCAAGATACTTTATACTATTTGTGGCTATTGTGAAAGGTGATGTTTCTCCGATTTCTCTCTCTGCTTCTTTATCCTTTGTGTATAGGAGGGCAACTGATATTTTGGAGTTGATATTGTCTCCTGCTACATTACTAAAGGTGTTTCTCAGCTGTAGGAGTTTTTTGGTAGAGTTTTTGGAGTCGCTTATGTACACTGTCATGTCATCTGCAAATAACGAAAGTTTGACTTCTTCCTTTCCAATTCGAATCCTCTTGATCCCCTTATGCTGTCTTATTGCTATTGCTAGAACTTCAAGTACTATACTGAAGAGGTATGCAGAGAGTGGACAGCCTTGTTTTCTTCCCGATTTCAGTGGGATGGCTTTGAGTTTCTCTCCATTTAATTTAATGTTAGCTCTTGGCTTGCTGTAAATAGCTTTGAATATATTTAGGAATGAACCTTGTATCTTAATCTCTCCAAGACCTTTATCATAAAGGGGTATTGAATTTTGTCAAATGCTTTTTCAGCATCTAATGAAATGATCATATGGTTTTTTTCTTTCAGTTTATTTATATGATGGATTACATTGATAGATTTTCATATGTTGAACCAGCCCTGCCTCTCTGGAATGAAGCCTACTAGATCATAATGTATAATATTTTGGATGTTTTCTTGGATTTAGTTTGCCAGTATTTTATTGAGAATTTTTGCATCCATGTTCATGAGTGAGATTGGTCTGTAATTCTCTTTCTCGGTTAAGTCTTTGTGTGGTTTTGGTATCAGGGTGACTGTAGCTTCATAAAACGGGTTTGGCAATGTTTCTATTTTGTGAAACACTTTAAGGAGTATAGGTATTAGTTCTCCTTTGAAGTTCTGGTAGAATTCTGCATTGAAACCATATGGTCCAGGGCTTTTTTTGGTAGGGAGTTTTCTGATGACAGCTTCTAATTCCTCATGACTTACAGGTCTATATAAACTGTTCACCTAGTCTTGATTCAATTTCGGTATATTGTATTTATCTAAAAAAGTGTTCATTTCTTTCACATTTTCCAATTTTGTGGCATACAGACTTTTGTAGTAAGATGTAATTATTCTCTGAATTTCCTCTGTGTCTGTAGTTATGTCCCCCTTTTCATTTCTGATCTTGTTAATTTGTGTGTTGTCTCTCTCACTTTTGATTAGTTTGGATAGGGGTTTGTCAATCTTGTTGATTTTCTCCAGAAACCAGCTTTTTGTTTCATTGATTCTTTGAATAGTTTTCTATGTTTCTATTTTGTTGATTTCAGCCCTCAGTTTGATTATGTCCAGTCTTCTACTCCTCCTGGGTGAATCTGCTTCTTTTTTTCCTACAGATTTCAGGTGTGCTGTTTATTCTCTAATGTGTGCTTTCTCTGTTTTCTTTATGTGGACACCTAGTGCTATGAACTTTCCTCTTAGCACTGCGTTCATAGTGTCCCATAGGTTTGGGTAAGATGTGTCTTTGTTTTCATTGAATTCAAGGAAAACTTTAATTTCTTTCTTCATTTCTTCCTTGACCTAGGTGTGGTTCAGTAGTTGACTGTTCAGTTTCCATGAGTTTGTAGGCTTCTGGGGGTAGCATTGTTGTTGAATTCTAACTTTAATCCATACTGATCCTATAAGACACAGGTGGTTACTAATATGGTTTTGTAACTGTGGAAGTTTGCTTTGTTACCGAGTATGTGGTCAATTTTCTAAAAGGTTCCATGAGCAGCAGAGAAGAAGGTATATTCTTTCCTATTTTGGGTGGAATGTTCTATAGATGTCTGTTAAGTCCATTTGGTTCAGTACCTCCATTAATTCTCTTATTTCTCTGTTAAGTTTCTGTCTGAATGACCTCTCCATTGGTGAGAGAGAGTAATGTTTCTTTTACATAAGTGGGTGCTTTTATATTAGGGGCATAGATATTCAGGATTGAGACTTCATTCTGATGGATTTTTCCTGTTATGAGTATAAAATGTCCCTTTCCATCTCTTCTGATTGATTTTAGTTTGAAGTCAACTTTGTTAGAAATTAGTATGGCCATACCTGCTTGTTTCTTAGGTCCATTTGCTTGATAAGCCTTATCCCAACCCTTTACTTTAAGTAGATGTCTGTCTTTGTGGTTGAGGAATGTTTCTTGTAAACAGCAGAATGTTGCATCCTGTTTTCATATCCAATCTCTTTGCCTGTGCCTTTTTATATGTGAGTTGAGTCCATTGATATTAAGTGGTATTAATGACCAGTGGTTGTTAACTCTGGTCATCATTTTTTTTTTGGTAGTAGAGATTGTGTGTTTCCCTTCTTTGAGATGTGCTGGTAAAGGTTCGTTAGATGTCTGAGTTATTGTGGGCACTATTGGACTCCTTGGTTTGTGATTTTCCTTCTATTACTTTCTGTAAGGCTGGATTTGTGGCTATGTATTATTTAAATTTGTTTTTATCCTGGAATATTTTGTTAATACTCTTTCTTTATTCTGTATGTTTTGTGTTTTGATCACAATATGGCGAGGGGATGTTTTGTTTTTTTGTTTTTTTTTTTTTTTTTTTTTTCCAGTCTATTTGGTGTTCTGTAAGCTTCTTGAACCTTAATAGGAATATCTTTCTTAATGTTTGGAAAGTTTTCTTCTATAATTTCATTAAAAATATTTTCTGGACCATTGAGCTGTACTTCTTCTCCTTCTTCTACCCCTATTATTCTTAGGTTTGGTCTTTTTATTGTGTCCCAGATTTCCTGAATGTTTTCTGATGAGAATTTGTTGGATTTGATGTTTTCTTTGATCAGTGCATTTATTTTCTCTATGGTATCTTCAGAATCTGAGATTCTTTCTTCTATCTCTTGTATTCTGTTGGTTATGCTTGTTTCTGTAGTCTCTATTCTTTTACGTCGGTTTTCCATATCCAGCCAGCCCTTGGCTTGTGTTTTCTTCCTTGCCTCAATTTCAGTTTTCAAGTCTTGCACTGTTTCCATTATCTGTTTGATTGTTTTTCCTTGGTTTCCTAGGATATCATTTACAGATTTAGTCAATTCTTCAAACTTTTTGTTATTCTTCTCATCCATTTCTTTAAGAGAGTTTTTCACCTCCTGTTTAAGGGACTCTATTACTTTAATAAAGTCAATGATTTCTACTTCTTCTTGATTAGTGTGTTCAATTCCTCCTGTTGTAAGTTCGCTGGGTTCTGGGGCTTTCATGTTGTTTTTCAAATTGTTGGAGGAATTCTTGCATTGTGCCTGCCCATCTCTTCCTCAGACTAATCCCCTATGGGTCTTCTTTTACAAGTTCAATTATGCTTGCTGGCCAGGGAGCTTGAAGGCAAAAGGCCTAACTTGCTGCAGGCAGGCTATTGAAACAAAGGACCTCCCACCAGCCTAGTTGCACTCAAAACCCAGTCCCAGCACCCTAACCAGCTGAGTTGGGTGATTTTATGGCCTCAAAAAAGGGGAATGAAGGGGGGTTCTGGGTGCAAGCTGGGATGGGACAGGAAGAGAGAGAGGCAGTATCCAGGGAGAATAGCCCCTGCAGGAAGAACAGGAAGTGTAGGGGGTTGAGGAATATCTGTGCTCTCTCTCCGGGCAGCTGCCATAGTTCAGGCACTCACTCACCCCAATGAATGCTGGATCTTCTGGTAGACAATCAGGTCTCCTTGCTGGCCAGGCAGCTCACTGACAAAAGGCCTACCTTCCTGCAGGCAGGCTATTGAAACAAAGGAACTCCCACCCACCTGGGTGCACCCAATACCTGGTCCCAGCACCCAAACAGGTTGAGCTGTGGGATTTTACGGCCCCAAAGATGGGAGGATAAAGGGGGAAGATTCTGCGTGCAAGCTGGGAAGGGACCTGATGCTTATCTTAAATATAACCACAGAACCTTCATCCAGCACCTGATGGAAACAGAGGCAGAGACTTGCATCGGAGCACTGGACTGAGCTCCCAATGTCCAGTTGAAGAGTTGAGGCGTGAGAATATGAGCAAAGAGATCAATACCATGATGTGTACACCCACTGAAACAGTTTACTTGAGCTAGTGGGAGTTCACCAACTCAGCTGGACAGGGAAGGAACTGGTATAGGTGCAAATTAGTCCCTCTGAATGTGGATGACAGTTGTATGACTGGGGCAGACTGAGGGGCCACTGGTAGTGACACCAGAATATATCCCTACTACTTGTACTGGCTTTTTTGAAACATATTCCTTTTTGGATGGATACCTTGCTCAGCCTATAGAGTAGGGAGGGCCTTGGACAGACCCCAAAGCAATATGCCTTACCCCCTCTGAGGAGGGGATGGGGGGTGGTTAGGTGGAAGGAAGAGGAGGAAGGGAAGGAGTGGGTAATTTGATTGCCATGTAAGATTTAAAAAAATATTGTTGCCGGGCGGTGGTGGCACACGCCTTTAATCCCAGCACTCGGGAGGTAGAGGCAGGCAGATCTCTGTGAGTTCGAGACCAGCCTGGTCTACAAGAGCTAGTTCCAGGACAGGCTCCAAAGCCACAGAGAAACCCTGTCTCGAAAAACCAAAAAAAAAAAAAAAAAATTGTAAATATTGTTTGTTTTCTTTCTTTCCTTCCTTCCTTCCTTCCTTCCTTCCTTCCTTTCTTTATTTATTTTTATTATGTATACAATGTTCTGTCTGTGTGTATGCCTGCAGGCCAGAAGAGGGCACCAGACCTCATTACAGATGGTTGTGAGCCACCATGTGGTTGCTGGGAATTAAACTCAGGACCTTTGGAAGAGCAGGCAATGCTCTTAACCGCTTGTTTTCTTTTTAATATAAATAAATAATTTATTTTTTTAAAAAAAGTAAATTTCCAGTTGTAGAACTCACTAAACTTATAATGTGGTTCCATTATTGTATGGAAAATATCATCTAAGGTTTATATGAATCAAAACTAGGAACTTTTCTTTAACTTCTTGTTGTATTACTTTCATTTTGCTGATTTTTAAATAATAGAGTATTGAAGAGCATTTGATGGAAGTGCCTTTGCTGGACAGAAAGGAGTACTGCATTTCAAACAGCACATTGACAAGATTCCTTTAAGAACTTTTCCTTAACATTCCCAGGGCTTTCTTTTTGCCACAAAACAAAAATAGCCTAAAAGTGATTTTTTTCTTGAAAGCATCTTTTCCAAAGGGAAAAAGTAAACTGTCCTTCAATAAACTGACTTATTTTTTAAAGGTAGGGACATCTATAAGGCAGGGAACATTTTCTTACAAGTGCCACACAATACTACACCATTATGGTGATAAAATTGTAATACCAATATTACTGTGCTTTCCCCAAGGGCTATTTCAACTATTATTTTTTTTTTGAGTTTTTTAGTTTTTTTTTTATTTTTTTTTTTATATTTAAAAATTTCCATCTCCTTCCCTCCTCCTCCCCCCTCCCTCCCCTCCTTCTCCCCCTTCTCTCCCCTCCTTCTCCCCCTTTCCTCCCCTCCCCTCCACCCATACCTCCCCTCCCTCCCTCTCAAGGCCAAGGAGCCATCAGGGTTCCCCACTCTATGCTAAGACCAAGGTCCTCCCAACTCCCCCCAGGTCCAGGAAGGTGATCGACCAAGCTGAGAAGGCTCCCACAGCGCCCGTCCATGAAGAACAATCAGAGCCCAGAGCCATTGTCCTTTGCTTCTCAGTCAGCCCCCGCTGTTGGCCACACTCAGAGAGACGGGTTTGGTCGCATGATCCATCAGTCCCATTCCAACTGGAGTTGGTGATCTCCCATTAGTTCTGTCCCACCGTTTCGATGAGTGAACGCACCCCTCTCGTTCCTGACTTTCTCCCTCATGTTCTCGCTCCTTCTGCTCCTCATCGGGACCTTGGGAGCTCAGTCCAGTGCTCCAATGTGGGGCTCAGTCATCTTCCCCATCTGTCGCCAGCTGGAGGTTCCCTCACGGTCCTGACTTTCTTTCTCATGTTCTCTCTCCTTCTGCTCCTCATCAGGACCTTGGGAGCTCAGTCCGGTGCTCCAAGGTGGGGCTCTGTCATTTTCTTCATCTATCGTCAGGTGGAGATTCTATGGTGATATGCAAGAAATTCATCAGTATGGCTATAGGAACTGGCCTTTTCAGGCTCCCTCTCCTCAGCTGCCCAAGGAACTAACTGGGGGCGTCTCCCTGGAAACCTGGGAACCCCTCTAGGGTCAAGTCTCTTGACAACCCTCAGGTAGCTCCTTAAATTAAGATATATGCTTCCCTGCTCTCATATCCACCCTTCCTATATCCCAAGCACCCCATTCCTCCGAGCTCCCCCCGCTCTCCCCTTCACACTTTTCTCTCCCCATCTTCCCTTGGCCCAGTCTTGCCCAACCCTCAAGTTCCCAATTTTGCCTGGCGATCGTGTCTACTTCCAATATCCAGGAGGATTACTATATCTTTTTTGGGAGTTCACCTTCTTATTATCTTCTCAAGGATCCCAAACTTATAGGCTCGATGTCCTTTAATCATGGCTAGAAACCGAATATGAGTGAGTACATCCCATGTTCATCTTTATGGGTCTGGGTTACCTCACTCAGAATAGTGTTTTCTATTTCCATCCATTTGCCTGCAAAATTCAAGATGTCATTGTTTTTTACCGCTGAGTAGTATTCTAGCATGTATATATTCCACAGTTTCTTCATCCATTCTTCCACTGAAGGGCATCTAGGCTGTCTCCAGGATCTGGCTATTACAAATAATGCTGCTATGAACATAGATGAGCATATGCTTTTGTTGTATGATTGGGCATCTCTTGGGTAGATTCCCAATAGTGGAATTGCTGGGTCCTGGGGTAGGTTGATCCCGAATTTCCTGAGAAACCGCCACACTGCTTTCCAAAGTGGTTGCACAAGTTTGCATTCCCACCAGCAATGGATGAGTGTGCCCCTTACCCCACAACCTCTCCAGCAAAGGTTATTATTGGTGTTTTGGATTTTAGCCAATCTGACAGGTGTAAGATGATATCTCAAAGTTGTTTTGATTTGCATTTCCCTGATAGCTAGGGAGGTTGAGCATGACCTTAAGTGTCTTTTGGCCATTTGAACTTCTTCTGTTGAGAATTCTCTGTTCAGTTCAGCGCCCCATTTTTTAATTGGGTTAATTGGCATTTTACCGTCTAGTCTCTTGAGTTCCTTATATATTTTAGAGATCAGACCTTTGTCAGTTGCAGGGTTGGTGAAGATCTTTTCCCAGTCAGTAGGCTGCCTTTGTGTCTTAGTGACAATGTCCTTTGCTTTACAGAAGCTGCTCAACTTCAGGAGGTCCCATTTATTCAATGTTGCCCTTAAAGTCTGTGCAGCTGGGGTTATGCATAGGAAACGGTTCCCTGTGCCCATTTGTTGTAGAGTACTTCCCACTTTCTCCTCTATCAAGCTCAATGTGTTCAAATTAATATTGAGGTCTTTAATCCATTTGGACTTGAGTTTTGTGCATGGTGATAGATATGGATCTACTTTCATTCTTCTACAGGTTGACATCCAGTTATGCCAGCACCATTTGTTGAAGATGCCCTCTTTCTTCCATTGTGTACTTTTGGCTCCTTTATCAAAAATCAGGTGTTCATAGGTTTGTGGTTTAAGATCCGGGTCTTCTATACGATTCCATTGGTCAACTTCTCTGTTATTATGCCAATACCAAGCCGTTTTCAATACTGTAGCTTTGTAATAGAGTTTGAAGTCAGGGATGGTAATGCCTCCAGAAGTACCTTTATTGTATAAGATTTTTTTGGCTATCCTGGGTTTCTTGTTTTTCCATATAAAGTTGATTATTGTCCTCTCAATCTCTGTGAAGAATTTTAATGGGACCTTGATTGGGATTGCATTGAATCTATAGATTGCTTTTCGTAGAATTGCCATTTTTACTATGTTGATCCTCCCAATCCACGAGCAGGGGAGATCCTTCCATTTTCTGGTATCCTCTTCAATTTCTTTCTTCAAAGACTTAAAGTTCTTGTCAAATAAATCCTTCACTTCCTTGGTTAGCGATACTCCCAGATATCTTATGCTATTTGTGGCTATTGTGAAAGGTGATACTTCTCTGATTTCCCTCTCTGCTTCCTTATCCTTTGTGTATAGGAGGGCGACTGATTTTTTGGAGTTGATCTTGTATCCTGCCACGTTACTGAAGGAGTTTATCAGCTGTAGGAGTTCTTTGGTGGAGTTTTTGGGGTCGCTTATGTATACTATCATATCATCTGCAAATAATGAAAGTTTAACTTCTTCCTTTCCAAATTGAATCCCCTTGATTCCCTTATGTTGTCTTATTGCTATTGCTAGAACTTCAAGCACTATATTGAAGAGATAAGGAGAGAGTGGACAGCCTTGTCGTGTTCCTGAATTTAGTGGGATAGCCTTGAGTTTCTCTCCGTTTAATTTGATGTTAGCTGTCGGCTTGCTGTAAATAGCTTTTATTATATTTAGGAATGACCCTTGTATCCCTAATCTCTCCAAGACCTTTATCATAAAAGGGTGCTGAATTTTGTCAAATGCTTTTTCAGCATCTAATGAGATGACCATATGGTTTTTTTCCTTCAGTTTGTTTATATGATGGATTACATTAATAGATTTTCGTATGTTGAACCAGCCCTGCATCTCTGGGATGAAGCCTACTTGATCGTAATGGATAATTTTTCTAATGTGTTCTTGGATTCGGTTTGCCAGTATTTTATTGAGAATTTTTGCGTCAATATTCATGAGTGAGATTGGCCTGTAATTCTCTTTCTTGGTTGAGTCTTTGTGTGGTTTAGGTATCAGGGTAACTGTAGCTTCATAGAAGGAATTTGGCAGTGACTCTTGTGTTTCTATATTATGAAATACCTTAAGGAGTATAGGTATTAGGTCTTCTTGGAAGTTCTGGTAGAATTCCGCATTGAAACCATCTGGTCCTGGGCTCTTTTTGGTAGGGAGGTTTCTGATAACAGTTTCTAATTCTTCGCGACTAACAGGACGATTTAGAGCATTTACCTGGTCCTGGTTTAACTTTGGTATATGGTATTTATCTAAAAAACTGTCCATTTCTTTTACATTTTCCAATTTTGTGGCATACAGGCTTTTGTAGTAAGATCTAATGATTTTCTGAATTTCCTCTGTGTCTGTGGTTATGTCCCCCTTTTCATTTCTGATCTTGTTAATTTGCGTGTTCTCCCTCTGCCGTTTGATTAGTTTGGCTAAGGGTTTGTCAATCTTGTTGATTTTCTCCAAGAACCAGCTTTTTGTTTCATTGATTCTTTGGATTGTTTTCTGTGTTTCTATTTTGTTGATTTCTGCCCTCAGTTTGATTATTTCCAGTCTTCTACTTCTCCTAGGTGAGTCTGCTTCTTTTTTTTCCAGAGCTTTCAGGTGTGCTGTTAAGTCACCAATGAGTGCTTTCTCCGTTTTCTTTAAGTGGGCACTTAGTGCTATGAACTTTCCTCTTAGCACTGCTTTCATTGTGTCCCATAGGTTTGAGTATGTTGTGTCTTTTTTTCCTTAAATTCAAGAAAGACTTTAATTTCTTTCTTTATTTCTTCCTTGACCCAGGTGTGGGTCAGTAGTTGACTGTTCAGTTTCCATGAGTTTGTGGGCTTTCTGGGGGTAGCATTGTTGTTGAATTCTAATTTTAATCCATGGTGATCCGATAAGACACAGGTGGTTACTAATATTTTTTTGTAACTGTGGAAGTTTGCTTTGTTACCAAGTATATGGTCAATTTTCGAAAAGGTTCCATGAGCCGCAGAGAAGAAGGTATATTCTTTCATATTTGGGTGGAATGTTCTATAGATGTCTGTTAAGTCCATTTGGTTCATTACCTCCATTAAGTCTTTCAATTCTCTGTTAGGTTTCTGTCTGATTGACCTGTCCATTGGTGAGAGAGGAGTGTTGAAGTCTCCAACTATTAGTGTGTGTGGTTTGATGGCTGCCTTGAGTTCTAGAAGTGTTTCTTTTACATAAGTGGGAGCTTTTATATTAGGGGCATAGATATTCAGGATTGAGACTTCATTCTGAAGGATTTTTCCTGTTATGAGTATAAAGTGTCCCTTTCCATCTCTTCTGATTGATTTTAGTTTGAAGTCAACTTTGTTGGAAATTAGTATGGCCATACCCGCTTGTTTCTTAGGGCCATTTGCTTGATAAACCTTTTCCCAACCCTTTACTCTGAGTAGGTGCCTGTCTTTGTGGTTGAGGTGTGTTTCTTGTAAACAGCAAAATGTTGGATTCTGTTTTCGTATCCAGTCTCTTAGCCTGTGCCTTTTTATAGGTGAATTGAGTCCATTGATATTAAGTGATATTAATGACCAGTGGTTGTTAACTTCAGTCATTTTTAGTAGTAGAGTTATTTTTTATGACACATGTAGGCCTAAAATATTCCTAAACACATATTCAAAAATAGAATTATAAAAATGAACTTAAGAAAGCAATTTTTGAGCCAGGCAGTGGTGGCGCACGCCTTTAATCCCAGCACTCGGGAGGCAGAGGCCGGCGGGTCTCTGAGTTCAAGGCCAGTCTGGTCTACAAGAGCTAGTTCCAGGACAGGCTCTAGAAACTACAGGGAAACCCTGTCTTGAAAAACCGAAAAAAAAAAAAAAGAAAGCAATTCTTCCATGGAAGACTATTAAAACCTTAAAATATCACAAATATTGAAAATTCATTTTCATGAATACTTCAAAATGTATTTCAAACAAAGAAAAATTCTACTTTAAAATTCTTAAATTTTTATTTTTTGAGAATTTCACAAATTCATGTTTTCATCCTACTCTTTACTCCCCTCCTATTTCTTTCCTATATATATTTTCACCCCTTTTAAATCCCAGTTTTAAATGCTCATTAAAACAAAAGAAACAAGCAAAAATACCAAAAAATACAACATCCTTTTAAATGCTGCCTGTGCATTCATGGGTGTAGCATCATCTACTGCAGAATGAGTAGCCTTTAAGGGGATATATCTGTAGAATGATTAATAAAAACCCAGAGACAGGAATTGGGCTTCAACCTGAAGATTTGAAAAGCACAACAGCCGGCCACTGGTTCTTACCTCTACCTCAGTCTGAAATGGCGCTCCTGCCTCTACGAATCTCAGAATGAGACTGTGTGAGAGAGCTGTCTCCTCCCATCTTAAGTTCCTCTCTACAGCTAGAATTAAAGGCATACACCACTACCACCCAGGCCCAGTAACTATGGCAAAGTAGTGTGGTTACTGTGACTAAAAGTATGTGTCACACCTGAGGACCTCTAACTTCCAGGCTCCATACACAGATTTCTCCTTGAAATGATTAGGCAGTTTCTGGCTCACAGAATACAATTTTAATTTTTTTTCCATAAACAGAATAACAGGTGGTATGCTGAGATTTTTTCACACAGTTACATATATTAATTAGGTTTTGTTTATTTATGAATAATATTTTATTAACTGGATGAACCAAAATATTTTTATTTGTTCACTTCTTTCTTAGTTCAGACTGTTATAACAGAATAATCATACTAGATACAAGCAAGATAAATGTTCTAAAGTTTGGAAATCAGAGACCAAGCTAACAGTATTATTAAATGATGGTTAGGCCCTCTTCTGACTCTGCTTTATTGATTCCTTGTATTTCTTTTTGTTTTCCTGTTTGTTTCTATTTTTTTGATTTCATAACTTAGTTCAATTATTTATTGCCATCCACTCTTTTGGGGGTTTATTTATTCTTTTGTTTCTAGATCTTTAAGGTGTTCTCTTAAGTTGCTTATATGAGATCTCTCCATCATTATTAAGTAGGTACTTAGTGTCATGAAAATGCTTCTTTAGATCCTTTTTTATTGTTCATTAATAAAATTGACTAGAAGAACCAGACCTAAATCCATACACCAATGGACACTTAACTTTTGATAAAGGAGCCAGAAATACAAACTGGAAAAAAGAAAGTATCTTCAACAAATAGTGCTGGTCAAAGTGGTTGCATGTAGAAGAATGCAAAGATCTCTACTTATCTCCCTGCATAAAATTCAAGTCCAAGTGAATTAAAGACATCAAAAATAAATAAAACAAGATACATTTAATCTGATAGAAGAGAAAGTAGGGAATGACCTTGAATGCATTGACACAGGAGAAGACTTTCTGAACAAAATACTGATAGCTCAGGCACTAGCATCAACAATTGATAAGTAAGACATCATGAAATTGAAAAGGTTCTGTAAGACAAAGGATGCCATTATTTGATGAAGGTGGTAGCCTACAGAATGGAAAAAGATTCTTTACCAACTCCACAACTGATAGAAGACAAAGATCCAAAATAAATGAAGAACTCGAGAAGCTAGATATCAAAAAACTCAAATAATCCAATTAAAACCTGGGGTACAAATCTAAATAGAGAATTCTCAATAGAGAAATCTTAAATGGCTAAGAAACACTTAAAGAAATGTTCAGCATCTTCAGCCATCAGGGAAATACAAATCAAAACTACTTTGAGATTTTGTCTTACAATTGTCAGAATGACTAAGATAAAAAACAAAAGTGACAGCTCCTGCTGGCAAGGATATGGAGTAAGATGAACAATCTTTCACTGCTTGTGGGAGTGGAAACTTGTACAGTTGTAGTTCCTCAGAAATTAGGAATCTTTATACCCTAAGAACCAGCTATACTCCTCTTGAGCATATATGCAAAAGACACTCCATCCTTCCACAAGGAAACTTGCTCAACTATGTTCATAGAAACTTTTTTTGGTAATAGCCAGAAACTGGAAACAACCTAGCTATCCTTCAACCAATAAATAAAGAAAATGTGGCTCATTTGCACAATGGAGTATATTCCTCAGCTACTTTAAAAAATGTTGTTATGACATTTGCAGGCAAATTGATGCAACTAGAAAAAAATCATTCTGAATGAGGTAACCCAGAACCAGAAAAACCAACATTGTAAATACTCTCTTATAAGTGGAAATTAACCATTAAATAAATAATAATCAAGTTACAGTCCAAAAATCCAGAAAGGCTAGGTATGGAGGAAGGAACTAGGGAGAAGACACAATAGATTTTTGGGTGGACTGGGAACAGGTATGAAATGGATCAGATGGAGAGAGGATGGGAAATGGTGTTGAAGAAGAGAATGCAGGGAAACACAGCTAGAATCAAGAGGTATTTGAGGAATGATACTAAAATCTAGAGCAGTGGAAGCTTCCTATAATACATGAAGGTGATCCTATGGGGTCTCCAGGTAATGGGGGAGACAGAGTCCCAACTAGTCATCTCTTGCCACCAAATGAAACTTCCAGTACTGGGACTGGGTTATGTCCAATTGAGCTGTTGACCAAAGGGGTTCCATGGTAATCTTCAAACAATCCAGACTGTTGCCAAGACTATAGGTAACTCTCCACAAACTGACAGCAAGGCCCTATTGCTGAAGACAACATCCACATAAGTCATTGTAAATGGAGAGGTCAATTGATATGTAGATAGAATTTAATCCATATGTTCTAGTGTCTTTGACAGGGGAAGGTACTCTGCAGGCTATCAAAAGAGAACTGTGAAGACCAACTTAGTCACAAATCATTTGACCTACTATGCTGTTCTGCCTGAAAAATATACCAGGGCAATGGTGACACAACACTTGTTGTGTAACCAACCAATATCTAACTTGACTTAAGGCCCATACTATACACTGATTGGATGACCAAAAACCAGAGGCTATATAGCCCAGAGACCTAGGGTAAAACCAAATTTTACTTTTTTCAAAGAAACGTAGCAGTAAAATTGTTCCCAATAATATTCTGCTATACCTATAGATCAGTGTCTTGCTCAGCCATCATCAGAGAATCATTCTTCTGCAGTAGATAAGAACAAATACCCACATTACAGACACATATACATACAGACATAGACACACACACAAACACTCACAGATATATATATATATATATATATATATATATATATATAGAGAGAGAGAGAGAGAGAGAGAGAGAGAGAGAGAGCTGCACACCACACTCTCCCCCCCACGTCTGCACTCTATGCGCTAGAACCCAGTTTGCGAGCTTCGGGCAAGGGGCTGGAGATTGAGGAAACACACACAGAGACAGACCGACACAGACCTTCCAACACTGGTACCAAAGCCCCTTTTTAATAGCACCATGGAGGCTTAAATACCCTGCAGTCAATGGCCAACAGGTGAAAATCCCATCCTCTGATCCTCTAGGCAAAGCACAGCTTTTAGTCACTTCAATTAGAAGGCTCTAGACAGGGAAGAGCAGCTGAAGGCCAGGAATCAATTAGTCCCAAAACACACACACAAACAGAGAGAGAGAGAGAGAGAGAGAGATTTTGGAACACTCAGTTCTCAATGGGATGTCTCCTTCAAATCCTTCCCCCTCAGAGCACAGGATACCCAAGGAAGAGGAGGCAGAAATAAAGTATAAGAGACAGAGGAGATGGAGGAACCAGGACAACAAGCCCTCTAAATCAACTGAGAAAAACTCATGTGAATGTAGAGAGACTGAAGCATCAAGCACAGGTTCTGCATGGGTCTGTATCAGGTACTCTGTGTCCATATTACAGCTTTCAGTTTAGTGTAATAAAAAGTGTGTTTCTGATTATTTGCTTTCTCTTGGGGTCTTTTTCTTCTGTTGATTTGCCTTGCCCAACTTTGATGTGATGGTTTTTGTTTTATCTTATTGTATTTTATTTTGTTATGTTTTGATGTTATCTTTTAGAAACCTGGTCTTTTTTAATGAAAGCCTTAAAGGAAGTGGATCTGGGGGTAAAGAGAATTGGGGAAGAACTTGAAGGAGCAGAGGGAGGGGAAACTCTATTCAGAATATACTGCATGAGACAATCTATTTTCATTAAAAGGGAAAAACAATATACATAGTTGTATTTCTTCATATCTATACACTGTGGCTACCTCAACTGAATTTTGAATAGACATCTGAAGAGTAGTCATCTACATCATATTCCTGTTAAAAAAGGCAGCATTCATTTTTCCCCATTAATTATAATGCCAACTCATGATTAATAGGAGCTATTTTTATAAGGCTTACAACGTTTCCTTATAAACAAATTATGGCATTTTTATCTTTAAAATATCATGGTATATGGCCAATACATTTTGAGTTTCTATTGACATGATCATGTGGTTTTTGTATCCTATTCTACTAAAATGGTATGGTTATTTGACATCATTTGGGATGTTGATATATCACTTTGTGATGTGGCATGATCTTTATATATTCCTAAATTTGGTTTCCTTATTTCCATTAGAGTATTTTACACTTATTTTCATAAAGAATATTTACTATATTGCGATTATTTTGTCTAGCTGTAATATCAGAAAAAAAAGGCATTGATTAGAAAGTTTCCATTTCAGGAGTAAGCTATTTTTTCAATTATAATCAGAAAACATAAATAATTTTGAAACTATGATTTCTTTGATAATATACAATAGAAACTTTAATCATAAAATGAAAGCCCATATGAGTTCTGTAATAAAGTAGAATGTGATTATAAAGGATAAAGCTATCAAGAGAGCCAACGCCGGAGGTACAATAAGGGTCCCTTCCCCCATATGACTTATTTAATGCCTTATAAGTAGTGACTGAATTTTATCATCACATAGTGCCTTAAAAGCAGTGCTCAACAGACCACTAAAGAGCTGCTTTGTTTATAGATTGCAGTTCTAGAAGAAAGGGTAAAATCCTTTTGGAAAGCTACTGCATTTATAAAATAAAAATCAAATTATCTCATTGAGTTTAATAGCAAGCTGTTTTCTTAACATTGGTAGAAAATTTATCAAAGACAAAAACCTCATATATTTCTGTTTTTCTGGCTCCTACAGAGTAGGCAATTGCCTGGCCGTATGGTCAGGCAGAGAGTATTGGAAAGCAGACATATTAAATGGAGGCCTCTATGTAAATCATTATATGATTTAATAAAATATATTGAAGTTAAATGAATAATGTCTTTCATCAGCAATCTCTTCCAGCTTTGGAAGATGAGTAGGATTGACAAAAGGATATTCTAGTATTCTTACTTGAGTACCCTCTTAGGACTGTGAAAATATTGGATTCTGAAAGCAGGTATCTAGTAGAGATGGCAAATAAATATTGCATCTGCCATAAAAGATACAGAGACCCAAAAATGGAGATGTATAAGTGAAACATTATGCAGAAAAAGATAATCCTACTTTGGAATGATGCTGGTCTAGTTTCTTGATTTCTTTATATATTTTGGAAATCAGACCTTTGTCTGTTGCAGGTTGGTGAAGACCTTCTCCCAGTCAGTAGGTTGCCTTTTTTTAAATGACAGTGTCCTTTGCTTTACAAAAGCTTCTCAGTTTTAGGAGGTCCCATTTATTCAATGTTGCCCTTATTGCCTGTGCTACTGGGGTTATACATAGGTAGTGGTCTCCTGTGCCCATGTGTTGTAGACTACTTCCCAATTTCTCTTCTATAAGGTTCAATGTGTTCAGATTGATATTGAGGTCTTTAATCCATTTGGACTTGAGTTTTGTGCATGATGATAGATAAGGATCTATTTTCATTCTTCTACAGGTTGACATCCAGTTGTGCCAGCACCATTTGTTGAAGATGCTTTCTTTCTTCCATTGTGTACTTTTAGCTTCTTTATCAAAATCAGGTGTTCATAGGTTTGTGGGTTAAATTCCTGGTCTTCTATTTGATTCCATTGGTCAACATCTCGGAATTTGTGCCAGTACCAAGCTGTTTTCATTACTGTAGCTTTGTAATAAAGTTTGAATTCAGGGATGGTAATGCCTCCAGAAGTACCTTTATTGTATAAGATTGTTTAGGCTATCCTGGGTTTTTTATCTTTCCATATAAAGTTGATTATTGTTCTCTCAAGGTCTGTCAAGAACTTTGTTGGGATTTTGATGGGGATTGCATTGAATCTATAGATTGCTTTTGGTAGAATTGCCATTTTTACTATGTTGATCCTCCCAATCCAAGAGCAAGGGAGATCCTTCCATTTTCTGGTGTCCTCTTCAATTTCTTTCTTCAAAGCCTTAAAGTTCTTGTCAAATAGATTTTTCACTTCCTTGGTTAGAGTTACTCCAAGATATTTTATGCTATTTGTGGATATCGTGAAAGGTGATGCTTCTCTGATTTCCCTCTCTGCTTCTTTATCCTTTGTGTATAGGAGAGAAACTGATTTTTTGAGTTGATCTTGTATCCTGCCACATTACTAAAGGTGTTTCTCAGCTGTAGGAGTTATTTGGTAGAGTTTTGGGGTCACTTATGTACACTATCATATCATCTACAAATAACAAAAGTTTGACTTCTTTTCCAATTCGAATCCACTTGATCTCCTTATGCTGTCTTATTGCTATTGCTAGAACTTCAAGCACTATATTGAAAAGGTATGGAGAGAGTGGACAGCCTTGTCTTGTTCCTGATTTTAGTGGGATGGCTTTGAGTTTCTCTCCATTTAATTAAATGTTATCTGTTGGCTTGCTGTATATTGTTTTTATTATATTTAGGAATGAACCTGGTATCCTTTGTCTCTCCAAGAACTTTATCATAAAGGGGTGTTGAATTTTTTCAAATGCTTTTTCAGCATCTAATGAAATAATCATAAGGTTTTTCCTTCAGTTTATTTATATGATGGATTACATTGATAGATTTTCATATGTTGAACTAGCCCTGCCTCTCTGGGATGAAGCCTACTTGATCATAATGTATAATTTTTGGATGTGTTCTTGGATTTCCCAGTATTTTATTGATAATTTTTTCATTGATGTTCATGAGTGAGACTGGTCTGTAATTTTCTTTCTTGTTTAAGTCTTTGTGTGGTTTTGGTATCAGGGTGACTATAGCTTCATAAAAGGAGTTTGGCAATGACTCTTCTGTTTCTATTTTGTGAAACACATTAAGAAGTATAGGTATTAGCACTTCTTGGAAGTTCTGGTAGAATTCTGCATTGAAACCATCTGGTCCAGGGCTTTTTTTAGTAGGGAGGTTTCTGATGACAGCTTCAAATTCCTCCTTACTTACAGGTCTATTTAAACTGTTCACTGGTCTTAATTTAATTTTGGTATATGGTACTTATCTTAAAAAGTGTCCATTTCTTTCACACTTTCCAATTTTGTGGCATACAGGCTTTTGTAGTAAGATCTAATGATTCTCTGAATTTCCTTTGTGTCTGTGGTTATATCCCCCTTTTCATTTCTGATCTTGCTAATTTGCATGTTCTCGCTCTCTGCCGTTTAATTAGTTTGGATAGGGGTTTGTCAATCTTGTTGATTTTCTCCAGAAACCAGCTTCTTGTTTCATTGATTCTTTAGATTATTTTCTGTGTTTCTACTTTGTTTGTTTCTGCCCTCAGTTTGATTATTTCCAGTTCTACTCCTCCTGGGTAAATCTGCTTTTTTTTTTTCTAGAGCTTTCAGTTGTGCTGTTAAGTTACTAAATGTGTGCTCTCTCCATTTTCTTTATGTGGGCACTTAGTGCTATGAACTTTCCTCTTAGCACTGCCTTCATTGTGTCCCATAGGTTTGGGTATGATGTGTCTTTGTTTTCATTGAATTCAAGGTAGACTTTAATTTCTTTCTTTACACAGGGGTGGTTAAGTAGCTGACTGTTCAGGTTCCATGAGTTTGTAGGCTTTCTGGGCTTATAATTGTTGTTGAATTCTAAATTTATTCCATGATGATCCGATAGTACACAGGTGGTTACTACAATTTCTTTTTATCTATAGATGTTTGCCTTGTTACCAATTATGTGATCAATTTTTGAGAAGGTTCCATGAGATGCTGAGAAGAATGTATATTCTTTTCTGCTTGGATTTATTGTTCTATAGATGTCTGTTAAGTCCATTTGGTTCATTACATCTGATAGTTCTCTTATTTCTCTGTTAAGTTTCTGTCTGGTTGACCTGTCTATTGGTGAGAGTGGAGTGCTGAACTCTCCTACTATTAGAGTGTGGGGTTTAACATATGCTTTGAGGTCTAGTAATATTTCTTTTACATATGTGGGTGCTTTTATATTAGGGGCATAGATCTTCAGGATAGAGACTTCCTCCTGATGAGTTGTTCCCGTTATGAGTATAAAGTGTCCATCTCCATCTCTTCTGATTGATTTTGGTTCAAAATCAATCTTGTTAGATATTAGTATAGCCACCCCCACTTGTTTCTTTCATCCATTTGATTGGAAAACCTTTTTCCATCCCTTTACTCTGAGATAGTTTCTATCTTTGAGATTGAGGTGTGTTTCTTGTAAACAGCAGAATGTTGGACACTGATTTCGTATCCATTCTCTTAACCTGTGCCTTTTTATAGGTGAATTGAGTCCACTGATATTAAGTGATATTAATGACCAGCGGTTGTTACCTCCGGTTATTTTTCTGGTGGTAGATTTTGTGTGTTTCCCTTCTTTGAATTGTGCTGGTAGAGGGTTGTCTGATGCCTGTGTTATTATGGGTTTTGTTGGCTTCCTTGGTTTGTGATTTTCCTTCTAGTATTTTCTGTAAGGCTGGGTTTGTGGCTTTGTATTGTTTAAATCTGTTTTTGTCCTGGAATATCGATGGTGAATGCAAGCTTTGCTGGGTATAGTAGTCTGGGCTTGCATCCATGTTCTCTTAGTGTCTGCAGCACATCTATCCAAGACCTTCTGGCTTTCATGGTTTCCATTGAGAAGTCAGGTATAATTCTGATAGGTTTCCTTTTATATGTTACTTGACATTTTTCCTTTACTGTTCTTAATATCTGTTCTTTATTCTGTATGTTTTGTGTTTTCATTATTATATGGTGCAGGGATGTTTTCTTTTGATCCAGTCTATTTGGTGTTCTGTATGCTTTTGTACCTTCATAGGAATATCTGTCTTTAAGTTGGAAAAAATTTTCTTCTATAATTTTGTTGAATATATTTTCTGGGCCTTTAAGCTGTAATTCTTCTCCTTCTTCTACCCTTATTATTCTTAGGTTTGGTATTTTCATGGTGTCCCAGATTTCCTGGATGTTTATGTTAAGAATTTGTTGGATTTGTTTTGTTCTTTAATCAGTGAATTTGTTTCCTCTATAGTATCTTCAGTGTCTGAGATTCTTTCTTTTATCTCTTGTATTCTGTTGGTAATATTTGTCTCTGTAGTTCCTGTTCATTTACCCAGATTATCCATATCCAGCCTTCTCTCAGTTTGAGTTTTCTTCATTACCTCCATATCATTTTTCAAGTCTTGAACTGTTTTTCTTACCTGTTTGATTGCTTTTTCTTGTTTTTTTCTCGTTTTTCTTGGGTATCTTTGAGAGATTTATCCATTTCCTCTACCTTTCTGTTTGTCATCTCCATTTCTTTATGGCAGTTTTTCTTTAAGGTCTTCTATTATTTTCATAAAGTTCCGCTTAAAGTCGATTTCTTCTATTTCTTCTGAAGTAGGGTGTTCAATTCTTCTTGTTTCGAGATCCCTGGATTCTGGTGATGTCATGTTGCTTTTCAGGTTGTTGGAGGAATTCTTGCTTTGGCACCTGCACATTTCTTCCTTCAAATGGAGCCAGGAGAGTCTTGGTGTCTTGGTCCAGTCTTTGCTGTGACTGACTCTCTGGGTGGATCTCCTTAGTGCAGGAGCAGGAACTGTTTCTGTCTGGATTGAACTCCTCAGCACTGAAACAGGGATGCCTGGTAGCCCCCTGTTGGTGGATAGCCTGAGTGCAGGAGCAGGGTGCTGTTCCTGAGCCAAGGACCTTGCAGACAATAGGGTAGGCCATCCGGATGGAACTCCTCAGCACTGAAACAGGGATGCCTGGTAGCCCATGGACACTGCAGACAAAAGGGAGAATGTGGGGAGGCAGGGCAGGGCTAACTGGTACACAGAAGACCCTACAGCACAGCTGAAGGTTCCCTGCACTCCCTTGCAGGGACCTTCATGCCTGCCTGGCAGGCAGACACTCACCCTTCTGGGTGGATAGGCTTAGTGCAGGAGCAGGAAATTGTTCCTGAGCCAAAGACCTTGCAGACAATAGGGCAGGCTTGGTGGAGGCAGGGTCGTAAGCTGGGGTGGGGGGGCTGTGCTCTCTTCCAGGACAGGCCACCCCAAGATAGCACACACTCACCCATCCAATGGAACTCCTCGGCACTGAAACAGGGATGCCTGTATCTCAAGGACACCGTAGACAAAAGGGCGAATGTGGGGGGAGCAGGTCAGGGCCAAGTGGGACATAGAAGACCCTGCAGCACAAGCTGAAGTTTCCCTGCACTCCCATGTGGAAACCTTCAGGCCTGCCTTGCAGGCAGACACTCACCCCTCTGGATTCTTAAATAAGATCTTTAACTCAGAACTAAATAGTTAAAAAGAGAATATAATATGGATTATAGCTGACAAATTGTGTGTTTTAAACAGTGGCTTACATACAATGAATGGTGAAGGTATTGTATATGTTAATACTACAAGTGTGCTGTGTTTTCTACATTTTTATCCTCAGAGAACCAGGACTGGTGAAGACAATAACTTCTTTTGCAGAACAAATTCTATTTTAGTTGGCTCATCATACACTTTTTGCAATTCTTTTAATCCCTACTTTCTTCCTATAATACACATTTATTAACAAACATAATCAAAAAATCCTTTTAAATTCTAAATCCATAGCCCAGTGTTTGTAAATAAAATTTTCTCTTAATGACTGGTGAAGTTTTCGAAGCTTAGAGACCACTTCAAAGAGCTAACATAACAAAATAAACTTTGGCAGTGTGGTTGAAAAGCACAATAACTTGATTACCACTCTTTAAAATATTCAAAGAATGGAATTCTGATATAATTAGTGATGTTTGAAAGATTCTGGATGCATGCTTTCTTATTATGTATCTATGTATAATATAATACATTTTATTTTATTTAAATTTTATTTAATTACTCTGTGTGAAATGACCACTATTACAATGGTCCATTGATAGGAATTCTCCCTGATTTTTTTTCACAACTCCATTTTTCTCAAAGGAAAAACAGGACACAAAATTTTCATTATATTTTTCAGTTGGAAGCAGATAACAATATGTATAAATTTCCCTTTGTTCAATCAGTATCATCCTTAACATTATGAAAGTGATTCAAGAAAATTGACAGGCAGTGAAAATTAGATACAAAGAAACAGCTTAGTGTTGGTGTATTAGAATCTGAAAACATGGGGAAAACTGAAGAATGGATTAGCAACGTGTGAAAGAGGCTTGAAGAAACCTAAATGCATTGGCCCATAAGAGGGGAAATTCTAAAATGTAGAAAATAGTTAAGGAAAATAAAAACAGGATATTTTATCAGCATCTTCCTGCCTTTCCTCTCTTATAAGACTATTGTAAGTCTCTTATAAGACTCTTTTCCAAAGTAGCATTATCTTTTGACTAAAATTTTAAAGTCAAAGAATTTGACTTTAATATATATATATATATATATATATATATATATATATATATATTTAATCCAACATCATTTATAATCAAATGTCTTCTTTTAGCAGCTTTTGCTCCTTCCTCAGTCATCAATTTAAAGACAACACAATAGCATACAGTATCCAGACTTTGTGCATTTTTCATTTTATGTGGCTATATTTTAACCTCTATTTCTTTTATTTTATGCTTAATTTTTTGGTTTTTTGAGACAGAGTTTCTCTGTGTTTCTTTAGATGTTCTTGAACTCATAGAGATCTGCCTGTCTTTGCCTCTCAAGTGTTAGGAAGGCATGTGTCACCACACTCAACTACTCTCTTTTTTTCTTTTTTCCTTTAAGGACTTTATCCATTTTCTTCTCTCACAAGCCTACATATATTCTTAAACACAGTGTAAACAGTTAAAAGGTTTTCTTAATATGAAGCTACATTATTGTAGATCTGTATTTTTTCTGACCCACATGAGTCTTAATTTTGCTAAGCGATATGGTTGGATTAAAGCTGTGGCATTGATGACTGGATCCAGCCCATCCCTTAACTTCTTTTCTGAGAATCTAGCCTTATGGCAGAGGTACTGGCTAGAGCCATGTTTATTCCACAACTCTATGGTGTTTCAAGGTCCCTGCCACCACCAAAAAGTATACAGTCAGATTTTCATCAACACCATTTAAGAGTTTCATGGCAGGATATCTTTAAAAGAGCTGCACGTTTTTGCAGCTAAAGCTGAGCCAGGAAACCTCTTTTAACTGAGAGCGCTTACCTCTAGCAAGCAGAGCCCACCCAAGAAAGTACTGATATCAAGAAGCCATACTTAACTCCATTCTTTTCTATCTAGAATAACTTCCCAAGCTCTCTCAGGCTTTTAAGTGCATTTGGCACACCATTCTGCTAACTGAAGTTTCTGTCATGTCCAGTCCCACACTCATTCAGTCCTTAGGAAACACACAGAAGTCTACATTAATTATAAACTGATTGGCCTTGATCAAGGACTCTCATTGGTTAATAAAGAAACTGCCTTGGCTTTTTGATAGGGCAGGATTTAGATAGGTGGAGTAGACAGAACAGAATGCTGAGAAGAAGGAAGTGAGGCAGATGGCTCAGACAGATGCCATGCCTCTCCTCAGTGAGACAGATGCCATGGAGCCAGCCACCATGTCAGACATGCTGAATCTTTCCCCGTGAGATACCACCTCGTGGTGCTACACACATTACTAAGCATGGGTTAAAGCAAGATGTGAGAATTAGCAAATAAGAGGCTAAAACTAATGGGCTAGGCAGTGTTTAAATGAATGTAGTTTTTGTGTTGTTATTTCGGGTTTTAAGCTAGCCATGCGGGAGCCAGGCAGGATGAAAAGCAGGCCTTCTCACCTCATCGCTACAAATTGGTGCCCAGATGTGGGTAACTGAATCCACAGAAAGCCTGAGAAAGCTTGGGAAAGAATAGAGTAAAGCATGTTTTCTTGGTAGCAGCAATTTCTCAGGTCTGCACTGCTTGCTAGAGACAAACAAGTGCTTTCATCTAAGAGAGGTTTCCTGACACAGCTTTAGCTGCAAAACCCTGCAGCTCTTTTAAGAGGTACTGCCACAAAACACTTAAATGGTGTTGATGAAAAGCTGAACGCTTGGTTTTTTTGGTTTTTTAGCCATAGCAGGAAAAAGAACTGTGCCATTTTAAAATGCCAGCTTTCTGGGCCACCCTGCCAGGACAAACTCTGACTCTTTCAGGCAGGTAGTCTGACTGACTGTGGTCTGTGAGCAGAATGCTACAGCTTGCTTGCTGGCAACTACCTTGAAATGCCATAGAGTTGTGGCAATAAAAATGGCTATAGCCAGTACCTCTACCATGAGGCTGGAAAGCTTAGGAATGGGCTAGATCCAGTGGTCAAAACCACAGCTTTCATCCTCTCCTTAAAGACTCATGTAGTCAGAAAAAGAGAGATATGTAGTAAAGAGAGATTCAAAAAAATCTCTAAATGGTTTATTGTGTGTTAAAAATATATGCTGGCTTGAGAGAGAAAAGAAAAAGTTAAAGTTCTTAAAAAAGAAAAAAAGAGAAAATAGTTGGGTGTGGTAGTACACACCTTTAATCCCAACACTTGGGAGGCAGAGGTAGATTCACCTCTGTGACTTCAAGGGGCAAAGGTAGATTGACCTCTATGATTTCAAGGTGTGGTAGCACAGGCCTTTAATCCCAATACCTGGGAGGCAGAGACAGACAGATTACTGAGAGTTCAAGGACAGCCTGGTCTACAGGGTTATTCCAGGATAAAGATATAAAGAGAACCTGTCTCAAAAAATAAAAGCAAAAATAAATGAAATAGAGGTTAAAATAAAGCTGCACAAAGATGGAAAATACACAGAGAATTTTGATTCTGTATGCTATTATGCCCTGTTTGAATTGTTTGAATGCTGAGGAAGGAACAACAGCTGCTAAAAGATATTTGTTTATAAATGCTGCTGGACTAATCCAAGACAGATATTTTGAAAATACCTTAACTTCAGAATTTGGATCTAAGGATATGACACTTTGGAAAAGAGATTCTTCTTTTGTTTTCACAAAGGATGAGACCCTGTGGATTGTTTCTATCCCAGTATGGTATGATAGACCACGCCCTCCTGAAAGGTTGCTGTGAACACCCTCAAAAAATTACTTCGCTCAACTGCCAACTGAGAGGAACCTAGCACACAGGTTATACCATGAAAGATCTGATTAACAGCGCCCCCATTCAGCAGGAAGCAGTTTGGAGAGAGATAACTGTGCCCATATTCCCAAATATTGTTTATAAATGTTCTTTTACATTTAAAGGGGGATAAGATATAGACATGAATAATTTACATTGATATGAATTTTGCTTTAGTGATTTAAATTTAAGGTCAATTTTGTTATATGTATTTCTGTTATTGATTAAGGTATTGTGATTGTGTAGTTCATTTTAAAAAATGTAATGTATAATTAGGAAGTAAAGGTTTTTAATGAATAATCATCGATAATAGTAAAAATTATGGTCATGTTAGTTAGATTTTCTAGATATATAGAGATATATTTAAGTTAAATAGGCATTCTTCATATCTTTCAAAGATTACAAAATATCACATTTTAAATGTTTTAATAACTTAGGGCTTTTCATGACAATGAGACACATCTGCTCCTGGCAGCACCAATCTACTTCAAGAGTAAGATGGGCATCAAAGAAGCTCCCTATGGAGTTTGATAATCATTTGGGCAAAAAACTGCTCTTGCCTGGACTGTTGGCATAAACTGGACATAAAGAACCCACAGAAAGAGGACTGCTGAACTTGCCTAAAGGTGAGATGGTCTTTCAGGGTTCCTGATTTATAAAAGAGTCTGCGAGACATTCTGAAGGACACAGCAGATAGTGACTGAACTGCCTTTGAAATTTCCTGCTTCATGGAAATGTCTGCTGGAAACTATGAGCCTGTAGGCCGAAGATGGATGCCCCAATGGTACAAAGGAACTTTGGGTGACTGTCCAGGCAGCAAGATGTCTCTGTCATTTCTAGAATTTGGAAGTTGCTTATTTATTGTTTACTTAGGTAATATTATATCCTTCTGGAGTCTTTGATAAAGTTGAAGAATAGATAGATAGTTATAGTTGTTTTCCTTTGTTATGATAAGTTATGATAAAAGATAAAATAGATATAAATATTGTAATTGTAATTCTTACTTGATAACTGTTTTGTTATATGTAATTTTGCTGTGTTAAAGTTTTCTTTTTTGTTTAAACAGAAAAGGGGGAAATGATGGAGGACTCTCATTGGTTAATAAAGAAACTGCCTTGGCTTTTTTAATAGGGCAGGATTTAAATAGGTGGAGCAGACAGAACAGAATGCTGGGAAGAAGGAAGTGAGGCAGATGGCTCAGGCAGATGCCATGTCTCTCCTCAGTGAGACAGATGCCATGGAGCCAGCCACCATGTCAGACATGCTGAATCTTTCCTGGTAAGACACCACCTCTTGGTGCTACACACATTACTAAATATGGGTTAAAGCAAGGTGTGAGAATTAGCTAATAAGAGGCTCAAACTAATAGGCTAGGCAGTGTTTAAATGAATGTAGTTTGTGTGATGTTATTTTGGGTTTTAAGCTAGCCACGCTGGAGCCTGGCAGGACGAAAAGCAGGCCTGCTTGCCACATCACTACATGGCCTATTATCTCAAGCTTCTTATTAACTCTTACAACTTAGATTTAGCCCGTAACTTACAATTAGCCCATAATTCTTGTCTTTGTTAGCCACATGGCTTGGTACCTTTTTTTAACGAGGCAGTCACATCTTGTTTGCTCTGTGTCTGGTTTCCTCTGTGTCTGTGTGATGGCTGCAGTCTGAAACTTCCCTCTACCCAGAATCCTCATTGACCTTCCTATACTTCCTTCCTGGTCGCCCCACCTATACTTTCTGCCTAGCTACTGGCCAATCAGTGTTAATTTAAAATACAAGTGAAAGGATAAAGACCATTGTGCCACAGCACTCCCCCACCCTAGATCTCTAAAACAGCATCTTTAAATAAGGATAGTTGAGACAATATTCAAAAAGGAAGGAAGAAAGGAGGGAAGGAAGGGAGGGAGGGATGGAAGAAGAAAGGACTATAAGAAATTATAAAGATTCCTGAGAATAACAAAACATTCTGATGTTCTAATTATGTTTGGAAAGGGACAGCAGTTTGTCTGTTATTTAACCTTTTCCCGGTGTACCTATTAGTATGCCACTCACACAGGACACTCAGAAAGGAGAGGAGAGCCCAGTTCCATAGCATGGCTTATTACTCAATTTGTGAATTCTGCTTACTTTGCAGTGGCAAACTCGAGAAATTGAGAATAAATAAAGTATTTCAAAACTATTTATTGTCTCTTACATCATGTTAAAGGACAGTTGATCTATTCTTAATTCACATCTGTGTTCAGACTTTCTTCCTTAAAGGGGAAAAAGCCTAGAGTTCTTCTTGAACCCTTCCAATAATAAGAACCCCTACAATTTGACATAACATTTTCAGTTAAATCTTTTAGTAAATATGACAAAATAATGGTTTCCTTGTGACATTGCCATCCTTGTATATAATTACACTTTATTCAGATTTACCTTCATTACTCTCTCTTGTACCTAATCTTCCCTCCTACTGGTCTCCTTCTTCTATCATAGTCCTATTTGAAAGGAACTCTATTGGCACAATGTTGAGGCTAAACCCAAAACTTTATTGTTAATAATTTCTCCTGTCCCATGGTTTAGACCATCTTCTACATTTTAAACATTTATTCAGTATTAGTTTGACAGACAACAGATGGAACACTCACAGCATTTAATGAAGTGAACATAAAGGGAATCAAAAACCCTAGGGCTAAGAAGTTGTGGCCAGGATGAAAATATTTCAGGGAGAGTTGAAGATCAAAGAGAAAGAGGGGCTAGAGAGATTACTCAGAGGTTAAGAGCACTGCCTGGTCTTCCAGAGGCCCTAAGTTAAATTCCTGGCAACCACAAGGTAACACACAACCATCTGTAATAAAATCTGGTGCCATCTTTGGCATTAAGGCAGATATTCAGGCATAACATTTTATACATAATATGTAAATAAGTAAATAAATAAATAAGCAAACAAATATTAAAAAGGAGAAAGAAACATAACAGTGCCCATGATGACAAGAAAAGTAGTACAACTACCAGCAAATCCAAACTTAATGCTATGGCTTGCCTTTCCTCCTCCAGTGCAATATCTTGCACATATCAGACATTGGCTGAACTCAATCAGTTGCCAGTACAGAAGAGAGTGGAAAATGACAAAAAAGGCATCTGAGTCTGAAAACAGCTTTCTACATATTTGAGGTCAAAGCTTGTATTGTCCCACATTTTTCTTTAAACAACAATCTTCAGTTTCCACATTATTATTCTTCATGAGATAGCTAGAAATTGGTTCAGCATATCAGAGTCCTATTCTTTTTTCCTTTTTATTTTATTTTATTTTTTAAAGAAAACAAACTAATTTTTTTTACTTTACATACCAATCCCAGTTCTCCAACTCCTTTCCCTCTTCCCATTCCATCCATCTTACCCCTCATCCCACCACTATCCATACTTCAGAGAGGTTTAGGAACATTGTTTAGGGGAAGGTCCAAGGTGCTCCCTACTATATTTAGGCTGAGCAAGTTATTCATCTAAAGAGATGGTTTCCCAAAAAGCCAGTACAAGCAGTAGGGATAAATTCTGGTGCCACTGCCAGTGGCCCCACAGTCTTCCCTAGCCATACAACTGCCACCCACATTCAGAGGTTCTAGTTTGATCCTATGCTGGTTCCTTCCATGTCTGGCTGGAGCTGACAAGCTCCCATTAGCTCAGGTAAACTGTTTCAGTGGGTGTACACATAATGGTCTTGACCTCTTTATTCATAATATCACTTCTCCCACTCTTTAACTGGACTTTGGGAGCTCATCCCAGTCCTCCTTTGTGTGTCTCTGCCTCTGTTTCCATCAGGTTCTGAATGAAGTTTCTATAATAATATTTGAGATATTTATCAGTCTGACTACAGGGCAAGGCCAGTTCGGGCACCCTGTCTTCTATTGCTTAGGGTCTTAGCTGGCATCATCCTTGTGGATTCCTGAAATTTCTCTAGTGCCAGATTTCTTGCTAGCCCCATAATGGCTCCCTCAATCAAAATATCTCTTTCCTTGCTCTCATCACTGTTCTTCCTACATCTAGATTAGCCAGTTCACTCAAGATTTTCTACTACCTCTCCTTTTCCCCTCCTCATAACGTTCTACCCTCTCTTCTCCTCCCACCCTTATGCTCCCAATTTTGTAGGGAAATCTTGTATATTTCCCCTTTCCAGGTAGATCTATATATGTTTTTCTTAGAATTCACCTTGTTACTTAGCTTCTCTAGGGTCATGGACTATAGACTTGTTGTCCTCTACTTTACAGCTAGTAGCCACTTATGAGAGATTACATACAATGTTCATCTTTCTCTGTTACCTCACTTAGGATGTTTTTTTTCTAGTTCCACACATTTAAATGCAAATTTCAAGATGTCATTTTCTTAACTCCTGAGTAGTACTCTAATGTGTAAAAGTATTGTATTTTCTTTATCCATTCTTCAGTTGAGGAGCATCTAGGCTGCTTCCATGTTCTGACTATTATAAATAATGCTGCTATGAACATAGTTGAACAAATATCCTTGTACTATGATTGAGAAATTTGGGGGTATATACCCAAGAGTGGTATTGCTGAGTCCTGAGGTAGGTTAATTCCCAGTTTTCTGAGAAACTGCCATACTGATTTCCAAAGTTGTTAAGCAAGTTTGCATTCCCACCAGCAATAGAGGAGAGTTTCCCTTACTCCACATCCTCTCTAGAAAAAGCTACCATTGGGGTTTTTGATCTTAACCTTTCTGACAGGTGTAAGATGGTATCTCAGAATCATTTTGATTTGCATTTCCCTTATGGCTAAGGATGTTGAACATTTCCCTAAGTGTCTTTTGGCCATTTGAGATTTTTTTTCTGTTGAGAATTCTCTGTTTAGATCTGTACCCTATTTTTAAAATTAGATTATGTGGAATTTTGGTGCCTAATTTGAGTTCTTTATATATTTTGGAGATCATTCTGTCTGATGTGGGCTTGGTGAACATTTTTTCCCATTCAGTAGGTTGCCTTTTTTGTCTTATTGAGTATGTCTTTTGTTATACAGAAGCTTCTCAGTTTCAGAAGATCCCATTTATTTATTATTGCTCTCAGTGTCTGTGCTATTAGTGTTATATTTAGAAAGTGGTATCCTGCACTCATGCATTGAAGGCTACTTCCTACTTTCTCTTCCATCAGGTTCAGTGTGGTCAGATTTATATTGAAGTGTTTTATCTACTTGGAATTAAGTTTTGTGCATGGCAATGGCTATGGATCTATTTTTATTCTTCTGCATATTGATTTCCAGTTATACCAGCACCATTTGTTGAAGATGCTTTCCTTTACCATTATATAATTTTAGCTTCTTTGTCAAAAATAAGGTGTTCATAGGTATGTGGATTAATATCTGAGTCTTCAATTTAACTACATTAGTCAAGTTGTCTGTTTTTATGCCAGTATCAAGCTCTTTTCATTACTGTAGCTCTATAATAAAGCTTGATGTCAGGAAAGGTGATGTAAAGGCCCATTCTTGACTTAACATAATTGTATATAGTTCTATCAGCATATGAAACTGGGACTACCATCTCTCTCTCCAAATATAATATTTCTGAAGTGGCTTAGCTGAAGAATTATTTTCATTAATGTTGTAATGGATACATAATATAGTATAGTCCTTTATAATTTTATAATCCTAAAATGCTTACCTATCAGTCTTACTAATCATTTGTAACTGATATTATCTGTGCTTTTTTAACTGTATATTTTTTATTAGTCACAATGCAGGATTTATTATTTATCTGTCTTATAATTCCCTCTGAGAGTCAATCTCTCACTTTATTTTGGTATCATATTTTTTGAATCCAATAAACTCAAATTAAAAGACATTCAGATATCATCTAATCCAATGCTGACATTTATATAATGCCAAAGGAGGACACTAAATTGAGAGCTAGGTCAAATAGGCCTTTTTTTTGCTTCCAATACAGGATCCATGTAATTAGGGTCAAGAGTAAGTAGACATTTTAGCCTTTTGTGCACTCAATGTCTTGAGATTTATTATGATATATTCCTATGCTTCAGCATTGATTTTGAATGTATGCTCAACTTCAGTAAGCTTTATGGTATTACTATTTTGAGCTAGTAGTTAGCGGGAAGTTTTGTGTATCATTCTCTTCTATAAATGAAAATCTAAAAGATTTGATGAAGAATCCTGAGTATGGCCTCTCAGCTTCCAGAAATAATACCTCTAAATTACAGTTCAATAAGAATATTACTATGAATCAGAGTTACATTGCTGGAAGTTTCTATACAAAATAATTTCACTAATTTTGTCAAATTCCAAGAAAACACAAGCTATATCTAGTAAAATTTTCAAGTATTGATTAATTTACTTTACATTTCAAATAACTGTTTTATTCCTTTATCGTGTATTTTAAAATTTATAATTTATAATTATAATTTATAATTTTAAATACAAATTATTTAAATTAAACCTTAAAATAAGCATCAAACTTTGAGAGCAAAAGATGAAGGAATTTTTATCCACTCAGTTCTCCACTTTGCACTCTGTTTTATTATGCCACTGGATTTTATTAATGCTCATTTTGAATAATAACAATGAATAATTCTCTTTATCTTATAATAAATGAGTTTTGAAGATGCTTTCAGGATTCTTTTCCAATATCTCATGCATATGTAGTCATATGATGTTGCTTTTGGGATGCAATGTCCATCATAACCTATACCTCCAATAACAATATAGAAATAAGATATATATTATCTTAATAACAATATATTCTTTATTTTTTCCCTCCCTCCATTCCTTTAACATTGGGGCATGGCTTAATTACCTAGCTCAGACTAGGCTGAAACTCATAAGCCTCCTTCAGCCATTTATAACAACACACTCAGGATTTTTCTTCTATATATTGGTTTCTAGAAAGCTCATATTCAACCTGATTAGGCATTATAGTTGTATTAGCATGGCACTAGTTTCTGCTAAATCCATAGCATTTTCTTTACACTGTTATTGTACTTACATTCTGATGAAAGATACATCTTTAAATAAGCAGTATAAGTGTGAGAAACATGTACTTACTATCATTAATAGTAATAAGACAGCATCTTGGAAGAGACACTTCAAAAATACATACTATGTCCAGTCAGTTCTGAAGGATTCTTAACAGCTAGTTTATCAGAATTAAACTGTATCTTCTGAAAGTTGATCTGTAAATTTAAGAAAAAAGTGATAGAACTGTCCCTACTTATTATAGACCTGAACACAAATTTCTCTTAGTAGCTTAGGTAATGGTAACAGCTGAGCAAAGATCATAGCCTAGCTGTATAAATTCAAAAAATAACTATTAGTGATAATTGAGGCCACAGGTATAATTGTAATCTAAAATGTGATATAGATGATGAATGGAATAGGAACCTACTAGCTATGCTGCTGTTTTAATTGGTCTGAATATGTGAAACCAGAGGTCAGGATATTGTCAGTTTCATAGTCCATAATCATTCTTTTATATAGTAAATAATCGGAAAATATAAGTGAAAATAACAATGCCGCTCAGCTTTTCTAGCCAGCCAGCAGGGATTATTCCTGTGGCTGGGCTATATCCCAACCTACCCTGCCCCCACGCCAGCCTGTTTGTCTGCAAACTCAGTGGAACACTGGAACACAGATTGCTCAAATACTGAGGGGATATAAGAGGTGAGTCAGCAGCCACAGGGCCAGACAGCCAAATGCCCCCACTCTCTGGGACCTCCCCAGTGGGACAAAACC
This sequence comes from Arvicola amphibius, assembly GCF_903992535.2. Taxonomy (NCBI): domain Eukaryota; kingdom Metazoa; phylum Chordata; class Mammalia; order Rodentia; family Cricetidae; genus Arvicola; species Arvicola amphibius. Next base: position 129,276,066 of record NC_052065.1, on the reverse strand, counting down.
CAGGGGCCCCTACCCAATTCCCTTTTCTAGCCAGCCAGCAGGGAGTACAGGAATTGTGGCTGGGCTATATCCCAACCCAACCCGCCCCCACACCCACCTGTTTGCCTGCAAGGTCAGTGGAACCCTGGAACACAGATTGCTCCAATTCTGAGGGAATCTAAGAAGTGAGTCAGTGGCCATAGGGCTGAACTGCTGGAAATAACACTCTCTGGGAGGACCTGAGTGGGACAAAACCCAGGGGCACATCCCCAGCTCCCTTGGTTTTTCTAGCTGGCCAGCAGGGAGTTTTCCTGTGACTAAGCTATTTCTTAACCCACCCTGCCCTAAAACCCTCCTATTTGACTGCAAGGTCAGTGGAACCCTGAAACACAATTTGCTCCAATACTGAGGGGACCTAAGAGACAGCCACAGCAAGGATTGGACCAAGATGTCAAGACACTGCCAGCCTCATTTGAAGGAAAAGATGCATAGGCAAGAATGCAAGAATTCCTCCAAAATCCTAAAAATCTGGTAACACCCAGCAGACATAAAAGGAAGACTTGATCGTCCTAACCCAGAAGAATTAGAAGAAAACGACTTTAAAAGTAACTTCATGAAAATGATGGAAACCTTTAAAAAGGAAATGAAAAATTACCTCAAAGAAATGGAAGAGAAGACAAAAAGTTGGAAGAAATTAATAAATCCCTCAAATAAACCCAAGAAAAAAAACAATAAAACAGGTGAAAGAAATAGTTCAAGACTTAAAGACTGAAATAGAGGTAAAAAAGAAAACACAAACTAAGAGATTTCTGGATATGGAAAATCTGGGTAAGCTAACAGGAACTACACCGACAAGTATAACCAACATAATACAAGAGATAGAAGAAAGAATCTCAGGTGCTAAATATTCTATAGAGGAAATAGACTAATTGGTCAATGAAAACATTAAATTTAACAAATATTTAACACAAAACATTCAGGTAATCTGGAACACCATGAAAATACCAAATCTAAGAATAATAGGAGTAGAAGAAGGAGAAGAACTCCAGCTCAAAGGCCCAGAATATATATTCAACAAAATTATAGAAGAAAACTTTCCAAACCTAAAGAAGGATATCCCTATGAAGGTACAAGAAACTTACAGAATACCAAATAGACTGGATAACAAAAATACCCTTGCCATATAATAATCAAAATGCAAAACATACAGAATAAAGAAAGAATATTAAAAGCTGCAAGAAATGTATAAAGGTAAACCTAGTAGAATTACACCTGAATTCTCAATAGAAACCATGAAAGCCAGAAGGTCCTGGATAAATGTACTACAAACACTAAGAGACCATGGATGCAAGCCCAAACTACTATACCCAGGAAACTTCCATTCACCATTGATGGCAAAAAAAAAAGATATTACATGACAAAAACAGATTTACACAATACTTACCCACAAACCCAGCCTTGCAGAAAGTATTAGAAGGAAAATCTGAACCCAAGGGGAAGCTAACTACACCTACAATAACAGACATCTGATAAACTCCCACCAGCATAACTCAAAGAAGGAAAGTATACAAACACTACTACCAAAAAATAACCAAAGTTAACAACCACTGCTTATTAACATTGCTTAATATCAATGGACTCAATTCTCCTATAAAATGACACAGGCTAGAAGAATGAATATGAAAACAGGACCCAGCCTTCTGCTGCTTACAAGGAACACATCTCAACTTCAAAGATAGACACTACCTCAGAGTAAAGTGTTGGGAAAAAGGTTTTCCAATCAAATGGACCTAAGAAACAAGTGGGTGTGACTATCCTAATATCTAACAAAATTGCTTTCAAGCTTAAATCAATCAGAAGACATGGAGAAGGACACTTTATACACATAACAGGAACAATTCATCAAGATGATGTCTCATTCCTGAATATCTATGCCCCTAATACAAGAGTGCCTACATGTGTAAAAAAAAAATTACTAAAATTTAAATCACACATAAAACCCCACACACTAATAGTAGCAGATTTCAATATTCCTCTTTCACCAATGGACAGGTCAAACACACAGAAATTTAACAGAGAAATAAGAGAACTAACAGATGTAATGAATCAAACGAACTTAGCAGACATCTATAGAATATTAGACCCAAACACCTCTTTTTCTCAGCACCTCATGGAACCTTCTCTAAAATTGATCACATACTCAGTAACAAAGCAAACATCCACAGATACAAAAAAATGGAGTAACCCCCTATGTCTTATCAGATCACCAAGGAGTAAAGTTAGAATTTAGCAACAATACTACTTCCAGAAAGCCTACAAACTCATGGAAATGTAACAGTCAACTACAGAACCACATGTGGGTCAAGGAAGAAAGAAAGAAAGAAATTAAAGTATTCCTTGAATTCAACAAAAATGAAGGCACAACATATCCAAGTCTATGGTACCTTATGAAAGCAGTGCTAAAAGGAAAGTTCATAGTACTAAGTGCCCACATAAAGAAAATGGAGAAAGCTCACTTTAGCTACTTAACACCATACCTGAAAGCTCTAGAAAAAAGGAAGCAGACTCACTCAGAAGTAGTAGAAGAAAAGAAATAATCAAATTGAGGGCTGAAATCAACAAAATATAAACACAGAAAACAATACAAAGAATCAATAAAGAGTTGGTTCTTTGAGAAAATTAACAAGATTGACAAACCCTTATCCAAGCTACTCAAACGGTGAAGAGAAAACATCCAAATTAAGAAAATCAGAAATGTAAAGGGGGACATAACACGGAGGAAATTCAGAGAATCATTAGGTCTTACTACAAAAATCTGTACTTCACAAAATTGGAAAATATAAAAGAAATAGACATTTTTTAGATAGACATCATATATCAAACTTAAATCAAGACCAGGTAAGCAATTTAAATAGACCACAAGGAAATAGAAGCCACAAGGAAATAGAAGCTGTTATCAAAAACCTCTCAAAAAGAAAAATCCCAGTGCCAGGTGGTTTTAGTGCAGAATTCTACCAGAACTTTCAAGAAGAGCTAATACCTATATTCTTCAAATTGTTCCACATGATGTAAACAGAAGAGTCATTGCCTAACTCTTTTTATGAGGCTACAGTTACCCTGATACCAAAACTACACAAAGACTCAACCAAGAATGAGAATTACAGACCAATCTCACTTGTGAACATGGATGTAAACATTCTCACTAAAATACTGGCATACCGAATCCAAGAACATATCAAAAAATCATCCATCATGATCAAGTAGGTTTTATCCCAGAGATGTAGGGATCGTCCAACATATGAACAATCTATGAATATAATCAATCATATAAATAAACTGAAAGAAAAAAAAACATATGATCATTTTATTGGATACTTAAAAATCATTTGACAAAATGCAACACCCCTTCATGATATAGGCCTTGGAGAGAATAGGGATACAAGGGTCATATCTAAAAATAATAAAAGCAATATACAGCAACCCAACAACTAACACCAAATTAAATGAAGAGAAACTAAAAGTGATTCCACTAAAATCAGGAACAAGACAAGGCTATCTACTCCCTCCATATCTCTTCAACATAGTTCTTGAACTTTTAGCAATAGCAGTAAGACAACATAGGGAGATCAAGGAGATTCAAATTGGAAAGGAAGAAGTCATACTTTTGTTATTTGTAGATGATATGATAGTATACATAAGTGACCCCAAAAACTCTACGAGAGAACTCCTACAGCTGATAAAAAAAACCTTCAGTGATGTGGCAGTACACACAATCAACTCAAAAAAAACATCAATAGCCCTCCTATACAAAAGATAAAGAAGCTGAAAGGGAAATCAGAGAAACATCACCAACCCCACATCAAAGGTCTGATCTTCAAAATTTATAAAGAACTCAAGAAACTAAACATTAAAACTCTAATTAACCCAATTAAAAAATTGGGTACTGAACTTAACAGAGAATTCTCAGAAGTTCAAATGGCCAAAAGACACTTAAGGTCATGTTCAACCTCCTTAGAAATCAGGAAAATGCAACTCAAAACAACTTTGAGATACCATCTTACACCTGTCAGAATGACTAAAATCAAAAACACCAATGATAGCCTATGCTGGAGAGGATGTGGAGAAAGGGGAACACTCATCCATTGCTGGTAGAAATGCAAACTTGTACAACCACTTTGGAAATCAGAGTGATGGTTTCTCAGAAAATTGGTATCAACCTATCTCAGGATCCAGCAATACCACTCTTGGAAATATACCCAAAAGATGCCCAATCACACTACAAAGGCATTTGTTCAACTATGTTCATAGCAGCATTGTTTGTAATAGCCAGAACCTGGAAACAACCTAGATGCCCCTCAACAGAAGAAAGGATAAAGAAAGTGTAGAATATATACACATTAGAGTACTATTCAGGGTAAAAAATAATGGCATCTTGAATTTTGCATGCAAATGGATGGAAATAGAAAACACTATCGTGAGTGAGATAACCCAGACCCAAAAAGATGAATATGGTATGTACTCACTCATTAGTGAACTTTAGCCATAAACAAAGGACATTAAGACTATAGTTCACAAGCCTAGAGAAGCTAACCAAATAACAAAGTGAAACCAAAGAAAAACATATATAGTCTCACCTGGGAATTGGAAACAGACAAGATTGCCTCACAAATTTGGGAGCATGGGTGCAGGAGCTAGAAGGAAGAGGAGAATGGGAGAGTTGAGGAGAACTTGAGGAAATAGAATAATTGAGATGGAGGAAGGACAGGTATGAGAGCAAGGAAAGAGATATCTTGATTGAAAGAGACATTATGGGGTTAGCAAGAAACCTGGCTCTAGAAAAATTCCCAGGAATCCACAAGGATTTTAAAGACTAAGTAATATAATGTGTAAATGTGCCATACTTTTTTAAGACCCTAAGCAATGGAGGAGAGCGTGCCTGAACTGGGCTTGCTTTGTAGTCAAACTGATGATTATCCTAAATATCACTATAGACCTTTTGTCCTACAACAGATGGAAACAGAGGAAGAGAACTACATTGGAGCACTGGACTGAGCTCCCAAGGTCTAGTTGAAAAGCATAAGGAGTGAGAATGTGAGCAAGGAGGTCAAGACCATGAGGGGTTCACCCACTGAGACTGCTTGTAAACGGGAGCTCACCAACTCCAACTGGACTGGGAATGAATGAGCATAGAATCAACCTAGTCCCTCTGAATATGGTTGACAGTTGAGGCAGACTGAGTGGCCAATGACAGTGCACTGAGATTTGTCTCTACTGCATGTACTGGCTTTTTGGGATCCATTTTCTTTGGATGTATACATTGCTCAACCTAGATGTAATAGGGCATGCCTTGGATTTACCACAGAGCAGGGTGCCTTGTCCTCTCAGGATTGGAGAGGGAAGGGTGAGATGGTTTGGGGAGGGAGTGGGAGGAAGTGAGGAAGTGGAAATTCGATTGGTATTGTTTTAAAGTAATAAAATAAAAAAATAAAAAGAAACAAAAAAACTAAAAAAAAAATAATCCTGCCATTAGAAAGAGAATAAAAAGGACTTCTAGAAATTGGGTATGAAAGTAAAACATGTCTATGTGTCTAAATATCTACAACGAAAAAAGAGGTCATTTTAGTTATTCAGTCATTAAATTTCAAAGACTGTTGCTGATTCCAGTAGACAGATAATTTTAATCTTGTTAAGAACTTTAGAATAAAGCAACCAAGAAACCAAGCCTACAGTTGGCAACATTACCAATTTTAGCTCCATATTTCCCAAATACACAATTAACTATCCAACAAAAAAAAAATGAAAAATACTGGGCTGCGTCGCTCAGTCTTGATATGAGGCTTATGCCGAGTCTTACAGTAACTTGTCATGCGATGTTGGTTGTTGGCCCTGGGAGGCCTGATCTTTTCTGAAGGGAAAAGGAGGAGGGAATATTGAAGAGAGCCTGGTATATGGAGCTTGGAGGAGTAGAGAGAGGATAAACTGTGGTTGGGATGCATTATATGAAGATTTAAAAAAAAATTGTCTAAAAATGTACAGAATTACCCAAACCATACTCTTTATATGAGATCTAGCTCTTCCACATATATAACTGTATTAACCAACAAGGATGCAATTTGTTATGGTTACCATGTGAAGCTAAAGCAATTACATCTAGAGCTACTCATATATCAGTTCATTCAACTCCCATATTTAATATAGAGTAAGCTAAAGAAACAATTGCTCATGTTTTAAGTGATCATATTGTCAGCTCCTTTGTTAATCTTACTATCTTAACTAAAAAGATAAAACCACCTCAAAATTTTTCAATAAAAATAATGAAATAGATACCCTTCCAGTTTAGTGGTTCTGTTTTAAAATGAGATACTCAAGTATGCAAACGAGAGTCTCTGTTGCTTAAACCTTTTCTTGGGCTTTTTTCTTTCTTCTGGTTTATCTTTTCCAACTTCTCTATGATAGGTTTTGTTTTATAGATTATATTTAATTTTGTTATTTTAAAATGAGTAAATTAATGAAAATCTAGTTATTAGAATAAAAGTTAACAAGTGAACTGTCACTTATACCCACTGAGAAAGGGAATATCAATTTTCTACAAAAAAAGTGAAATTGGGTATATCAACCACTACAGGGAAGGCCTGATGTTGAGGAGTAGTTGACAAATTTATAGTTTGACTCCACAGCTATTTTTGTGTATACTTTTATTTGGTTACACTCTGATGGTTGTTTGTTTCTTTGTTTAGTTTTCCTTTCTGGATGTAATTTTAATTTGCTTTCTTGATTTTGGAAAATTTGTTGTTATATTGGGTTTTTGTTTCTTTTTTGAGAAAGTTTAGTGGACAGATGGGAGAGAGGGTCTGGAGGGACTTGAATTTAAGAATTGTCTTAATAATAAAAATATAATAATAATTGTTGACTGAAGTTTCTGTTCTATCTGGCCCTACAGCCATTTAGTCCCAAAGAAACACACAGAGGTCTACATTAATCATAAACTGATTGTCCTATTAGTTCAGGCTTCTTATTAACACTTTCTTACATTTTATATTAGCCCATAATTCTTATCTGTGTTGGCCACATGGCTTGTACCTTTTTCAGTGAGACAGTCACATCTTGCTTGCTCTATGTCTGGCTTCCTCTGTCTGGGTGATGAAAACAGACTGAAACTTCCCTCTTCCCAGTATTCTCAGTGCACCACCTCTACTTCTTGCCTGGTTGCCCCACCTATACGTCCTGCCTGGCTAGTGGCCAATCAGCGTTTATTTAAAATACAAGTGACAGGGTGCTTGTCTCACAGCACTTCCCCCTTTTTAAAAATGCAAGTGACAGGTTACAGACCATTGTCCCACAGCAAATAATAAGTTCCATTTTATAATTTGCAAGGTATGTATTTTTATATATACATTTGTATGTACGTATTATATAATAAAAACTAGGTTTCATTAAATTTGTATACTGAACAGAAACCTCTCAAACCTTCATCCTTTTCATATATCTATCCCTTCTCCCCCTCCTCTTTGCACCTTTATTACAAAAATATAAATTCTTGTGCTAGAAAATCATATCATTGAAAACTTAATAGATATTCTTTATTTGTAGATATTACTACCACTAAAACCTATTTGTAATACCAAAATCAATATAAGTTTTTTTTTTGATTTTTCACACACACGCATGATGTAGAAGAAAAATGTCACCTGACCTTTGAGTTTCCAGATAACAGTTAAAATGGTAATACTCTATTTTCTTGTTTTTTGTATCAAATGAGCAAATGATAGAATTTAGTAAGGAACAGTGTATTGTGCCGTATAGTGCAATAAGATCAAGCTGTAAGACAGAATTACTTCTTAATGTAATGGCTTCTTTAGTAACTCATTAGAAGTTTCAGGAAAAAGTTAATGGTGGGGAACTCATTTCATAAGAAAGAGGTAAGGAATATAGAACTTGGTACTGAAGAGTAGATACTTTAGGAATTGGTCAGACCACACTATTTTGTAATAAGGTGACTGAGTCACCCAAGGTCTGTCATATTGTAAACTGTCTCTCAGGAGCTAATTGAAGAAACTGAGGTTCACAGAATAATATAATTCTCAGATGTTAAGTCATTAAGAGACCATGTGATTTTATGCCCTTAATATTTCTAAATGACTCCAGCTGTTTGCAGAGGTCTGAGATGATGAAGTGAGGGATTTTCAAACCCCCCAACAAAATAATAAATTATTACTTCTACAGATCCACTCAGAGGCTGCCAGATCATGTGACAATATAAAATAACTATATGTGTGTGTGTGTGTATGTGTGTCTGTGTATGTGTGTGTGTGTATATGTGTCTGTGTGTGTATGTGTGTGTGTGTGTGTGTGTATATATATATATATATATATATATATATATATATATATATAGACAATTGTCTGTATTCTGTCAATCATGTTTTGAATAAACGCTGATTGGCCAGGCAGGAAGTATAGGTGGGAAAACCAGACAGAAAGTAGAAATGATGCAAAGAGAACAGTGGATTCTGGGAAGGAGGAAGTTGATTCCTCCCAGTCCTGCACAGATCACCAAGGAAGCAGAATGTGACCTGCCAGCTGAAAAAGGTATTGAAATATGTGGCTAGCATAGATAAGAACAATGGGTTAATATAAGCTACAAGAGCTAATATGTAGCCTGAGCTAATGGGACAATCAGTTTTATAACTTATGGAGATCTCTGTGTGATTTTCTTTGGGGCTAAACAGCTGTGGGAACTGGGCAGGACAGAAACCCCCAACAAGTAGGCCCCACTCATTGTTACAGTATATATATATATATATATATATATATATATATATGTGTGTGTGTGTGTGTGTGTGTGTGTGTGTGTGTGTATGTGTGTGTGTTATGTAAATGTATATATATATACATATATAGAGAGAAGTGTGGTATATATTTTATATAATATGTGTATGTATGCATATATATAGGTATATGTGTATATGGAGAAGTGGAGGCTATCAATTGGACAGTGGGAGAGGCATTGAAAGGAATTGGAGGTATGGGCCTTGGGAGGGGCTACAGGGAGAAAAGAGCTATATAATTATATTTAAATTACTTTTTTTAGTTTTCTCTCATACATTACATTTTAACAACAGTTTCTTCTCCCTAAAATCCTTCCAGTCTCCCCCATATCCCCTTTCCTCCAGATCTACTGCTTCTTCTTACCCTTTAGAAAAGAGAAGTAAAATTTTAAAAGTTAAACAATTAAAAACAATATTATTAATAAACTATAAAGAATTCACATATAACTAATTATATATTTTTTAAATTTAATAATTGAAATATCTTTTGTAGCACAGCTAATAAAAACCAAGAGACAGATATTGGGGTTCAACCTGAAGGTCAGAAAAGCAAAATAATCAGCCACTGGTTCTTACCACTACCTCAGTCTGAAAGGAAATCCTGCCTCCAGGAATCTCAGAATGAGACTATATGTGAGTGCAGTTTCCTCTCATCTTATATTCCTCTCTAGTGCTGTGATTAAAGTCATGCACCACTACTGCCAGGATTCTATGGCAAACTAGTCTGGCTACTGGGATTAATCATGTGTGTCACCACTACCTGGTCTGTAAGACTGATCAGTGGGGCTGTTTTACTATCTAATCATCAGGCAAGCTTTATTTATTAAAATTCAAATTAACTATCATTACATCTTTTTGTCCTGATTAGTTATTATTTCAAATCTTTTACCAGAGAAATATAATTTGAAAACTTCATTTTTTTTTCCTAAATAGTTTTCATGTCTATGTTAGACCACGTAAACTTAGAATTTACCTCTTCACTTTCTGTCTTTAATTTACCTGTCAAATAACCATATCCAGATATCCCTTTCCTCTTTGTGTACCTATTTATTTACTCACCCAAAATACAGTTATTACTCCAATTATTGTTCTAAGACCTTGGAATACAGTAATGTCTTCATACATTGCAAATGTTCCTCGAGAATACACATTCAGCTGAACATGGAACTAAGCAGACAGTGAAGAAATCACTGCCAATGTATAATCTCAAAGCTGTGTGTTTGTACAAAAGAAGAAAAAGATAGGAGACTCTGATTTTGATAGGGCAGGCAGAGAAGACTTTGAGGTCTTTGTCCAGGCAGAGAAGACTTTGAGGTCTTTGTCATCTGCTGGTCTCTTTACCATTCTTTAATGGTAAAAAGAATCAAACAAACAAAAAAACCTGAAAGGTAAGTCTTTCAGACAAAGAAAGAAAGTACAAAGGTGATGATGTGAGAACAAATGAGGCATGTCTGAGTGTGCACCAGAACAAGTGACAAGGAAGAGAAATAGGAATTATCCAAAAATTTCACTTCAACAAATGAGGACAATGACCTCAAAAGATAAACAATGCATAAGTATCTTGATCAGAGGTAGAAATGTACATTATGTACATTGCAATATGATAAATATACCCTAAAATTTTTATCAATAATCAAAAATGTATTAAGTAGAGGTAGAAGCATACAATATGACAAAATAACTTTGCCTAAGTATAAAAATATGGTGGACAAAATAAGAACATATTCTATATAATTTAAGTTTGTATCAATATACAAGAATCTATACCAATGTAAATTGCCTATAAATAATAGCTCACCAGTATTCACGCTATTACTCACTATTATTTTTAGTGTAAATAAGCTCACACTAATCTATTATCCCATCAAGTTTTGCCTTTTTTTCCCAAAGAGATCCCTGAACATATAAAATTTCCCTCAACCCCCAACCCTATACCCATTATAATCAACCCCTAAATGAGGTACCTAACCCTGAGGATGAACTTTGTTGGGAAAGGGGACATCATCTTCTAGAAATACTTACAGCTATCATGGGGTTGATGTTCTTTCTATGGGATCCGTCAAAGTAAGATAATGGTTATGTTCCAAAATTACTGCCTGGTATAATTGTAAATAGTCTCTGAGTATTTGGTAGGGTTTTTCTGAGGTTCCTATTTAAATTTCTGGCCAGAACATTGTAAAAAAAGTGCACCATTTCAGCTAACCAAGTTGGAAACATCTTGAGCATCTGGTACCCAAAACAGGTCTTATAGTAGTGTTATCAGCATCATGACGTCATATCAACCAGGTGGAGTTGTTATTGTGGGGAACCATCTTCTTCCTGGAAATGTCAAAGATTACTGCAGGAAAATTAATTGTTCATTGTGGAAAACTTAAACATTATTTATATGGACATTGTGGATGAGCTGTCATTTCTCTTTTACAAGACGTTTCTCCTGTTAAAATAGAAACTTTATTAATTTTGATGGTATCCATAGTTTTTCTTCTCCTATGGACACAAGAGCAAGACCCCTTCCCCAATGCAGCATATCTCTTGCTTCCATTGTGAGGCCAACACATCCTTGAAACAAACTGGTTGATGTAATTCAGAAGACTTTTCTATTATCTAGTGTCTCTCTGCTGCTGTTGTTCCTTTCTCATTAGTGTTAAGAAAGGTTAATAAAGCATTATGTAATCTAATTCTGGGGGCATTTTTCATTCTTTCTATTTGTTTAACATATCCTATATTGTAGTAGGAGGATGCTGAGCTCCGTTGTTCTGTCCCAGCCACCCAGCTAGCTTATACCTGAAATAATTACACAGAAACTGTATTCATTTAAATACTGCCTGGCCATTAGCTCTAGCCTCTTATTGGCTAACTCTCACATCTTGATTTAACCCATTTCTAATAATCTGTATTTCACCACGAGGTTGTGGCTTACCAGGAAAGATTCAACATGTCTTAATTTACCTTTTATAATTAATTCAGAGACTTTTTCCACATAAGTTTTTAATTTTTTACTTGGTTTATGTGGTAAAAAGATACATTCTAAGATAATATCATCCCTCTGCATTAAAATTCCTGTAGGAGAAATTCTGGAGGGCAATATGACTAGAATACAATTAAGATTTGGATTCATGTACCTCCTGTAATTTCTCCTTAACAACTGTCAATTCCTTTTCTGCTTCAGCTGTTAATTCTCTGGGACTATTCAAGTCTTTATCACCATCTAAGGTTTTGTTTAAATGAATTATTAGATAAGGTGTTATCCCAACATCTGGTTGTAGCTTGGAAATGTCTCCTAACAATCTTTGAATGTCATTAAGAGTCCCAAACTGGTCTTTCCAAATTTGTGCCTTTTGTGTTCTAATTTTCTGCAAACCTATTTTATAACCTAGGTAATTGACAGAATCGCCTCTCTGGATTTATTCAGGAGAAATTTGTAATCCCCATTTTGGCAAAACTTTCTTTACTTCTTCAAACGTTCTTTCTAATGAATCTATGATTGAATCAGATAGCAAAATGTCATTCATGTAATGGTAAATTATAGACTTAGGAAATTGCTTACATATTATTTCCAATGGCTGATTTACAAAGTTCTGGCACAGAGTGGGGCTATTGAGCATTACTTGTAGGAGGAATGTCTATTGATATCTCCTAGTAGGCTGAGAATTATTATAAGTAGGCACTGTGAAGGCAAATTTTTCTCTATCCTTTTTTTGTAAAGGTATAATGAAGAAACAATCTTTCAAATCAGTAAGTATAAGAGGCCATCATTTTGGTAATAGAGAAGGCAGAGGAATTGCAGATTGTAGAGGGCCCAAAGGTTGAATTACCTTATTGACAGCTCTTACATCTGTCACCATTCTTCATTGATGAAATTTCTTTTGTATAACAAATCAAGGAAAATTCCAAGGGTTGGTTGATTCTTCAATATGGTGAGCATCTCGTTGCTCTTGTACCAGCTGTTCTAAAGCCTGCAACTTATCTTCAGCTAGAGCTCACTGTTTAACCCATATAGGCTTCTCAGTTAACATTTTAAAGGGAGGGCTGTTGGTACTTCTAAAGGCTTGTTAGTTGCTTTATGTTCCTGTACAACCTGAATGACTGGTGACCTTTGTTCATAGTACCTTATAATACCCTTCCCAGAATTATGAGTTCTTGGGGCTGCAGGAATGTTAATCTGGGTATTCCATTGCTGCAGCAGGTCATGAACACATAAATTTATTGCAATATTAGGCACATATGTTCTCAGCTTCCCTCTTTGACCTTCTGGCACAATATAGTCAACCCATCTTGTAATGTGTTTAACTTGAGATATGGTTCCAATTCCTAGTAAATGAACATCTGCTTCTTGAAAAGTCCAATTTCGATGCCAAGATTCTGGAATAATGATACTCACATTCACACCTGTGTCTATCAAACCAACAATTACAATGCCATTTATATGTACTCTTATCTTTGGTCTTTGATCATTTATAGAAGTCTGCCAGAATATACATTTCCTATTTGTTATTGAAATTTTTGACTTATTCTTCATGTTTATCCCATCAGCTGGAACAGTATGATCTTTTATAGAAGGCTCTTGATTTTTTTTTTAATTTTCCTGGGGATACATGTCCTCCACAGTGACTAGGAATGACTAGGACAATTTTGGCTTGGGGGTCTGCAAGAGGCCCCTCAAGGAGTTTCCCAATGGTATTGGGTTGCCTTGCCTGCCTTTTGTTGATCTGCATTCATTGGTCCAATGTCAACCTTTGCCATACCTTCTACATACACCCATAGTCTGAGTCCTCCTATTCTTGCCATTCCTAGAGGAGATATTATTCCTAGGAATTACTTGTCTACAATCCCTTCTCAGATGTCCTATTCTACCACAATTAAAAAATTTGGCATATTGATGTCTCCTCATTCTATTGGAAATTGCTTCTCCTACCCAAAATTCAGTATTATAGTCAAATCTCTCAATGTTCATTGTATGCAGGACCCATACATACATACATACATACATACATACATAGGTGCTGATCTAACCCTTAAAAGCCCAAGTAACATTTTGCATTCTAAGATGGTATTTTCAAAAGCCAGAAATTCAATAAGTACTCATCTAGCATCTGGGTCTGTTACTCCTACTTGTAAAACCTTAGTTAATCTTAGTAAAAAAAAAAAGTCACCAAAGGGTTCTCTCAAGCCTTGTTTAACCCTGGTGTATGATTCAATTTATTTTCCTAGTTCTTGAATCCTGTCCCAAGCATTTAAGGCTGCTTTGTGGCATAGGGACAAGATTTGTTCATTGTAAAGAGATTGAACCTGTGGGTAAGCAGAAAGGCCTTCACCAAGAATTTGATCTTGGGAGGTCTTGAGACCTCTTCTCTGAAATAACATCTAAACATCAATGCTGGCCCATCATCCATGACTGCTGAAACTAACTGAATTCAGTCATGTGGCATTTCTTTGATTCTAGAAGACCATGTCTTTATCATCTCCCTAACAAATGTGGAATGCAAGCCCTAAATTACAAAAGCTTGCTTAATTTCTTTTAGATCATTGATTCCTATAGGTATCCATCTACCTTCTTTGGATCCTTTTGGGCATTTAGAAGTTGATGCTTTGTCAGAGTAGATTACAGGTTAGTAAGCTAAAACCCTGGATAAATCATCTCTGGCAACTATTGGTGATGTTGAATCCTGTCCTTGTTTATCAGCTCCAGTAATTTCCTCAGTTATTTCAAATCTGTAATGAGGAGCTGTGGGCAGGCCTGCTTTTCATCCCGCTCGGCTCCTGGCCACCGGCTAGCATAAGCTCCCAAATAACAACACACAAACTGTATTCTTTTAAATACTGCCTGGCTCATTAATTCCAGCTTCTTACTCACATCTTGACTAACCCATATCTAATAATCTTTGTAACACCATGAATGGTATCTTACCAGGAAAGATTCAGCATGTCTGAACTGGAGGCTGGCTCCATCACATCTGTCTCCCTGAGGAGAGGCATGGCAGTCTGGCCCAGAGAGGAGAGACATGATATCTGCTTGAGGCAGCTGTCTCACTTAGGAGAGGCATGGCATCTGACTAAGCCATCTACCTCACTTCCTTCTTCCTGTTCTGTCTACTCCACCCACCTAAGGGCTGGCCAAGGAAGTTTCTTTATTAAGGAATGAAATCAACACAGAAGATTCTCCCACATCACAAATCTTTTTACTATTGTCTTTTGCAAAGCCTGAATCTCCTGTCCTGTATATATTTCTAGTGATTTCATTGAGACACACAGTCTCTGGTCCTCATTCTGTACATGTGATTTCAAGGTCTGAAGTCTTTCCTTTAAAGGTAACAATATCTCATCCTTGGATATTACTTGAATAGAGTGCAGATTGCCATCCCAGAGAGAAACTCTATCTGCTAACTTATCATAAATTTTTAACAAATTTTTATTGTCAAATTCAACAGTATGCATTCTTTCAGATAACTTCTTTAGTACCCTTGGATATGGATTCAGTTTTATCTGTCAAATTATGTTATTCTTTTTAATAGTATTAATTTTTTCAAGTAACTTTTGATTTTCACTGGCATTAATCCTGTCAGCTATATGTTCATTACTAATCTGTAAAGAATGTATAATTTCTAAAGGTGCCATATTCTTCCTTAATGATAGAATATGAAGGAAAAAACTGAGTCCCAATACCCAATAAACTGAAGTATCACCATAACCATATAAGCCTTGTTTTAATAATAGGTTTTAATAAAGAAAAGGTAATAAAAGCCATGTTATGATGAGAGCCAGGAGACTTGAATTCTTGTTTTTAATTATTAAAATAGATTCTTCTCTCATACAATGCATCCTGACAAGTTTCCCCTGCTTCCTCTTTTCCAAGCTCCTCCCCCACTTCACTTCCCTCCCAGGTTCACTCACCCTCTGTTTCCCTTCAGAAAAAGAGCAGACCTCCAAAAGATGCCAACCAGACAGGACAGAACAAGGTACATTAAGACAAGGCTAAAGCCCTCATTTGGAGGCTTGGCAAGGCTAACCGACAAGAGGAATAGAGCCCCAAGAACATGCAAAAGAATCAGAGATATACTAGCTCCCACTGTTAGGAATTCCACAATAACACCAAGTTATCAACCATAACATATGCATATATGCAGAGGACCTGGTGCAGATCCATGCAGTCTCTGTGCTTACTGCTTTAGGCTCTGTGAGTTCATGTGAGCCCTGGTTTAGTTAATTGGATGGGCCATACATTCTTGATATAGCACCTCTCTCAAAGAAAGTTATGTGTGTTATCAAAACATATGTTTATTGCTTGTAAATAAGAAAAAAAATGGATTGCTAGAGAGTAACACAGTAGTCCATGTGTTATTGTTGACTTGGAAAGTATATTTCCTCTTCTTATTCTATATACAGGGTCATGTAAAGACATATATGGATTTATTGGACTGCCCTAAATTTTACTTCATGTGGTATAAAACTATGCAAAAGTTATATGTTAGGAAAGAAGAACAACATGAAATTTTAAATAGTGAACAGTTGTGTTCACAAAGTATTCAGTTGTTTGTCAGTACTCGCTTTTTCTTCTTTTCTCTTAATGCATCATTATATCATATACCCTTGTCCATTTGTAATTAAGTAGATCTATGTGTCTACATTTTGGCCAGTGGAAATTTGACTGAACTTGGTATGTTCTTATTGCTACTCAACGATCTCCCATAATTTTTCCTTATCATCATCAGCCACTTGAAAGAAAAAAAAATATGATTGACAAACTCCAAAATCCTAGAAGTTGGTGAAAACACTTTTCAGAATAGCTCCTTAATGCCATGCACATTAGTTACAACAGGGAAGAGAATGTTACTATTGATCCAATTAGATAGACTGACAAGAATGAGAAAATGATATCTATAGTAATACCAAGGCCGCTTGTTCGTTTCCAGATGCTAAGCCCCGAAATAACCACACAGATACTATATTAATTAAATCACTGCTGACCCATTATATCTAGATTCTTATTTGCTAACTCTTACATATTATTTTAACCCATCTCCATTAATCTGTTTATGACCATGTGGCTTACTGGCTAAAGTTCTGGCATCTGTCTCCATGGAGCTACATGGTGTCTCTCCGACTCCACCATTCTTTCTCCCAGCATTCACTTTAGTGTTCTCCACCTAGCTCTGTTCCCCTTTAGCTCTGCTATAGGCCCAAAGCAGTTTCTTTATTCAGTAATTTGTAATCACAGCATACAGTGGGAAATCCTACATCACCTCCCCTTTTCCATTTAAATAAAAAAGAAAGGTTTTAACTTTAACAGAGGAAACTTACATAAAACAGTTATCAAGCAAGAATTACAGTTATAATATTTATACCTACTTTATCTTTTATCATAACTAAGGAAAACTATAACTATAAATTCTTCAATTCCATCAAATACCCCAGAAGGATATAATATTACCCAAGTAAAAATAAATTCATTGTAAGCAACTTCCAAAACTCTAGAATTGACAGAGACATCTCACTGTCTGGACAGTCACCCAAAGCTCTTCTGTACCTTTGGGGCATCCATCTTCAGCCTACAGGCCCATTGTATCAAGCACACTTTGCCACAAAGTAGGTAATTTCAAAGATAGTTCCACCTATATTGGCAGTTTGTCAGTCACTTTATTCTGTGTCCTGTAGATTGTCTAGAAGACGCTTTCATGAAGCGGAAACCTGAAGGATTTTCGCACCATTAGACAAATTCAGCAGTCATTTCTCTGTGGGTCTTGCATGTTCAGTTTGTCAAGCAGTCCAGGCAAGAACAATTTCTTGCCCAAATGGCTAACCAACTCCATAAGGAGCCTCTGTTATTCCTATTCTTCCTCTTGAAGTAATTGGTGCTGCCAGGAGCAGATGTGTCTTGTTTTCATGAAAAGCCCTAAGTTTTTAAACATTTTAATTGCCATATTCTGAAGGTCTCTGAAAGATTTGAAGAATACCTATCTAACTAAAATTTATCTTTATATATCCAGCAAATCTAACTAACATGACAAGTTTGACTATTATAGAGAATTATCTATTAACCTATATTTCTTAATTATCCATTATATTTTTAAATGAGGTGCACACATAATACCTTAATCAAGAGCCAACATATACATATTACACAATTGACCTTAAATTTGTATCAATAAACCAACATCCATACCAATGCAAAGTATGCATCTCTATAGCATATCCCCCTTTAAATATAAGCAAACCTTTATAAACAATATTTGGACATATGGGTGTAGTTTTCTCCAAACTGCTTCCTGCAGTTTATTGGACAAAGTAATTTTGAGGGGTGTTCAAGGCAACCTTTCAGGCGGTCTTGGTCCATCAAATCATATTAGTCTGGAAACAACACATAGGTTCTCATCCTCTGTGTAAACAAAAGAAGAAACTCTTTTCCAAAACAGTAGATCCTTAGACTCAAATTTTAAAGTCAAGATACCTTTACATTGGTTTAGCTTATCAACCTTTACAATGAAATGACTTTCTGTACTTAGCTCCTTCACAGTCTAAAAATTCAAAGAAGGCACAATAATATACATAATTCAGACTCTCTTTGTATATTTCATCTTTATGTGGCTTACTTTTATTCTATTACTTTTTAATATTTATTTTATTATCTTAACCATTTACTTCTTTTTACAACTTTCTATAGTCTTTATCTTCCCTCTCACAAGCCTACATTCATTTTTAACACACTGTTTTGTTTAGAGGTCCTTTATGTCTGAATCTGTCCTATTATGTATCTGAATTTTTCTGACCAGGACTACTTCTCAAAATGATAAGCACTTTTTAAAAACTTAAACTGCAGCAGTACTAGGGTATATAGGATACTTTCTGCTTGCCCCACCCAGTCCAGCATGGTGGAGCAGCTCGCACCTCTAAGAGCCATGCACACTACCCCACTTACAGGCACATAGACAGTCTATGTTGCCATCAAGCAAGCCACAACATGCTGCTCATAAACTCTATCCAAATGCTCGGTCTCCCAAAAGAGCCAGAGGTTGTGCTGGTAGCATGGCCCAAAAAGCTGGCATTTCAAAATGGCATGGCTTTTTTTTTCCTGCTATTACTGAGTCAGGAAAACCTCTCTTAAAGGAGCTGTGGCATGCTGCCAGCAAACCGCAAGAAGCTGTGTTAAACTCTGTATTTTTGTGTCTAGAATTCCTTTTCAAGCTCTCTCAGGTTTTTAAGTGGATTTAGTTGGCCACAATGGGCTCTAATTGTAGTATGGAACCACTTGTTTGTTCCCGGCCACTTAGCCCTGAAATAATCACACAGAAACTGTAATAATTAAATCACTGCTTGGCCCATTAGCTCTAGCTTCTTATTAGGTAACTCTTAAATCTTAATTTAACCCATTTCTATTAATCTGTGTATCACCATGTGGCTGTGGCTTATTGGCTAAAGTCTGTCTCCTGTCAGGGTTACATGGCTTCTCTCTGACTCTGCTCCTTTCTCCCAGCATTCCATTTAATTTTCTCTGCCTAGCTCTGTTCTACCCTATCAGGCCAAGCCAGTTTCTTTATTCATTAACAAATAAAAGCAACACATAGACAAAAGGACCTCCCACACCAGATATTTATCAGGCTAAGTCATAGATTCTGGAATCAGCCATTAGGAAACTCCAACAACAGTTAATTCTATATAACTGTGAACCCATTTGTAAATTTAAGAACATAATTCCTATACTATAGGAATACTGAAAGTAATAACATAATATGCCTAGCTCAGTGTCTGGAAAATTGTAAATATGTAATACATGTAATGATCTGCATCTCCAACTAGGTAAAACAATTCTTTTTAACTTATGGACCATTTTTTACTGTTTTTGAAAATAATGCTTTCATATTACAATATTGACCTTTTAGAGTGATTCTAAGATTTTTTAAAGTTTTTCAGACATATATAAATTAGCCTGTGGTTTATTCTTAAATAATGAGAAACTGAGGCCATTTTAACCACTGAAAGAGCTCAACAGTGCTTTAATTTCTACTGCTTTCAGAGACCACAAACAATCTTCTTCTGTGGGGGAAGAAAAATATGTCACTCAATCTGGCAATTTTGTTGCTTGTCTATGTTGATTTCAATGTGAATTATTTCAATTTTCAAAAAAATCCAGCTATTCCCATGTAACATCACAGGACTGAACAGAGTGTAGGCTGGGACTAACTACAGTTTTGTATCTGCAGCCAGAAAAATGATTGAGGCTTATTTTGGACTCCTGTGTTCTGTTTATAATAGCACCATTTTTCCTTAATTGTTCCAACAAAGACACACTCTTTTAAGACAGCTGTAGTTCTATAAAATCCACTGGAATAAAAGACATGCTCAGGTAACCAATTTATTATTTTAGAAAAGCATTGGTAGCTCTGACAAAATAATTATACAGAGAGTTACACTGCTAAAAATTCACTGATAGACTTTGTGCACAGATAAATAACATATCAGAAAGGAGAACAGTGCTAACAGTTTTATTCTATCAATTCATTTGATGGATGCCTGAATTATGCATAAAACTAGATATTATGTGATGCACAGATCAATAAAAGGATGAAAATGAAGAAAGATTTGAGATTTAGTTTTCTTTGCTTAGATCTCTGTCTTTCTTAAAAATTACTACAAACACATACTACTTATTAATTAACAATTTCTTATTCTGATATTCTATGACATCTAACATAAGCCCTTGTCTAACATTTTTAGACAGACTGAACTAGATCCATAGACTTTTCCTTACAGCCTGTGTTTTTTCATCCTGCCTTATGTTCTAACTCTTCTCTCTCTTGCTGATTGTTGAAACCCAATTCATCTTCTAAAACTCAGTCTCCAAGGCAAATGATTTATAGATGCTGATTTCCTCTCAAAACACTAGGAAGAAATGTATTTTTTTTCCTCTAATTCCTTGTGTGAACATTTTTTAAGACTTCATTTACTTATCTTTATATTTTTGGCTTAGGTATTCTAACATTTCATCTAGTTGTGGGTCATAACTCTGAATTTTACTCCTCATAGTGATTAACAGTTCTCTATGTAAAGTAGAGCTTCTTAAATAGTACAATAAATATTTAAATGCCTTTTACAATTCTTTTAATATTCTTTTAATTGGTAAGAAACTTACCAATAGACAATCCTTAAAAGAACCTACACAAATGGTTAAGGAGCAATGAAAAGTGATTCAATATAAGTAACCATTGTGGAAAGGTAAACCAAAGCTACCATGAAACATAGCTTGATACTCAAGAGTATAGCTTTTATCAAAATGAAATTAATTGCTGGCAAGAATGTGGAAAAATTAATGCAGAATATGAAAACTATATGGCAGTCACTTACAAAGTTAAAAATAAAATTGCCACATGTTCAAATAATTCCATTCTTAATCACATACACAAAAAAATGGAAGTAAAGGTCTTTTAACACCAATGTTTAAAGTATCACTATTCAAAATAGTTAAAAAGTATTGTAAAATCTTATTTGTTCATCATTATGAATAACCAGAATATGACTTGAAAAAATATTGGAGTATTATTTATCCTGAAAATAAAGAAAGTCTACAATGGCACAATGACTCAGTTGGTAAAGGTACAAAGGCACATGCCACCAAGCCTGATGTCCTGAATTAAATATACAGGATCCAAGTGGTGGAAGGAGAGAATCGACCCCACAGGTTGTTCTCTGATCTTCACATGTGTACTATGGGAAGCATGTGCACACATATATACCACGCACACACATATACCACACACACACAAACACACAAACACACATACACACATACACACACATACACACACACAAATTTTAAAAGAATTTTCAAGTAAATATATGAACCGTGAAAACATGGTGCTAAATGAAAGAAGAACAGGCAGGTGAGAACAAATAAATGTTGTCTTAATTTATTTAGATGAAGTAATGCAAATCAACACATTTACAAAGAGTAAATTAGATGTTAACACATTTGAATGCAAGAGAAAAAGTAAAAATTTCCCAGTTGGTTGGTACAGAATTACTGCTTAGAAAAACAACAAAAACAAATGAATGGATAAAAATGCCATATTTTATATTTTACATATATTTGTACATAATAGATTTTTTAAACTATAATTCATTAGGAGAACTAACATTTAAAGCAATATAAACACGATTAGCCACATATGTGCAAGAAACAAGAGAATGATGGAATGCAGGAGATATGAGTTCAAATTCAGTATATCCTTGGGACAGATAATAGACTCTCTTCTAGTTTCTTCATTTCATACTTCTAGAGAAGTATAAAAAGAATAACTCTCCCACAAAATATTGATTATCTATATTGTGTAATATGCAAAAAATACTCTTGATATAGTTTTAGTATATGCTAAGTGGTTTCTGTTAAGTGTTCAATGATGAATAAGCCTAGATTATCCCAAATTCATCTTCTTGTCAAGGTGCAAAGTACAGCCATGGTAAGGGGCTTTAAGTACTGGAATCCAGGAGCAGCACATGATGGAAATAGGAAGTTTAAGGCTTAAAACAGTTGGTAGAGAGGGTAGATGAGATAAGAATAAACTGCCATGACATTAATGTTTGCATGTAGTAACTGGTTTAGTATTTAGCAGATTATTCTAATCACTGATACTAGCCAACCTAAGAGGATTGGATAGCTAACTAAAGATGGCAGAGGATATAAAATAGCTACCAATATTGCACAGAATAACAAATTATAAATGGACTATATCACCATTTTTCTTCATTTTGTTATGGCTGCTAAATCAACATTTACAACTACATGCCTTTTTCAAAACTATATAAATGCTAAGAAAATCATTTCCTGTTCCTCTTGAATGATTTGATTTTCAAATTTTTACATTTTTGTGAAACATAATAAACACAAAAAGTCAATTAACAATAGTTTTAAAATAGCAAAAAGGTAAAATAAGCCCAACTAGCTAAAAATAGAATGTTGTACAAATAACAAAAACCCAGAATCAGAAATTGGGGTTCAACCCAAAAACCAGAAAAGCAAAACATCCAAGCCACTAGAGAAGTATTACCTCTACCAAGGCTAAGAAACCGCAAACTAAAACAGCCAGCCTCTCTCTCCTCTCATTTTATGTTCCCTCTAGTGCTGGGATTAAGGTCGAATGACTCCCTCATACTGGGATTAAAATTGTAGGCCACCACCACCTGGATTTATTTCTGCACTGATCTTGTGTAGCCCAGGGTGGTCTTGAACTCACAGAGATCCATCTGCCTCTTTCTCCCAAATCCTGGAAGTAAAACTGTGTGTCACCATTGCCTGACTGACCTCTAGTGACTTTAGCTTTGCCTCTGGTCTTCAGGCAAGATTTATTTATCTGGTCTTCAGACAAGATTTATTTATCAAAAGGCAAATAATATACCACTACAATAAAATAAAATTCTTAGCACATAGCTATCTAGAAAATGGAAGAAAAATCTGTTTGGAACATTAAATATGCTCAAAAATCACCTTGAGATGAATCAAATTCATTAGTAAGTGAACTCATGGCGGGTAACATTGCTTTCACCCATTTTATCCTGACAAATCATGTAAAGCCAGAGGCAAAATTTTAAAATTTATGCAACATTGACGATCATGCAGAGCTAGCATAACTGCCTAAAAATGAATTAAACTTTTTAATTTTAAAAGGAAGTAAAGTTCTCAATATTTCACTTAAAAATGAAAAATCTCTCCTCATTTAAAGAAATTAATAAAATTCTAATAGAAAAGTAATAGCATAAAAATCACAAAAACACTGGAAAGTTACTTTCAGATACTTAAAAGAGAAAGAGAGAGAGAGAGAGAGAGAGAGAGAGAGAGAGAGAGAGAGAGAGCTGAGCTTTTCTTGTTCTTTAAAATAAAGCTAAGCTTGGTCCCTTCCATGATTCATGATTCCCATAGGGCCTCTATTATATTGTTTGCCATACCCTGATCTTTTTCAATGTAATATTTTACTAATATTTAATCCCCACTCCTCTCTTAATTCCTTTCAGAACTGCTTAAACTTCCCATACCTTGAAATTTCAAGTCCTATTTTAAATAGCATACAGAGTCCAATTTGCCATACCCTATTCTATTGAACTCTTGTGTTTGTCTCACTATACTAGTATACTTCACTTCATGGTCAATATTGTATTGTATCCCTAGTGTTTAGTGGGAACTCTAAAAAATAATAGGTCATCCAAAATGTCAAATATACAGTCTTTACGATATTCTTATGACTTATTAAGATACACATGTTTCTTACTCATTCTGGAGCATCTTCTGTTAAAAAAAAGTCTGTCAATAATTCTGAATTGTGAAACAAGACCAGGCTGAAGAAATAGGCAGATATTTTACTTTACTTCAGTGTCCTTTGCAACTGAATGGTTGGCATACATGTATTAGGCAGAGACACTGCTCAATACCAGAAAAGCAAATGAATATAAACCAAGTATAAAATGTGATAAAATGAAAAATGTAAACTTAATTAGTCAAGCATGACTATGTCTGGCATGCACAGAGAAGACAGTTTGGGGTGGGTTACACATGAAACTCAGTTATCATCATAAAAATCTTAGTGGCTAAGGTAAGAAGAAATTAAAAGAACAGTAAGAACAACTTACTAAAAGCTAACACATACTGAATGCCTTTTCCTACTTTTTCATATTTCAATCTCAATAAGCCTATAATATCAATATCTTTAAAATAAACAATATAAGGGACCACGAATGTAGATGGTAGTCCTAAGGACATGCAACATGTAAAAGAAGCTCTATAATATTAGCTAGGGCACTCTGTCTCCAGAATATGAAAGTCTGACCAATATAATTTGAAAGATCTATAATGTACTCAGAATTTTGAGTATATAACGATACAAGATAACAATTCCTAATCTTCTATAATGGCAAGCCAGGCCACCTAGCCTAGGAGAATTTTCCTAACGATTTTGGAGGGATTAAGTCAACAACCTTATAAACAAACATGCTTTAATTGTGGTGTTTTCTTGGTATCACACTTCTTGGATCCACATTTGTTGCAAAAACTAGAGAAAGTCAAGTGGACTAAATATTAAACTTCCCAAAAGTACCTACCATGTCTCAGTTTCATCATCTATAAAATATGAGTAACAGTGGTTTCAATGATGCAAGGTTGTATTGGATAAAAAGCGCTCAGTATAGCACTCAACATTAGTTAGTCCTCATTGTGTACTGAATTTGCAACAAGCACTCTACTTACTTGTATTTAAAAGTCGATTGTTATGCTATAATTGTGTCAAAAATTTCATGGATCAATAAGTTCAAACAATTGATTTCTGCCTACTCAACAATCCTCAGAAATTACACAAATGTTTTCAACACATGACATTTATAAACTTTTGAAAAAAGAAATCAAAACACTCATAGGAAATAATTATATGCAGAAAGTTATGAAACCATAAAGAAAATACAAATTTCTTGAAGAAATTTCTAGCTAAGATATGATGGCAACTTTCCAAAGGTAAGGCCCCACTCATCTTACATAGTGAGATGAGAAATTAGGACAGTCTCAGAAGGGGCTCTCACATTTGCTGAAATTGTAAACATATTTAATGAAAATCATGGAAATAAGATGTTTGCAATGTTTTATTAAATGCAAAAGGCACAGAGATAAATGCACGCACAATGCTTTAGCACGTTGTACCTTTCTTTCCTTAATTATGAATTATGACACCCATCCTGATTCATCAAATACATGTATATTGCCAGCATACTGGACTCCATTTCAAAACTGGGTAATGCTATGAGGCTTGAGTATGTGTCTATGCTTTGCAGTAATACAAGTAGGGACAAACGGTACTTATCTAGAAGTGTATAATTTTACCTCATCATTACCCACTATGATAGCAAGTGTAGAAAATAATAAAGTAAGAATTTGAATGTATGTCTCCGTGCAAAGATGATTCCTACAGAAGAGGAACACAAATATTTTTTTCTGAAAACTGGTAAATAAGTGTTTATTGCCTAATACTGCTTTTGTGCTTCTTTTGCTCTTTCTTGGAAACATAACTAGAAGCATGCTGCTCCATCATTTAACTAAGAATGACTTCCCTAAAGAGTTATAGTTAGAAATAATCATTATAAAAGAGAGATCAAAAACCCTAGGACATATTTAGGGTGGGTGTGGCTTTTAATGACAGGGTGAGAGGGTAATGTGGCATACACCTTTATAAGATTGTTTTATTTGTGTTCCATTCTCCAAGTGCTAAGCACTGTTCAAATGTATTTATGAACTTAACTGATTTCTTGAAAGAAATATTTATTATTAAATATTTAGGTTCAAGCTCATAGTTTTATCCTTTGAGGGCAAGAACTCATTTGAACCACAAGGTATTTGTAGGCTGCATTCTCCTAAATGATCAGGGACTACTTCAAATTGATAGTGAGAGGAAACAGAGCAGCCAGACAATGGGTACTGTGCAGGTGGCACTAAGGACCTTACACTTCATCCTCAAGGCAGTGAGGAGTTTCCATTATCAGAGAAATATAAGATGCTGTTTGTACAGTGGGAGCTTGTTATGACTGAGCTGGGATATCAGGATTTAGACATTTTATTCTTTGATGAAATACAACAAAGTTATCTCCTAGCTGTGTCTACATACTGAAAAGTAAAAGGAGAACTGAGAATTGTTCAGTGTTGGTCACATTTAAGTCTTGCCTAGATATAGTTCAATGAATGAATGGATTAAAGGCCAGCTGAAACTGTGTGACAATTGTCTTAGTAATTCATAAATAAACAGCTGTGGCTTTCTGATTTTCACACTCCCTTTCTTTTACCTTATACTCATGTATTTCATGTTACCAATGGAAAATTACAACCATATTCAGTCATAAAAAAAACTACCATTTCCTGAAGGCCTCATTTGTAGTTGTCGTTTTGCAATTGACTCTATACCTTACTTTCCCAATTCTTACAGCTTGACAGTTTTCTTTTTTTTTCCGCAGTTGAGAGAACTGTGTTTCAAAGAGTTTGTGCATCTTTCTGATGTTTCTCAGCTAGAAAGTCATTGAGCTGGGTCAGCATTTGGTCACAGTTTGTATTTAACCATTATTGCCAATCTCCCAATCTCTTGTATTGCATCAGCTTATGTCTGCATGTGCTCCATCTCATTCCTGAAGCTTTTTATTTCCTATTTTTTTTTTCTGTTGGAGAGCTTTTCTGATTCTTCTAGTTTCATCTTTTATGGGTTATCTCAGATGTCACTTCCTTTGGGGTAGCTTCTCCAAATTGTTTCCAACAAGTGTCACTTCTTGAAACTAAATGCTCTTATTTTGAAAATGAGCCATTAGACAGGCAGTGAATCTGTAAAGAAATGAGATAAAGTTTTCATGACCACCTGCATCAGAATCACTTGGTCCTGTCTGTGTGCATGAACGTAATGAAAAATAAGGTACTTGTTCAAATTCACTCTCTTGGATCCCATTCTGGACATGCAGAATCATGTCCAGTCTTAAGTCACTGAAATGTGAAAGTACCCAGATCATAACAAGAATAACAAAATTTGAAAATCTTAGAAATAATTAACTTTATGTAGTCTCCCAAGTAGCAAATTCTTGGGTGTACAGGCATAATACCTTGGAGGATTTTAACAATGTCTGTGAAATAAAATTAATATTACCTACAGGAAAATAAAGGTAGAATTAAGGATATTGAAACTTCTAACATCAATCTCAAGAATTTTTTTGAAGAAACTTATTAAAATGAAATCCAAATGAATCTAAAATGAATACAAGATAATTTAAATTAAGTCTGCCAAATATACTCGCTTTTAGTGTGCTATTTTCCTTCTTAAAGTGTAAGTTCTTTAGAGGTGGCACTTGTTTTTGTTGTTGTTGTTGTTGTTTTTATTTCTCAATCCCATATGCTAATCCCGGTCAAGTATATAGTTGGGAATAAAAAGCTATACTCTTTTAATGTACAGCTATTATATTTTAATTAAAAAGAAAAACAATTAAAGACTGTATCACCAAAACAACCATTAAAATATTTAACAGGACAAGAGTTCACCAAGGAGCTTCATTTACAGCCAAGAATCGGTGGTAAGTACACTTACCTTTAGTTCAGCCCCTAAAGGTAGTCTTCCTTAGTTCACTAGGGAGTGGCAGAGTAATGTATCTGCAAAGACCTGCAATACAGTGAACTATTTATTGAGAGCACCAGGGATAAGATATCAAACTGATGGTGCAAGGACTGAAGGAAATGTGATTTTTTTTCTACACTTCGCTTAGAGAGGTCTGCATGGAGGAAGAGACAAAACATAAATTTACAGGATCCTGTATCTTTGAGGTAGGGAAGTAAATGTTTCTGTTACATACCATGAGTTATATTCAAATAAAAATGAAAAAAAAATAGCAATTGGAATTTGTCCTTAAAACCCATAGACAGATATTCTGATATTGAAATCCTATAATAAAATGTCAACAATGCATTAAAACTCTCAACAATGAAAACTAAGAAATAAGTATAATATATCAATTTAATTTAATGACAATAAGACTAGGACAAATCAAAGTTCTAGTGTCCACTTTCTAGGAATCTTTGAACAATTTTGTATTTGAGAACAATTACCAACACAATTTCAAAAATTTAGGAAGGACAGCATGTAAACATTATATTGAACATTTTTTTTTTATTTATTTAAAGACTTGGCTACCTCACTTGTTATAGTTTTCCTTTTCAGAATGTAAATTTTTGTTTGAAAGTTCCTTTGTTTTATTATTTCTGCCACATATGCATTTGAAAACTGAGGTGCTGAATACCAATTCACAGACTCTTCTTATGTTTATGTTTTTTAATTCCCCAGATAGAATTTAATTTCTTTTTGATGACTACCCAGACTTTTTAAAATAAGGCAGAATTTAAGTTGCACAGATTTAGCCCTCACTTTGGGGCATCTTAAAATTTTCTGATATCAAATGCTTTGCACAAATTACCCACAGGTCTAATGCTTTCCACTTTTCTTTTGTTAATGAAATGTTTGCACAGCTGCTACAGTGTGTACAGGAAGATTAAAACCTGCTGTCACTTTGTTAAGAGAAACCTGGGGCAGATTTAACACATTTGGTGTGGGGACCTGGTAAAGCCGAAATTGCCCATTAGTTTACAGAAGCTTTGACCTGGGAATTGAAACAGAAAGGAAGGTACATTAACCTTGAAATAAATTAATCAAATTAATCCATGTGCTGTCAACTCCTTAAGATGTGTGCTCCAGCCACCTGTAACAAATCTATGAACTCCTACGTAAAATGGTTATTTTGTGTGTGTGTGTTGATTTAAGATACAGTGCAATAATTCAGCAGTTAACAAGATGAAAGGCAAATGTAATTCCTCCTTGGTGTATTGAACTTAAGAAAAAATAAAACAAAAGCAATACGCTGCCAGCATAAATCCTAGGAGTAATTTTACAAACTAAGCCCTGGGTCTGAAGCAAAGTGGAGGAAAATGATGTAGGGATGTCCAGTTAGAGCAAGAACTCATTTACAAGTTCTTTGTTTCTGTATCTTGAAAAAAAAACAAAAACAACAACAACAACAACAAAAAAAACAACTAAGAATGTATTTGAGGTACTTGTCACTCACCTGAAGGCTAATGAGAGGCCTGTCTGTAAGTCTGCACACCTTCTTAACTTATAATATTTTAAGGGAAGGTCTGAGGGTATGGAGAAAGCAACAGGCATAGCAGCCTTGAAGGATTTTTGACTCTTTGTACTTCAGTGGGCCTTTTACTGAGGAGGCACAGCATGCTTTGCAGAAGCCCACAGGACAACAGAGAAGCCCAGAAAGTTGAATGATTTACCCAGGGGTAGGCCACCTAAAGTGTCAACAATGGAGAGAAGTAGCCCTCTTTGTCCTAAACAGCAAGGTAAGTTTCTTTCAACAAAGCATATTTAACTGATAGACTAGAGGAGGCAATCTGATCTAAGGAAGAACAAATGAAAATAAACAAGCAAAAGGAGAATCCAATGGGTTAATATAAGTAGTTTCTTGATTTTAAAATAACTGCTGTTTGTTTTCAGCACCCATGGAGGGACAAAGATACACTCCTTGCAAAACTGGATATTGCTGGCATCCTTCTACATGGGGACTTCTTAGCCATGGCTCTCCTCTCTGCAGTTCCCTTTGATTGTTTTTTTGTTTCAGAAGACATAGAGAGTGGGTTTTATCATTAGCAATCAAATCTTTAGATACAGTGGAGTCCGCCAATGAAGATGATGACTGCCCTGTATTTTCACAGTTTCTGAAAGGGGAACTATTTCTCTAGAGAAAAAGCACTAATTGATCAAGCCAAACTTCCTCCCTTGTAAGAATATCATTGTTTGATGACAGTATGCTGTAAGGTGAAGGGCAGTTGGCTTTCAGAAGTCACTGGCAAAATTCTACTGGCAGACAAGTGAACAGACAACAGATGGACGCTGCCAGAATGTCATGCCTTTCTCTCTCACTCCTCCCTCACACCTGCTGCCAAAATCTGCTACATTTTCTCTGCACAGTCTGGTTGATAGCTCTACCTTCCTCTCCCTCACATAGCTCTTCTCTGGCTGCTCAGCAGGCTACTACCACATTCTCCTCACAGCCTTTCCTAGTCCCATGGTCCAGGCCTACTTTACAAAGATAATCTTTGGGGTACCTGACAAAGTCTGATGTTCATGTCTTAGGTTTTGACCTATCACTTTTGATCGGTCCTCAGACAGAAAGTAAACCATCTTTCTATGACCTAGATACTATCAGATATCACAAAATAAAGCTCATGTGTCATTTGTTATGAAGAAATGACTGAAAAATTACTGTTTCACACACACTGAGAGCCAGAATCTAATCTCAGAGGCAAAGCAGGGGGTCTAAAATCTAGCTAATGCCACTTACTGGCTCTATTATCTTGAGCAGTGCTTTAATTACTTTGTGTATAAAATAATCATAGTACTAATCTTGTAGGATTTTCTTGAAATATCAAATAGGTAAATGGTGTTTAAAATGACTAAAACAGTGGCTAACAAGTGATAAATATTATATAAGGTGAAATAAAATAACTATATAGTCATTGACATAAATCTGACTGCAAATACAGCAGCTATTCACATACATGATAAGAATAGTAGTTAAAAGGAAATGTAAAATAGCCATCATCATCTAATATGTAATCATCTTTATAATAAGTCATATAAATGTTATCATTATGAACTATATTATTAGGCAAAAATTGGTTGTATAATGTCTTTCTCTGAACACTGACATTTTTTCAAACATCATTCTGCTATTGATCCTTTGAGATGTATTGAAATACTTAAGAACAAACCACAGATGAGTGTAAAGATAAATGAAACCAATCCCTACCCTGAGGCATTTCACTCTTAGAAAGAGTATGTCAGTTTTCTTGTATCTTTTGAGACTTGCTTTGTGACCAAGCCTATGGTTAATTTTGGAGAAAGCTCTGTGAGTTGCTGAGAATATGGTATATTCTTTTGGGTTTGGGTGAAATATTCTACAGATGTCTCTTAGGTCCATTTAAGTTATGATGTCTGCTAGCTCCATAATTTCTCTGTTTAGTTTTTGTCTGAATGATCTGTCCATTGCTGAGAGTAGGGTATTGAAGTCTCCTATAATTAAAATGTGAGGACTGATGTATGGTTTAAGTTTCAGTACTTTGTCTTTACTGTGAGGGTACCCTTGTATTTGGATCATAAATGTTCAGAATTGACATAACATCTTGGTGGATTTTTCCTTTGATGAATATGAAATTTCCTTCTCCTTTTCTTTTTAATTTTAGTTTCAAGTCTATTTTGTTAGATATTAGGATAGCTACTCCAGTTTTCTTCTTAGGTCCTTTTGCTTGAGATATCTTTCTTTTGTTTGTTTTAGTTTTTCGTTTTCAAGACAAGGTTTCTCTGTGTCACTTCAGTGCCTGTCCTGGAACTAGCTCTTGTAGACCAGGTTGGCCTCAAACTCACAGAGATCTGCCTGCCTCTGCCTCCTGAGTGCTGGGATTAAAGGTGTGCACCACCGCCCAAAGACAAGATATCTTTTCCCAACCTTCTAGCCTGAGATAATGTTTATTCTTAATTTTGAGGTATGTTTTTTGGATGTACCAGAAGAATAGATCCTGTTTTCCCATCCATTCTGTTAGTCTGTCTCCCCCCCCCCCCGGGTTATCTTTATTTTTTTCTCATTTTTTTATTAAAAATTTCCACCTCCCCTCCTCCTCCCCCTTCCCTCCCCTCCCTTCCACATATACCCCCACTCTGCCCCTCTCTAAGACAAAGAGCCATCAGGGTTCCCTTCACTATGTTAAGTCCAAGGTCCTCCCAGCTCCCCTAAGTCCAGTAAGGTGAGCAACCAAACTGACAAGGCTCACAGTGAGTCCGTTCATGCTGTAGAGTTCATGCTCATCGCCGTTGTCCTGGGTTTCTCAGTCCTACTCCACCATCAGCCATATTCAGAGAGTCCGGTTTGGTCCCCTGTTCCATCAGTCCCATTCCAATGGGACTTGGTGGTCTCCCGTTACATCTGTCCTATCGTCTCAATGGGTAAACGCACTCCTCACGGTCCTGACTTCCTTGCTCATGATCTCCCTCCTTTTGCTCCTCATCAGGACCTTGGGAGCTCAGTCTGGTGCTCCTATGTGGGGCTCTGTCATTTTCTCCATCCAATGCCAGGTGAAGGTTCTATGGTGATATGCAAGATATTCATGAGTATGGCAATAGGATCTGGACATTTCTGGCACCCTTTCCTCAGCTGCCCAAGGAAGTAACTGGGGGCGTCTTCCTGGACACCTGGGAACCACTCTAGAGTCAAGTCTCTGCCAACCCTAGAATGCCTCCATTGATTAAGATATATAATTCCTTGTTCCCATATTCACCCTTCCTATATCCCAACCATCCTATTCCCCCAAGCTCTTCCCATCCTCCACTTCACACTTTTCTCTCTCCATCCCTCCATCCCCCCATCCCATCCCACCCCCAAGTTCCCATTTTTGTCCGGCAATCTTGTCTACTTCCAATATCCAGTAGGATAACTATATGTTTTTTCTTTGGATTCACCTTCTTATATATCTTCTCTAGGATTTTTTTACGAATTATAGGCTCGATGTCCTTTATTTATGGCTAGAAAAAAATTATGAGTGAGTACATCCCATTTTCATCTTTTTGGGCCTGGGTTACCTCACTCAGGAGGGTGTTTTCTATTTCCATCCATTTGCATGCAAAATTCAAGTTGACATTGTTTTTTACCGCCGAGTAGTACTCTAATATGTAAATATTCCACACTTTCTTCATCCATTCTTCCACTGAAGGGAATCTAGGTTGTTTCCAGGTTCTGGCTATTACAAATAATGCTGCTATAAACATAGTTAAACAAATGCTTTTGTAATATGATTGGGCATCTCTTGGGTAAATTCCCAACAGTGGGATTGCTGGGCCCTGGGGTAGGTTGATCACAAATTTCCTGAGAAAACTCCACACTGCATTCCAAAGCAGTTGCACAAGTTTGCATTCCCACCAGCAATGGATGAGTGTACCCCTTACTCCACATCCTCTCCAGCAAAGGATATCATCGGTGCTTTTGATTTTAGCCATTCTGACAGTTGTAAGATGGTATCTCAATGTTGTTTTGATTTGCATTTCCCTGATTGCTAAGGAGATTGAGCATGACCTTAAGTGTCTTTTGGCCATTCGAACTTCTTCTGTTGAGAATTCTCTGTTCAGTTCAGTACCCCATTTTTTAATTGGGTTCATTAGCATTTTAAAGTCTAGTCTCTTAAGTTCCTTATATATTTTGGAGATCAGACCTTAGTCTGTTGCGGGGTTGGTGAAGATCTTTTCCCAGTCAGTAGGCTGCCTTTTTGTCTTAGTGACAGTGTTCTTTGCTTTACAGAAGCTGCTCAGCTTCAGGAGGTCACATTTATTCAATGTTGCCCTTAATGTCTGTGCTGATGGGGCTATACGTAGGAAGCAGTCTCCTGTGCCCAAATGTTGTAGAGTACTTCCCACTTTCTCCTCTAACAGTTTCAGTGTGTTCAGATTGATATTGAGGTCTTTAATCCATTTGGACTTGAGTTTTGTGCATGGTGATAGACACGGATCTACTTTCATTCTTCTACAGATTGACATCCAGTTATGCCAGCACCATTTGTTGAAGATGCTTTCTTTCTTCCATTGTGTGCTTTTAGCTCCTTTATCAAAAATCAGGTGTTCATAGGTTTGTGGGTTAAGATCTGGGTCTTCTATTCGATTCCATTGGTCGACTTCTCTATTTTTATGCCAATACCAAGCTGTTTTCAATGCTGTAGCTCTGTAATAGAGTTTGAAGTCAGGGATGGTAATGCCTCCAGAAGTTCCTTTATTGTATAAGATTGTTTTGGCTATCCTGGGTTTCTTGTTCTTCCATATAAAGTTGATTATTGTCCTCTCAAGATCTGTGAAGAATTTTGATGGGATCTTTAAGGGGATTGCATTGAATCTATAGATTGCCTTTGGTAGTATTGCCATTTTTACTATGTTGCTCCTCCCAATCCAAGAGCAAGGGAGATCCTTCCATTTTCTGGTATCTTCTTCAATTTCTTTCTTCAAAGACTTAAAGTTCTTGTCAAATAGGTCTTTCACTTCCTTGGTTAGAGTTACCAAAAGATATTTTATGCTATTTGTGGCTATCGTGAAAGGTGACACTTCTCTGATTTCTTTCTCTGCTTCCTTATCCTTTGTATATAGGAGGGCAACTGATTTTTTTTGAGGTGATCTTGTATCCCTCCATGATACTAAAGGAGTTTATCAGCTGTAGGAGTTCTTTGGTGGAGTTTTTCGGGTCGCTTATGTACACTATGATATCATCTGCAAATAACGAAAGTTTAACTTCTTCCTTTCCAATTTGAATTTCCTTGATCCCCTTTTGTTGTCTTATTGCTATTGCTAGAACTTCAAGCACGATATTGAAGAGATAAGGGGAGAGTGGACAGCCTTGTCATGTTCCTGAATTTAGTGGGATGGCCTTGAGTTTCTCTCCGTTTAATTTGATGTTAGCTGTCGGCTTGTTGTAAATAGCCTTTATTATATTTAGGAATGACCCTTGTATCCCTAATCTCTCCAAGACCTTTATCATAAAGGGGTGTTGAATTTTGTCAAATGCTTTTTCTGCATCTAATGAGATGATCGTATGGTTTTTATCTTTCAGTTTATTTATATGATGGATTACATTGATAGATTTTCGTATGTTGAACCAGCCCTGCATCTCTGAGATGAAGCCTACTTGATCATAGCGGATAATTTTTCTAATGTGTTCTTGGATTCTGTTTGCCAGTATGTTATTGAGAATTTTTGCATCGATGTTCATGAGTGAGATTGGTCTGTAATTCTCTTTCTTGGTTGAGTCTTTGTGTGGTTTAGTTGTCAGGGTAATTGTAGCTTCATAAAAGTAATTTGGCAATGACTGTTCTGTTTCTATATTATGAAATACCTTAAGGAGTATAGGTATTAGGTCTTCTTGGAAGTTCTGGTAGAATTCTGCATTGAAACCATCTGGTTCTGGGCTTTTTTTGGTAGGGAGGTTTCTGATAACAATTTCTAATTCTTCGCAAATAACAGGACTATTTAGATTGTTCACCTGGTCCTTGTTTAACTTTGGTATATGGTACTTAACTAAAAAAGTGTCCATTTCTTTTACATTTTCCAATTTTGTGGCATACAGGCTTTTGTAGTAAGATCTAATGATTCTCTGAATTTCCTCTGTGTCTGTGGTTATGTCCCCTTTTTCATTTCTGATCTTATTAATTTGTGTGTTCTCTCTCTCTGCCATTTGATTAGTTTGGCTAGGGGTTTGTCAATCTTGTTGATTTTCTCCAAGAACCAGCTTTTTGTTTCATTGATTCTTTGGATTGTTTTCTGTGTTTCTATTTTGTTGATTTCTGCCCTCAGTTTGATAATTTCCAGTCTTCTACTCCTCCTAGGTGAGTCTGCTTCTTTCTTTTCTAGAGCTTTCAGGTATGCTGTTACGTCTCCAATGTGTGCTTTCTCCGTTTTTTTTAAGTGGGCACTTAGTGCTATGAATTTTCCTCTTAGCACTGCTTTCATAGTGTCCCATAAGTTTGAGTATGTTGTGTCTTTATTCATTAAATTCAAGGAAGACTTTAATTTCTTTCTTTCTTTCTTCCTTGACCCAGGTGTGGTTCAGTAGTTGACTGTTCAGTTTCCATGAGTTTGTAGGCTTTCTGGGGGTAGCATTGTTGTTAAATTCTAATTTTAATCCATGGTGATCCGATAAGATAGTGGTTATTAATATGTTTTTGTAACTGTGGAAGTTTGCTTTGTTACCAAGTATGTGGTCAATTTTCGAAAAGGTTCCATGAGCAGCAGAGCAGAAGGTATATTCTTTCCTGTTTGGGTGGAATGTTCTATAGATGTTTGTTAAGTCCATTTAGTTCATTACCTCTATTAAGTCTCTTAATTCTCTGTTAGATTTCTGTCTGATTGACCTATCGATTTGTGAGAGAGGAGTGTTGAAGTCTCCCACTATCAGTGTGTTTGGTTTGATTGCTGCCTTGAGTTCTAGTAATGTTTCTTTTACATAAGTGGGTGCTTTTGTATTAGGGACATAGATATTCAGGATTGAGACTTCATTCTGATAGATTTTTCCTGTAATGAGTATAAAGTGTCCCTTTCCATCTCTTCTGATTGATTTTAGTTTGAAGTCAACTTTGTTAGAAATTAGTATGGCCACACCCGTTTGTTTCTTAGGTCCATTTGCTTGATAAACCTTTTCAGAACCCTTTACTCTGAGTAGATGTCTGTCTTTGTGGTTGATGTGTGTTTCTTGTAAACAGCAGAATGTTGGATCCTGTTTTCGTATCCAATCTCTTAGCCTGTGCCTTTTTATAGGTGAATTGAGTCCATTGATATTAAGTGATATTAATGACCAGTGGATGTTAACTCCGGTTGTCATTTTTTATTTGGTAGTAGAGATTGTGTTTTTCCTTTCTTTGAGATGTGCTGGTGAAGGGTCGCTAGATGTCTGAGTTATTTTGGGCAATGCTGGACTCCTTTGTTTGTGAATTCCCTTCTATTACTTTCTGTAAGGCTGGATTTGTGGCTATGTATTGTTTAAATTTGTTTTTATCCTGGAATATTTTTTTTCTCCATTTATAGTGAATGAAAGCTTGGCTGGGTATAGTAATCTGGGCTTGCATCCATGGTCTCTTAGTTTCTGCAAAACATCTATTCAGGACCTTCTGGCTTTCATGGTTTCCATAGAGAAGTCAGGTGTTAGTCTGATAGGTTTACCTTTATATGTTACTTGACCTTTTTCCTTTGCAGCTCTTAATATTCTTTCTTTATTCTGTATGTTTTGTGTTTTGATTATAATATGGCGAGGGGATGATTTTTTTTTTTTTGATCCAGTCTATTTGGTGTTCTGTAAGCTTCTTGAACCTTAATAGGAATATCTTTCTTTAGGTTTGGAAAGTTTTCTTCTATAATTTCATTAAATATATTTTCTGGACCATTGAGCTGTACTTCTTCTCCTTCTTCTATGCCTATTATTCTTAGGTTTGGTCTTTTTATTGTGTCCCAGATTTCCTGAATGTTTTCTGATGAGAATTTGTTGGATTTGCTGTTTTCTTTGATCAGTGCGTTTATTTTCTCTATGGTATCTTCAGAATCTGAGATTCTTTCTTCTATCTCTTGTATCCTGTTGGTTATGCTTGTTTCTGTAGTCTCTGTTCATTTACATAGATTTTCCATATCCAGCTGGCCCTCGGGTTGTGTTTTCTTCCTTGCCTCCATTTCAGTTTTCAAGTCTTGCACTGTTTCCATTATCTGTTTGATTGTTTTTTCTTGGTTTCCTAGGATATCATTTACGGATTTACTCAATTCTTCAAACTTTTTGTTATTCTTCTCGTCCATTTCCTTAAGGGAGTTTTTCACCTCCTGTTTAAGGGACTCTATTACTTTCATAAAGTCAATTTTTTTCTACTTCTTCTTGATTAGTGTGTTCAAGTCCTCCTGTTATAAGTTCGCTGGGTTCTGGTGCTTTCATGTTGTTTTTTAAATTGTTGGAGGAATTTTTGCATTGGCGCCTGCCCATTTCTTCCTCTGAATAATCCCCTTTGGGTCTTCTTTTAGAAGTTCAATTCACCCCAATGAATTCAATTCACTCTCCCCAATGAATGATGGATCTTCTGGTAGACAGGTTTTCTTGCTGGCCAAGCAGCTTGGTGACAAAGTGCCTACCTTGCTGCAGGCAGGCTATTGGAGCAGGGGACCTCCCACTGACCTGGGTGCACTCAATTCCCTGTCCAGGCACCCAAACAGGCTGGGCTGTGGGATTTTGTGGCCCCAAAGACGGGAGGATGAAGGGGGGGAGGAGGGTTCTGGGTGCAAGCTGGGAAGGGACAGGAAGAGAGAGGCAGTATCCGGGGAGAATAACCCCTGCAGGAAGAGCAGGAAGTTTGTGTGTGTGGGGGGGTGGGGGTTGGGGAATGTCGGTGGTGCCTCTCCGGGCAGCTGCCGCGGTTCAGGCACTAACTCACCCCAATGAATGATGGATCTTCTGGTAGACAGGTTTTCTTGCTGGCCAAGCAGCTTGGTGACAAAGGACCTACCTTGCTGCAGGCAGGCTATTGGAGCAGGGAACCTCCCACTGACCTGGGTGCACTCAATTCCCGGTCTAGGTGCCCAAACAGGCTGGGCTGTGGGATTTTGTGGCCCCAAAGACGGGAGGATGAAGCAGGGGGAGGGTTCTGGGTGCAAGCTGGGAAGGGACAGCCAGTCTGTCTTTTTATTAGAGAATTGTGTAAATGGATATTGAAAGATCTAAGTGACCAATGCTTATTAATTACTGGTTTTGTTGTTGATGGTAATGGTAGTTGTGACAATGATGATGTGTGTGTATTTTAGGTTTGCTGTTGTGAGATTATTTATTTCCTGTGTTTTATTGGTTAACGGCACTAGCTCAAGTATGTTCATAGTGGAATTATTTATAATAGCCAGAAACTGGAAACAACCTAGATGTCCTTCAGCCAAAGAATGGATAAAGCATATATAATACATTACTACAATAGAGTATTACTCAGCTGTTAAAAAATGACATTGTGAAATTTACAGGCAAATGGAAGGAACTAGAACATCATCCTGAGTGGGATGACCCAGACCCAGAAAAACAATCATAGTATGTACTCAATTATAAGTGGATATTAGTTGTTAAGTTGGCATCCAACGTGATGGACAAAATCCACTTAAAAACCTTAAAAACCTGAAAGGGCTTAAAAAGGAGAGAGAGAGACAGAGTTTAACACAGCTTTTTGCTGTTTGCTGGTAGCATGCAGCAGAGAAAATTTCCCGACTCAGCAGCCATACCAAAAACATTCAAAAAAAGGCCGTGCAGTTTTAAAATGCTGCTTCCTAGGCCCTGCCGCCAGTGCAAATTCCAGCTATGGAGCATTTGTGGGCCCTAATGTTTATGTGCCCACTCAGGGTCAGGAACAAAGTACCTGAGTCCATGCCTGTGGCTTGGCGCTCCCTGCCTGGGCAGGCAGCAAAGTTAGGTCTACTAGGCTTGGGCAGGCGGGAGAGCATGGCAGATTCCCACTGCCATACACAGAGATATTTCCAGGTTGTGCAGTGCTCTGCTATGACTCAGAAAGAGTTTATGGACTGCACATTTAGTCTCAGAGTTAAAGTGCTGAATCTGGCTCCTACCTGGTGGCCCCAGAGCAAGCAGAAATGGTACGTCCATCATTTTGAAATTGGAGAGAGGTGGAGCCAACATCCAGAGCAGCTGCAACCAAGCTGCTTAACATTTTAAAAGCTCTTCAAGACAGTAGAGAATTAAAGACAATGCAATAGGACAGATTCAGACATAGAAGACCTCTAAATGGGTCATAGTGTTAGATAAAGTCGTAGGCTTGGGAGAGAGAAGAAAAAGAGTATAGAAAGGCATAAAGTTAATGCTTTAAAAAAAGAAGGTAAAGTCTTTAAAGATACAGAGTACAGATAATCATAGTTTAAAGGAAGAAAAAAAATAACCCACGTAAAAATGGAAAATTCACAGAGAGTCTGGATTGTGTGTATTATTGTGCTTTCTTTGAATTCTGTGACTGTGAAGGAGATAACTAGAGAGACGTTTCATTGTATGAGCTGCTAAGATAAACCAGCATAGCTATTATAAAGGTATTATGACTTCAGAATTTGGGTCTAAAGATATGGTGCTTTGGAAAAGATGTTCTTCTTTTGTTTTTACAGGAGACCCTGTTGATTGCTTCTAGACCATTATGGTATGATAGACCATGCCCTCCTGAAAGGTTGCTGTAAGCACCCTCAAAAAATTACTTCACTCAACTGCTCACTGAGATTAACCTAGCACACAGGATATACCATAAAAGACCTGATTAACAGTGCCCCCCTACAACATGAAACAATTTGGAGAGAAATAACTACTTCCATATTCCCAAATATTGTTTAAAATGTTCTTTTACATTTAAAGGATGATATATATATATATATATATATATATATATATATATATATATAAAATTTACATTGGTATAAATTTTGCTTTGTTGATATAAATTTAAGGTCAATTTTGTTATATGTATATGTATTTCTGCTCTTGATTAAGGTATTGTGATTGTGTAGTTCATTTAAAAATGTAATGTATAATTAGGAAATATGGGTTGTTAATGGATGGTCATTGATAATAGTCAAGTTTGTAGTCATGTTACTTAGATTTTCTAGATATATAGAGATATATTTCAGTTAGATAGGCATTCTTCATATCTTTCAAAGACTACAGAATATAGCATTTAAAATGTCTTATTAAATTAGGGCTTTTCATGACAATGAGACACATCTGCTCCTGGCAGCACCAGCTACTTCAAGAGGATGACAGGCATCGAAGAGGATCCTTATGGAGTTTAATAGTCATTTGGGCAAGAAACTGCTCTTGCTTGGACAGTTGCATAAACTGGACACAAAGAACCCTCAGAGGAAGGACTGCTGAACTTGCCTAAAGGTGAGATGATCCTTCGGGGTTCCTGTTTCATAAAAGAGTCTGTGAGACATTCTGCAAGACACAGAAGAAAGTGACTGAACTGTCTATGAAATTTCCTGTTTCATAGAAATGTCTGCTGGATACTATGAGCCTGAAGGCCAAAGATGGATGCCTCAATGGTACAGAAGAACTTTGGGTCACTGTCCAGGAAGCGAGATGTCTCTGTCATTTCTAGAGTTTTGGAAGTTGCTTATTTCTTGTTTACTTAGGTAATATATCCTTCTGGAGTCTTTGATGGAGCTGGAGAATAGATAGTTATAGTTTTTCTTAGTTATGATAAAAGATAAAGTAGATATAAATATTGTAACTATAATTCTTGCTTGATAACTGTTTTGTTATATGTAATTTTACTATGTTAAAGTGAAAGCCTTTCTTTTTTGCTTAGACAGAAAAGGGGGAAATGGTGTAGGAGGTTTTTCTGTTTATGTATTGCTTTCATTGGTTGAATAAAGAGACTGCATTGGCCTTTTGATAGGGCAGACTTAGGTAGGCAGAGTAGACAGAACTGGATGCTGGGAATAAGGATAGACAGGCAGACGCCACAAATTTCTGGCCTGAGATGGATGTAGGTTAGAATCTCTCCCAGTAAGCCACGACCTCGTGGTGAAATACAAATTATTAGAAATTGGTTGAATCAAGATGTGAGAGTTAGCCAATAAGAGGCTAGAAATAATGGGCCAGGCATTAATTTAATTAATACAATTTCTGTGTGGTTATTTTGGGGGTTAAGCTAGCCTGGCAGCAGGACACAGCCCGTCCTCCCTACAACAATTAAGTAAATGATAATCATGCTATAATACACAAATCCAGAGGTTAGGTAACAAGGAGGGCACAAAGCAGGGGGAGGGGGATTCATGGATCTCTCTGGGAAGGGGAAATAGAATAGATTTTGCAGTAGACTAGAAGCAGGTAGGAATGGGAGTTGAAGGAATCAATTGGGGAACGAAATGAAGGGAGAGCGTGTGTGGATAGATGAGTGGAATTGGTGGGGCATTTGTGGGGATGATGTGGCAATATAGTGCATAGAAATTTCCAGGATTCTATGAGGTCAATCCTTTGAAGGACTCCTATTAATGGAGAATTTGGAATGTGAACCATTCTTTGTAAACAGGGACACCAACCCAGCCACAAAACCTTTGGCCTACAATCTATCTCTTCTGCATAATGTACCAGGGCAATGGAGATAGAGAACTTGAAGGAGTGGCCAACCAATGACTTCTCTTAATTTGAGGCCCACACCAGGAGAGGACACCTATGCCTGATGCTTTCTGGATGATCAAGAGCCAGAGGCTGAATAGCCTAGAGACCTTTGATAGGAAAAAAACAAACAAATAAAACTGATTCCTAATGATGTTCTTATATACTCATAGATCATTGGTGTCTAGCCCAATTGTCATCAGCAAGCCTTCTGCCAGCTGCTGATGAGGATTCTAGGACATAAGAAAAATATGATCTACAGACATCAACTAAGAAGGGCTCATAAGGGTTCACAAAGACTGAAGCAACAATCAAGGAGCCTGCAAGGGCCTGCATTAATTCCTCTGGATATATCTTATGGTTGTTAGATTTGTGGAGTTTTTTGTTTTACTTTTTAACTTTTTATTGATTCTTTGTGAATTTCACATCATGTCATGTACCCCCCCACACACACACTCATCTTCTGGTCCCACTCATCAGCTGATCCATCCACATCTGCCCTCAGCCCTTGCAACCTAACCACCAAAACAAAACAAAAATAAAATAAAATAAAATCTCTCCATGGAAGCTGCAGTGTGGAAGTTACAGTATGTCATATAATACACTTTTGCCAACATAGCTTTACCCTCAAACATTCACTGCAGTAAATTGTTAGACTGGTTCGAGGCCTCTGGCTTCTGCTGCACTATCAATACTGAATCCTCATCCAGAGCGTCTCCCTTCCTCTCTATTATCCTGTTGTTGTCCTGTGTCATGGAAATCCCACAGCTTGTGTTCTGCAGTACCAGCCTCTTCAGACACTTCAGCAGCTCGTAGATGGGGAAGATGTTGGGTTGCACCAACCCAAAGATGAGGATTTAAGCCTGGGTGGTAGCTGAGTTGGTCAGCCTACCTGTTCTCCTGCACCTTCACCACTAGAGCCAGCTCTCTGCTCTACCCAGGTGAGAGATGGGACTAGCTTTCCTATCTGTGGTACCTGGCAAGGAACAGGACAAGATCTTCTGGTGGGGCCCACACCATCAGGGTTAGTTTTTTTTTTTTTTCAACGAGGACAACAGGGCCAACTCCCTAGCATTGGCCTGGAGAGGGATGGGAACATTTTACCCAAGTGCTGCAACCACTAAGAAGCAGGACCATCTTTCCCACACCCACTCTACCAAGCTGCAGGAGCAGGACAAGTCTAACAAGTGCTGCAGCTGTGAGTGGCAGGACCAGTTCTCCTGCAACCATTTCATTAAGACTAGATCTCTGTTTTGTGGCTATCCTAATGGTGGGAATAAGAGTATCTCCAACACTTTCATCTTCTCTTGGGACACTTTTCCTCCTACTAGATTGCCTCATCCAGCCTTTATATGAGGGTTTGTGCCTAGTCTTAGTTTGTGCCATGTGTTCAGTGGATATCCTTGGGAGGCTTGCACTTTTTTAAAGGGAAATTGTAAGAAAATGGAGGAATGCGGGAAGGACTGGGAGGAGTGTAGAAAGGAAAATTTCAGTAGGGGTATATTAAAAACAAAAAACAAACAAACAAAACTAGAAAGAAGGAAAGAGAGAGAGAAAGAAAAAGTCAGAAAGAAAAAAGTCCCTAGATCAGAAGGATACAGTATGCTCTATGTGATATACATAATTTTAATGTTATATAAATATGTATATATACCTTTAATATATGCATATTTCTAAATATACACTCAAATTTACATATAATTCTTTTCTACATCTCATATATCTTTTGTAGACACACATACATTTATTTATCTATTATATCTTTGGTTTATTCATTTTCTTAATTTTCTTTGTCCTTGAATCCCTTTTTCCTGTCAGAATCCTACACTTCCATTAAGACCAGAGGTATTATTTTTGCTATCTCTGGTCTCCAAATAGTAAGGAGACTTTCTAGCTTGCTATCTTACTTAAGAGTATGTCCTTGGATCAGCAAATAGACCATTACAGAAGACCACAACTGGCCAAAATACAGAAAACAATAGATCTTGGGAAACCCAGCTCAAGTAAATAAATCTGGACCATAGCTATTTCATATATGGATCAAGGAACATCCTTGAAGATGAGCATGAATGAGTATAAGAGCCAGAATATTGGAACATCTGCTGTGAAAGCCTCTCACAGAAATAAAAGTATAAGGGCAGGCTCAGTGGTTAACAACAATGGCTGCTCTTCCAGCGGACCTGGCCTCATATCCCAGCACCCATGGAAGTTTATAACAATCAGTAACTCCAGTTCCAGTGTTCTGACATGCTCTTCTGCAGGGAACCAAGCATGTGTTTGATAT
The DNA here is from genome assembly GCF_903992535.2 of Arvicola amphibius. Taxonomy (NCBI): domain Eukaryota; kingdom Metazoa; phylum Chordata; class Mammalia; order Rodentia; family Cricetidae; genus Arvicola; species Arvicola amphibius. The sequence continues at coordinate 129,231,729 of NC_052065.1, read as the reverse complement.
ACAGACATACATGAATAGAAAATGTCCAAATCTGTAAGATAAAATAATGAATAAAAAATGTACAGAAACAAGACCAGAACAATGACAATGTCATCATGATAACACAGAATGGGAAAACGCGATTGCACAAGGTCCTATTCCTAAACACAGTGCAACAAGTATATAATCACAAAAATCAAGGATAAAGAAAACAATACACAAGGCATAGAAGCAAAAATATGATATAAATAATCAGATCAAACAAATAAAAATAGTAAATATGTATGTATTAAACTCAGTACTTTGAAAACAGGGGATCTGTGAGTCTAAAGCCTGGTCTACAATGTGAGTTTCAGAATAGCCAGGGCTGTTACACAGAAAACCTGTCTCAGAAAAACAAACAAACTAACCAGAAAATAGGACTATTCAATTGTGTGTGTATGTGTTTTAATAATAATCCTGCTGTATTTTATTGAAAAACATAGTTTCATGCCAGTAAGACACTGTATGATTGAAACTTCTGGGAGACAATAAGAAAATAATGAATTTTATAATCAAATACTTAGGAAGAAGTCATAGTACAATTTTTAATTTTGACAAAGAATTAAACCAGCCCAAATACTAAGGTATTTCTAATCCTTTCTTAATATACTAATATTTTCAAAATAAATAAACAATTCTAGTAAAAAATGAAACTTTTGTCATTTCCCACAATTATGCGGTAAAACATTAACCTACATCTTGATTAACTCAAACCAGTGATAAAAGGAATATACTTGGTACAAATAAAGTGAAAGCAAAGACTTAAAAAAAGAGAAAGAAACATATACAGTATAGATGTTTGGAGAATGGTAGCACACACATAATCCCATCACTCAGAAGTCTAAGGCAGATGAATGACATGTTCAAGGCCAGTTTGAGCTATATAGTGAGAGTCTATTTTAGAAAACAAAAACATAAAGGGAAAAAAGGAGGGAGGGAGGAAAAGAGGGAGGAACACTAAACAAATAAAAGGTTGACCTTATTATTTAGCAAAAATCTAGTGTCTTGGATTTTGTAACACAACATATATAAAATGTATAGGGATCTCTACAGTCTTCACAAGCCTGAAGAGAGATGATCCACTAAATGCAAGAAAGCAGTCCTGTTAAACATAACTAAGAAACCAATGTTGGTTCAAACTTCTAGAGCCTGACCCTGAGTCGTTTATTTTTTTTCTTATTTTAATTACTTAAAATATACCAATCCAAATTCCCACTCCCTCCCCTATTCCCACTCCCTCCACACACCCTCCCACCCCCCCTCCAATCCTAAAAGAGAGCAAAGTACCCTACCCTGTGAAAAGTCCAAAGTCCTCCCTACGCCGGGCGATGGTGGCGCACGCCTTTAATCCCAGCACTCGGGAGGCAGAGGCAGACGGATCTCTGTGAGTTCGAGGCCAGCCTGGTCTACAAGAGCTAGTTCCAGGACAGGCTCCAAAGCCACAGAGAAACTCTGTCTCGAAAAACAAACAAAACAACAACAAAACAAACAAACAAACAAGCAAAAAAGTCCTCCTTACTACATCTAGGTTGATCAAGGTATACATCCAAAGAGAATAGGATCCCAAAAAAACCAGTACATGCAGTAGAGACAAATCCCAGTGCCATTGTCAGTGGCCCCTCAGTCTGCCCCAAATGTCAACCACATTCAGAGGGACTAGTTTGATCCCATGCTCTTTCACTCCCAGCCCAGTTGGAGGTGGTGAGCTCCCATTAGCTCAGACAAACTCTCAGTGGGTGAACCCCTCATGGTCTTAACCTCCTTGCTCATATTCTCACCTCTTCCATTCTTCAACAGGATCTTGGGAGATCAGTCCAGTGCTCCAGTGTGGGTCTCTGTTTTCATCTGTTGTTAGACGAGGGTTCTAAGGTGATATTTAAGATAATTATCAGTCTGACTACAGGCCAAGGCCAGTTCAGGCACCCCCATCCTCTAATGCTTAGGGTTTTGGCTGGGGTCATCCTTGAGGATTCCTGGGAATTTTTCTTGGGCCAGGTTTCTTGCTAACCTCATAATAGTTCTCTCAATCAAGATATCTCTTCCCTTGCTCTCATATCTGTCCTTCCTCCATCTCAATTATCCTATTGCCTCAAGTTCACCTCAACCCTCCCTTTCTCCCCTTCCTTCTACCCCCTTACCCCCATGCTCCCAATTTTGTCAGGCAATCTTTTCTGTTTACAATTCTCAGGTGGGTCTATATATGTTTTCTTTGGGTTCACCTTATTACTTAGCTTCTCTAGGATCATGAACTATAGACTCAATGTTCTTTCCTCATGGCTAGTATCCACTTACATGTGAGTACATACCAAATTAATTTTGGGGGTTCTGGTTATATCACTCAGGTTAGTGTTTTCTAATTCCAACCATTTGCATGCAAAATTCAAGATGTCATTGTTTTTTTAACACTGAGTACTCTAATGTGTAAATGTGCCACACTTTTTAATCCATTTTTCAGTTGAGGGACATCTAGGTTGTTTCCAGGTTCTGGCTATTACAAATAATGCTCCTATGAACATAGTTGAATAATTGGTAAGATTGCCATATTACTATGTTGATCCTTCCTATCCAAGAGCATGAGAGATCTTTCCATTTTTTTTGGTTTCTACTTCAATTTCTTTCTACAAAGACTTAATGTTCTTGTCAAATAGATCTTTCACTTCCTTGGTTAATGTTACCCCCAAGATAATTTATTTGTGGCTATTGTGGAAGGTGATATTTCTCTGATTTCCCTCTCAGCTTCTTATCCTTTGTGTATAGGAGTGCTACTGAATTTTTTGGTTGATCTTGTATCCTGCCATATTACCAAATATACATATTAGCTGTAGGAGTTTTGGGGGTCACTGATGTACACTATCATACCATCTGCAAATAATGAAAGTTTGACTTTTTCCTTTCCAATTCAAATCCCCTTGACCTCCTTATGTTGTCTTATTGCTATTGTTAAAACTTCAAGAACTATGTTGAAGAAATATGGAGAGAGTGGACAGCCTTGTTTTGTTCCAGATTTTAGTGGAATCACTTTGAGTTTATCTCCATTTAATTTGATGTTAGCTGTTGGGTTGCTGAATCTTGCTTTTATTATATTTAGATATGATCCATGTATCACTAATCTTTCCAAGACCTTTATCATGAAGTAGTGCTGAATTTTGTCGAATGATTTTCAGCATCTAATGAAATGATCATGTAGTTTTTTTTTTTTTTTCTTTCAGTGAAGGCGTAAGTCACAAACAATCTCACACCAGTTTGGAATTATGATTAATAGAATGGTTAATTTAAAGGGGAAAAACTTACAGATCACCGTCCCAGACAACAGCCTTCTGCGTGATCAGAAAAGGATCCTAGTAGCTGGAAGCAGAGCCGGAAGCAAGAGAGGGAATGGAGGACAGCCGCTGCTTTTTTAAAAAGAGAGAGACCACACCCCAATGGGCTGGTATCTCAGTGGCTATTGGCTGAAGGAGCGGAAGGAGCTCCTGCAACATTTTAATTTATTTATATGATGGATTATATTGATAAACTTTTGTATGTTGAACCAGCTCCACATGTCTGGGATGAAGCCTACTTGATCATGATGTTTGATTTTTTTTTGATGTGTTTTTGGATTTGGTTTGCCAGTATTTTATTGAGAATTTTTGCGTGGATGTTCATGAGTGAGATTGGTCTGTAATTCTTATTCTTGGTTGAGTCTTATTCTTGGTTGAGTCTTTGTGCGGTTTTGTTATCAGGGTAACTATAGCCTCATAAACATAGTTTGGCAATATCCCTTCTGTTTCTATTATGTGGAACACTTGAGGAGTACAGGTATTAGCTCTTCTTTAATGTTCTGGTAGAATTCTGCATTGAAACAATCTGGCCCTGGCTTTTTTGGGGGGAAGGGGCTTTTATGACAGTTGCTATTTCCTCGCAGCTTATAAGTCTATTTAAATTGCTAACCTGGTCTTGATTTAATTTTGTTATATGGTATTTATCTAAAAAAATGAAAAACACAGTTTAGGGTGATTGTCTCCTATCCTTATAATAAAGTCCGCAAATGACATCATGAGAACTCTACCTTCATGACCTCCATAATCTTAATATCCTCCCAAAGATCCTACCTCCAAATCCCACTAACCTGTAACTTTAGGAATTAGTTTCTATATGCCTTTAAGAATGGACAAATACAAGGGGTAAGTGTGTGCCCACCCGGTACGCCAGAAGCCCCAGGAACAGAGTACAGGCACCCTCCAATCCCCTAAATTTTCTCGCCACTTATTGGGAATTCTCCCCGGCTACTGGCTTTATCTATCCCATCCCAACTTGAACCCCATCAGCCCCTTCCATCAGCAGGGTTCTAGAATCCCCCAATTCAGCCAGCTTCAGGGCTGAGGGCCTGGGGACACAGTGGTGAGTGCTAGTGCTGCAGGGGTATCTTTGTTCCACTGAGCCTGCACCTTCCAAGCCGGCCCTTTTATCTGTGAGGTCCTTGGCCAGCAAGAGGCCCTGATCCTGTATCAGGAGGTCCATCCAGAGAGGTAAGTGTGTGCCTGCCCGGCCAGACAGAATGGAATCCAGGAATGGATTACAGGCAACCTCCAATCCCCTAAACTTTTTGGCCATTCAGGGGGACTTCTCTTTAGTTACTGGCTTTCTCTATTTACCCCATCCCATCTTTCCCCCAAGCACTCCTTTCCATCTTCAGGGTCTGTAGATCCACCACCACAGCCTACTTCAGGCTGAAGGGGATCTGAGAGCCAACTCCAGTGCTGAGGTATCCTAAGAGATGGCAGACCAAAAAAAAAATATCCCAAGTGCACAGGTAGACACAGCAAAGATTGGACCAAGACACCAATACTCTCCTGACTGCATTTGAATGATGGGGAGGCGTCAATGCAAAAATTCTTCCAACATCCTGAAAAGCAATATGATAACACTAGAATCCAGCGAACATGCAACAGGAAGACTTGAACACCCTAATCCAGAAGAAGTAGAATAAATCCACTTTAAACATAACATTATGAAAGTGATAGGGACCCTTAAACAGGAGGTGAAAAAAGTCCCTAAAAGAAATGGATGAGAAGGCTAACAAAAAGTTTGAAGAAATGAATAAATCCCTCAAAGATACCCAAGAATACCAACAAAAAGCAATCAGACATGTAATGGAAACAGTTCAAGACTTGAAAACTGAAATGGAGGCAATGAAGAAAACACATACTGAGGGATGGCTGGATATAGAAAATCTTGGTAAATGAACAGGAACTACAGAGACAAGTATAACCAACAGAATACAAGAGAAAAGAATCTCAGACACAGAAGATACTATAGAGAAAATAAACTCATTGATCAAAGAAAATAGCAAGTCCAACAAATTCTTAACACAAAACATCCAGGAAAACTGGGACACCATAAAAAGACTAAACCTAAGAATAATAGGGGTAGAAGAAGGAGAAGAATTATAGCTCAAAGGCCCAGAAAATATATTCAACAAAATTATAGAAGAAAATTTTCCCAACCAAAAGAAGGATATTCCTATGAAGGTACAAGAAGCATACAGAACAATGAATAAACTGGATCAAAAAAATCCACTAGCGATATAATAATCAAAAAATAAAACATACAAAATAAAGAATGAATATTAAGAGCAGCAAAGGAAACCAGTCAAGTAACATATAAAGGTTAACCTATCAGAATTACACCTAATTTCTCAATGGAAACCATGAAAGCCAGAAGGTCTTATATAGATGTGCTGCAGACACTAAGAGACCATGGATGCAAGCCCAGACTATTATACCCAGCAAAGCTTACTTTCTCCATTGATGGAGAAAACAAGATATTCAAGAACAAAAACAAATTTAATTAATACGTAGCCAAAAACCCATCCTTACAGAAAGCAGTAGAAGGAAAACCACAACCCAAGGAAGCCAACAACACCCATAATAACACAGATATCTAACAACCCCCTCTACCAAAACAACTCAAAGAAGGAAAACATACGAACTCTACCACCAAATAAATAAATAAATAAATAACCAGAGTTAACAACCACTGGTCATTAATATCACTTAATATCAATGACTCAATTCACCTATAAAAAGACATAGGTTAAGAGAATGGATATGAAAACAGGATCCAACATTCTGCTGTCTACAAGAAACACACCTCAACTACAAAAACAGACATTACCTCAGAGTAAAGGGTTTGGAAAAGGTTTTTCAATCAAATGGACCTAAGAAACAAGTGGGTATGTCTATACTAATATCTAACGAAATTGACTTCAAACTAAAATCAAACAGAAAAGACAGAGGACACTTTATACTTCTAACAGTAACAATTAATCACAATGAAGATTCAATCCTGAATATCTATGCCCCTAATATAAAAGCACCCACATATGTAAAAGAAACATTACTAGAACTCAAAGCACACTTCAAACCCCACATAATAATAGTAGGAGATTTCAATACTCCTCTCTCACCAATAGACAGGTCAACCAGACAGAAACTTAACATAGAAATAAGAGAACTAACAGAGGTAATGCATCAAGTGGACTTAACAAACTTCTATAGAACATTCCACCCAAATAGGAAAGAATATACCGTCTTCTCAGCATCTCATGGAACCTTCTTGAAAATTGATCACATAGTCAGTAACAAAGCAAACTTCAACAGATACAAAAAATGTTAGTAATCACCTGTGTCTTATCGGATCAGCATGGAATAAATTAGGATTTAACAACAATTCTACCCCCAGAAAGCCTGCAAAATCATGGAAACTGAACAGTCAACTACTGGATCACCCCCGGGTCAGGGAAGAAATAAGGAAAGAAATCAAAGTCTTCCGTGAATTCAACAAAAATAAAGACACAACATACCCAACCCTAAGGGACTCTATGAAAGCAGTGCTAAGAAGAAAGTTCATAGCACTAAGCGCACACATTAGAAACGAGAAAGCTCACATTATAGACTTAACAGTACAGCTGAAAGCTCTAGAAAAAAAAAAGAAGCAGACTCACCTAGGAGGAGTAGAAACTGGAAATAATCAAACTGAGGGCTGAAATCAACAAAATAGAAACACAGAAAACAATACAAAGAATCAATGAAACAAAGAGCTGGTTCTTTGAGAAAATCAACAACATTGACAAACCCCTATCCAAACTAATCAAACGGCAGAGAGAGAACAAGCAAATTAACAAGATCAGAAATGAAAAGGGGGACATAACAACAGACACTGAGGAAATTCAGATAATGATTAGGTCTTACTACAAAAGCCTGTATGCCAGAAAGTTGGAAAATGTAAAAGAAATGGACTTTTAAAGATAAGTACTACATACCTAATTTGAATCAAGACCAGGTAAACAATTTATATAGACCTATAAGTTGTGAGGAAAAAGAAGGTTTCATAGAAAACCTCCCAACCAAAAAAGCCCATGAACAGATGGTTGTAATGCAGAATTCTACCAGAAATTCCCAGAAGAGCTGACTCGTATACTCCTTAATGTGTTTCACAAAATAGAAACAGAAGAGTCATTGCCAAACTCCTTTTATGAAGCTATAGTCAGCCTGATACCAAAACCACACAAAGACTTAACCAAGAAAAAGAATTACAGACCAATCTCACTCATGAACATCATTACAAAAGTTCTCAATAAAATACTGGCATACCGAATCCAAGAACACATCAAAAAATTATCCATTATGATTAAGTAAACGTCATCCCAGAAATACAGGGCTGGTTCAACATACAAAAATCTATCAATGTAATCCATCGTATAAATAAACTGGAAAAAACATATGATCATTTCATTAGATGCTGAAAAAGCATTTGACAAAATTCAACACCCCTTTATGATAAAAGTCTTGGAGAGATTAGGGATACAAGGATCATACCTAAATATAATAAAAGCAACATACAACAAGCCAACAGATAACATCAAATTAAATGGAGAGAAACTCGAAGCCATTACACTAAAATCAGAAACAAGATAAGGCTGTCCACTCTCTACATACCGCTTCAACATAGTGTTTGAAGTTCTAGCAATAGCAATAAGAAAACACAAAGAGATCAAGGGGATTCGAATTGAAAAGGAAGAAATCAAACTTTCATTATTTGCATATGATATGATAATGTACATCAGTGACCCCAAAAACTCTACCAAATAACTCCTACAGCTGATAAATACCTTCAGTGATGTGGAAGGATACAAGATCAACTCCAAAAAATCAGTTGCCCTCCTACACTCAAAGGATAAAGAAGCAGAGAAGGAAATCAGAGAAGCATCACCTTTCACGAGAGCCACAAATAGTATAAAAAAAATATGGGGTAAATCTAACCAAGGAAGTGAAAGATCTATTTGATGAGAACTTTAAGTCTTTGAAGAAAGAAATTGAAGAGGATACCAGAAAATGGAAGGATCTCCCTTGCTCTTGGATTGGGAGGATCAATATAGTAAAAATGGCAATTCTACCAAAAGCAATCTATAGATTCAATGCAATCCCCATCAAAATCCCATCAAAATTCCTCACAGACCTTGAGAGAACAATAATCAACTTTATATGGAAAAACAAAAATCTCAGGATAGCAAAAACAATCTTATATAATAAAGGAACTTCTGGAGGCATTGCCATCCCTGACTTCAAAATCTATTACAGACCTACAGTATTGAAAACACCTTGGTATTGGCATAAAATCAGTGAAGTCGACCTATGGAATCAAATAGAAGACCTGAATATTAACAAACAAACCTATGAACACCTGATTTTCCACAAGGGAGCTAAAAGTATACAATGGAAAAAAGAAAGCATCTTCAACAAATGGTGCTGGCAGAACTGGATGTCAACCTGTAGAAGAATGAAAATAGATCCATATCTATCATCATGAACAAAACTCAAGTCCAAATGGATTAAAGACCTCAGTATCAGTCTGGTCACACTGAACTTGATAGAAGAAAATGTGGGAAGTACTCTACAACACATGGGCATAGAGACCACTTCCTACGTATAACCCCAGCAGCACAGACATTAAGGGCAACATTGAATAAATTTGACTTCCTAAAACTGAGAAGCTTCTGTAAAGCAAAGAACACTGTTATTAAGACAAAAAGGCTACCTACTGACTGGGAGAAGATCTTCACCAACCGGCAACAGACAAAGGTCTGATCTCCAAAATATATAAAGAACTCAAGAAACTAGACTTTAAAATGCTAATTAACCCAATTAAAAAATGGGGCTCTGAACTTAGAGAATTCTCAACAGAATAAGTTCAAATAGCCAAAAGGTCACGCTCAACCTCCTTATTGATCAGGGAAATGCAAATCAAAACAACTTTGAGATACCATCTTATACCTGTCAGAATGGCTAAAATCTAAACAACCATGATAGCCTTTGTTGGAGAGGTTGTGGAGTAAGGGGTACACTCATCCATTGCTGGTGGAAATGCACACTTGTGCAACCATTGTGAAATCAGTGTGGAGGTTTCTCAGGAAATATGGGATCAACCTACCCCATGATCCAGCCATACCACTCTTGGGAATGAGAGATGCCAAGAGATGCCCTATCATACTACAAAAGCATTTGTTCAAATATGTTCATAGCAGCATTATTTGTAATAGCCAGAACCTGGAAACAACCTAGATGCCCCTCAATGGAAGAATGGATAAAGAAAGTGTGGAATATATTTGCACTAGAGTACTACTCAGCAGTAAAAAACACTGACATCTTGAATTTTGCATGCAAATGGATGGAAATAGAAAACACTATTCTGAATGAGGTAACACAGACCCAAAAAGATTAATATGGCATGTACTCACTCATCAGTGGATTCTAGCCATAAATAAAGGACATTGAGCCTATAATTCATGATCCTAGAGAAGCTAAATAAGAAGGTGTACCCGAAGAAAAACATGTAGTTATCCTCCTGGATAATGGAAGTAGACAAGATTGCCAGGCAAAAATTGGGAGTTTGGGTGTGGGGGTGGAGTGGGGGTAAGGGAAGATGGGGAGAGAAAAGTGAGAAAGGGAGAATGGGGATAGCTTGGGAGAATGGGACGGTTGGGATGGAGGAAGGGTGGATACGGGAGCAGGGAAGCAGATATCTTATTTGAGGGAGCCATTTTAGGGTTGGCAAGAGACTTGACTCTAGAGGGGTTCCCAGGTGTCCAAGGAGATGTCCCCAGCTACTTCCTCAGACAGCTGAGGAAAGGGAGCCTGAAAAGGTCTTATCCTATAGCCATACTGATGAATATCTTGCATATCACCATAGAAGCTTCATCTGGTGATGGATAGAGATAGAGACAGAGACCCACATTTGAGCACTGGACCGAGCTCCAAAGGTCCAAATGAGGATCAGGAGGGAGAACATTAGCAGGGAAGTCAAGACTGAGAAGGGTGCGTTCACGCACTGAGACGGTGGGGCTGATCTAATGGGAGCTCACCAAGGCCAGCTGGACTGGGACTGATGGAGAATGGGATCAGATCAGACTCTTTGAACATGAAGGACAATGAGGGCTGACTGAGAAGCCAAGGTCCATGGCACTGTGTTTTGATCCTACTGCATATACTGGCTTTGTGGGAGCCTAGTCTGTTTGGATGCTCACCTTCCTAGACCTGGATGGACGGGAGAGGACCTTGGACTTCCCACAGGGCAGGGAACCCTGATTGCTCTTTGTACCAAAGAGGGAGAGGGAGGGAGGGTGAAGGGAGGGGGAGGTAAATGGGAGGAGGTGGAAATTATTAATAAAATTTTTAATAAGTAATAATTAAATAAATATAAATAAATATTTTTTTAAAAATGGGTTATTTAACTGAACAGAAAATTCTCAACAAAAGATGTTCAAATGGTCAAAAGATACTTAAGGTCATGTTCAACTTCCTTAGCAGTCTGGGAAATGCAAATCAAAAGAACTTTGAGATACCATCTTATACCTGTCAAAATGGCTAAAATCAAAAACACCAATGATAGCCTATGCTGGAGAGGCTGTGGAGGAAGGGGAACACTCATCCACTGATGGTTGGAATGCAAACTTGTACAACCACTTTGGAAATCAGAGTGGTAGTTTATCAGGAAATTGGGAAACATTTTACCTCAGGATCCAGCAATACCTCTCTTGGGAATATACCCAAGAGATGCCCAATCATACTACAAAAGCATTTGTTCAGCTATGTTCATAGCATCATTATTTGTAATAGCCAGAACCTGGAAACAACCTAGATGCCCCTCAATGGAAGAATGGATAAAGTGTGGAACATATACACATTAGAATACTACTCAGTGGTAAGAAACAATGACATCTTGAACTTTGCATGCAAATGGATGGAAATAGAAAACACTATTCTGAGTGAGATAACCCAGACCCAAAAAGATGAATATGGATTATACTCACTCATTAGTGGACTCTAGCCATAATCAAAGAACAATGAGCCTATAGTTCACAAGCCTAGAGAAACCAAATAATAAGGTGAACCCAAAGAAAAACATATTTAGATCCTCTTGGAAAGTGGAAGCAAACAAGATTGCTGGGCAAAAAGTGGGAACATGGGGGTGGGGGTGGGGTGGGGGAAAGGGAGATTGGGAGAGAGAAGGGAGAAGGGAAGGATTGGGGAGAGCTTGGGGGAGTGGGAGGGTTGAGATGGAGGAAGGGCAGTTATAGGAGCAGGGAAGAAGATATCTACATTAAGGGAGCCATTTTAGGGGTGGCAAGAAACTTGGCTCTAGAGGAGATCCCAGGAATCCAAAGGGATGTCCCCTGCTAGGTTTTTGATCAGCAGAGGAGAAGTTGCCTGAACTGGCTTTGTTTGATAGTCACAGTGATGAATATCTCGAATATCACCATACAACCTTCATCCGGCCACAGATGGAGATAAAGACAGAGACTCACATCAGAGTACTGGACTGAGCTCCCAAGGTTCAGTTGAAGAGCAGAAGAAGGGAGAAGATGAGCAAGGAAATCAGGACCATGAGGAGTTGGTCTTCCCACTGAGACAGTTTGCCTGATCTGATGGCAAATCAACAAATCCAGCTAGACTCGGACTGAATTAGCAAGTGATCAAACCGGACTCTCTGATTGTGCCTGACAATGGGAGCTGACTGAGAAGCCATTGATAATGGCACCGGGACTTGTTTCTACTGCATGTACTGGCTTTTTGGGACCCTAGTCTATTTGGATGCATTTGTCTATTTGGACAAACACATGAAATTGCCCAGGAAGGTGAAGAACACTAACTATTGTAAATGGAGACTGCAGTATCATTCTCTGGCTGCCCAGACATGAATAATCACACAGAATCTATATTAATTACAACACTGTTCTACCAATGACTCAGGTGTGTTCCTAACAAGTTTTTACATCTTAAAGTAACCCATTTCTGTTCATTTATGTATTACCATGAAGCTGTAGCTTACCAATAATATTCTGGAATCTTTCTCCTTCAGTAGCTACATGACATATTTGACTCTGCGTATTCTGTCTATCTCTTTTTAGATTTCCTGTCTGGCTTTACTCTGCTAAACTATTGGCCAAAAGAGCTTTATTCATCAACCAATAAAAGCAACACATATACATAAGGATATTCCACATAATTTCCCCTTTTCTGTCTAACTAAAAGGAAAATTTTCACTTTAACATTATAAAATTGCACATAACAAAACAGTTACCAATCAAGAATTATAGATACAATATTTAGCTTTTTTTTTACATTTGACATAGTTAGGAAAATACTCTATAGTCTAACCTATCTTTGTGAATCTAAAGTTTTATATATAATTTATCTTTTATCACAACAAAGGGACTGAGGATTAATTATAACTATCTAGTCTTCACCTCCATTGAAGACCTCAGAATGACATAATATTTCCTAAGTAACTGGGAAGTGCATTGTAAGCAATTTTCAAAACTCTAGAAATGACCGAGATATCTGGTTGCCTAAACAGTCACCCAAAGTTCTTCTGTAGCATTGGGGCATCCATCTTCAGCCTACAGGCCCATAGCATCTGGCAGACTTTTCCATGAATCAGGAAATTTCAAAGACAGTTCTGCCTATATTGGCAATTTGTCAGTCACTTTCTTCTGTGTCCTGCAGAATGTATGACAGACTCATACATGAAGCAGGTATCCCGAAGGACTATTTCACCTTCTTTTGGCAAGTTCAGCAGTCATTTTTCTGTGTGTTCTACATATCCAGTTCAAGTAGCATAGTATCAAGCAGTCCAGGCAAAAGCAGTTTCTTGCCCAAATGGCTAGCAAACTCCATAAGGAGCCTCTTCGATGCTTATTATCCTCTTGAAGTAGATTGGTGCTTCCAGGAGCAGATATGTCTTATTGTCAGGAAAACAAAACAAACAAACAAACAAAAGAACCTATGCTATTAAAACATCTGAAGTGCCATATTCTGTAGATCATTGATATGTTTGAAGATGACTTGTCTGTTTAAAATATATCTTTGTTTCACCTTGAAAACATACCTAATGTTACTAAAGTTTGATTGTAATAGGTGACTAATTACTAACCTGCATTTCCTTACTATCTTAAACAGTTGATAATAAATTTCAAGGACTAGACATTTACATTGCATTGTTAAATGAGCTGTATATATATAATACTTTGAACAAGATTAGAAACATATATACAGTCTGTTTTAACAAAATTAATCTCAAACATATCTTTATTTAAGCTTTGTATATAATATACAAAAGTCCAATCCATGTAAAACTGGTAGTTGCCTTCTAAAGGTAGACTCAATAACCTACCTTTTTATATTATTATATCTTTATCATTCTTTTATTCTTTTCAAAGTAGCTTCTACAATTTTATCCTATCATACCTATGTCCCCCTTTTCTTTTCAAAACAAGAACCCTGATTCTAATCTCCTTTGTTTACCTCTTTTCCTTACCACTATCCATAACAACTTGTAACCAACACTCTAAACAAAGACAAACATACATAATCCATTTTTGAGGGGAATGTGAATGTAGTTTCCCAGGCTACTTCCTGATGATTAGAGGCCTTGATAATCTTATAGGGACCCAAGGAAAATGTGGGATTATGGACAAGCCTGATTGGAGTATTCTGTGAGGCTGGGTTATCTCAGCCCACAGTCATGAAGCTGTTCTGAATATAGAACTCAGAGGAAACTGCAACAGAGGTGTTCTGAAACATCGAATCATCTGGGTCATCTCTTCCCATTGAAGTTTTTTCAGGGTGTCTTCCTTGATCAAACCTTATTTTTCTTAACCCAGAAAGAATCCACAGCCTCTCATTTCCTGTGGAAATAAAAGCAAAATCTCTTTTTCAAAGTAACTTATACTTTGACTTAAATTTTGAAGTCTAAGCATTTTCAATTTGTATATATTGGGTTAATCCAGCAGCATTTATAATCAAATGTCTTTTAGCAACTATTGTTCCTTCCTTATCGGTCAAATAATTCAAAGACAACACAATACCATACAGTATACAGAGTCTCTGTGTCTTTTCCATCTTTATGTTGCTTTTTTTTAACTTTATTTCTTTTATTTTTTATTTTTATTTTTGAGATAGGGTTTCTCTGTGTATCTCTTTAAGTCCTGAAATGCACTTTGTAGATCAGGCTGCCCTAGAACTCACAGAGATCAGCCTTCCTCTTCCTCCCAAGTGCTAGGATTAAAGGCATGTGTCACCACAGTTTACTACTCTATTTTTTTCTTAAAGGAATTTCTCTATTCCTTTTCTTTTCTCTCCCAAGGCTATGTATATTTTTAAACACTGTAAACCATTTAGATTTTTTTGTCTGATTCTGTCTTTACTGTGTATTTTTATCTTTTTTCTGACTACATTAGTTTTTAATTTGCTAAGCAGTATTGCTAGGATTAAAGTTGTGGCTTTGGCAGTTGACTCCACACCATTCCTTAGCTTTTTGAGAGTCTAGCTTTATGGTGGAGGTTCTGGTGGCAGCCACATTTATTGCCATAACTCTATGGAGTTTCTAGGTCCATGCCACCACCAAGAATCCTGATGCCAGTTGCTCATAAACACCATTTAAGTGTTTGGTGTCAGAAGCTCTTAAAGGAGCTGTAAGTTTTTTGCCACTGAGTCAGGAAGCATCTTAAAGGAGCCACACCTCTGCTCATCTCCAGCAAACAGAGCCTACTGGAGAAAAGGTGGTAACCACGAAGCTGCGCTGTGATGGAGGAGGGTCATCTGTCTATGTGTTACTTTCATTGGTTAATAAAGAAACTGTCTTGGCCTTTAATAGGACAGAAAATTAAGTAGGCAGAGTAGACAGAACAGAATTGTGGGAGAAAGAAAGCAGAGTCAGGCAGATGCCTCAGGCAGACACCATAGCTCTCCTCTCCAAGATGGAAGCAAGATAGAATCTTCCCGGTAAGCCACCACCTTGTGATGCTACACAGATTACTAAATATGGGTTAAAGCAAGATGTGAGAATTAGCCAATAAGAGGCTGAAACTAATGGGCCAGGCAGCACTTAAAAGAACACAGTTTTTGTGTAATTATTTCAGGGCATAAGAAAGCCAGGTGTGCAGGAGCCGGGCAAGAATGCAGCCCGCCACTCCCATCACAACAGTGCTGGACTCTGTTCTAGTCTCTCTAAAACCTTTTTTTTTTTTAAAAAAAAAAAAGCTTTCTCAGGCTTTATGTGGAAATTTTTGCCAAACGTTGGGCACTAGAAGTTTCTGTTTTGCCTGATCCCACAGCTGTTCAGTCCCAAAGAAACACACAGGTGTTTATATTAATTATAAACTGTTTGGCCTATTAGTTCATACTTATTGTTAACTAGGTCCTTACAAGTTAAATTAACCCATAATTCTCATCCATTTTTAGCCACATGGCTTGGAAACTTTTCTCATCTTGCTTACTCTGCATCTGGCTGGTGACCTGGTCTGGTCACCCTGCTTATACTTCCTCCCTGGCTACAAGCCAATCAGCATTTTATTAAACCAATACTAGTTGCAAATCTTTACAGTGTACAAGAGCATTATCCCACAGCAGACTCTTCTTGTAGAGAAGTCAGGTTCAATTTCAGCATGCACATCACTGCTCACAACGATCTGTAACTATAGTACCAGGAGATCTGACAATCTTTTCTGTGGGCACACACACAAGTGTTAGACATATATATATATATATATATATATATATATATATATATATATATATGTGTGTGTGTGTGTGTGTGTGTGTGTGTGTGTGTCTAACACTATATATATAACATATACAACATATATATAAAACATATATATAATATATATATATGTCTAACACTTGTCTAACACTTGTATATATATGGGCAGGCAAATCACTCATATATTATAAAAATTAAAGAAAAAGCATGTTTGAATAAAAAATGTGTGGTGATATTTTGTTTGTGCTTTAACAAATAAAGCTTGACTGAAGATTACAGTGCAGAGCTAGCCACAGTTGTTAGCCAGGCAGTGGTGGCACACACCTTTCTTTAATCCCAGCACTCGGGAGACAGAGGCAGATGAATCTCTGAAGATTCAAGGCCACCTGGGCTACATGAGATTGAATGAGTCTGAAAGACAGAGGCAAGCATTGATGGCTCATACCTTTAATAATTCCAGTACTAGGGAGTCAGAGACAGGAACTGGTATGCCTGCAAAGAGAAAGGAATATAAGGCAGGAGGAGAAATGAGCTCAGAATTCAGTCTGGAGTTTTGTAGAGTTGGCATTCAGTCTGAGAACTTTTAGAGACAGGATACCTCATTTGGTATGATGATTTCATAGAGGTTACAACTAGTGGCTGGCTGCTCTGCTTCTCTGATCATTCAGCTTTCACTCACTAATATTTGATTCTGAAATTTTATTATTAAGACCAATTAGAATTCACAATACCAGAATGGGCAAACACCTTTACCATATTACACTAATTATCTATTGTAACATACTTAGGCTGCTATAATGAAATACCACAGATCAGTGGTTTAATGTCAGAAATTTATTTTCTTAAGGTTCTTGATACCAAAATCATAGATTGTAGACCCTCTCAGACTTCGTTCTTCCTTTTCTTTTTTTTTTTTTTTTACAGGACTGCATTCTCTCTGTGTCCTCACATTGATTGAGAAAGAGGGTATGTGTTCTTTTTTCCTCCTATAAACACATCATTTCTATGTGTGCATTTCTCAGTCCTTAAAATGGCTCTTAACATTAGCTATATTTAAAAAGTTGGTGGTCCATGGTTATGAGAGCAGTGTAGTTTCAGCATATGAAATCCCTCTCTGGGTGGAGTGCATTTGTATATCTCTTGTTGCAGTTCACCATTCTTTTTCTGAATAGCAGGAAACCTTGGTATAAAAATGTATAGAGAATCAAGGCTCAGAATACTATGCAATATCTACCATTTTGGCAGATTACACAAAAAAATCACATGTGCCACAGGAAGACCAAGCTCTGGCCAATGTTCCCTACATTGTATCTGCTTTTACTTTTGGTGTTTAATTATGATATTTTCTTTTCTCAAAAATCCAGAGCACTAATTTCACCTGACATTCTAATAGTTCATCCTGCTCATGGGGAATTTATTACTTACCTCCAAATTACCATTATTTGATCAATTAAAGTGTTTTCTCCTCCCATTTTTTGCATCTTTGCTTTACTTTTGTATATATTCTCCATACTGCAAGATATTTTCCTTTTCTCCAAGTCATATTCTTTTTTTCTTGTCCGATCTTTAGTTCTTCCTAAAAGAGGCAAACAGAATTCTTTTATCCAAATTGTAACTACAGAGCTTGGGCCTTTACCCTCAGCTCACTTTTCTACAGCCTGATAGGGCTGTGAATGTCACACCATTTTCCAAAGTTTACACCTGAGAGGCTAATTGATTAGATGCCTGAAGAATGAAGGCAAATTCAAGGTGAATGTCAGCAATGACTAGAGCTAGAAATAGGAGATGTTTATAGACTCAGCATACAAAGCATTATGTAAAATAAAGGTATTATAAAATTTCAGCAGATTTTTATAGTTCTGATTTTGCTTTCCAAAAATACACTTACATGTAATTTTATTAAATACAAAGTGACACACTGACTATTATTTATAGATAGGTAGGTAATATTCAGAAAATAAGATAGAAATTTATATTCATGATAAAATAGGGGTACAAATAAGAACATAATTATATGATTTTATCTCTAGTACTTACAACTATAGTTTTCATATTTGTAGATTACAAATAAAATTTTTAATTTAACACAGATTAGTTCAAGAAAAATATATTGTGTACATGACATTTAAGTATTGAAGGATTTTGAAGAGGTAAATTGTATTTAGATTTCTAATCATAAAATTCTTTTCTTTCATTGGGGATAGATGGACATATTCTTTGAAGTCACAGTTTGGGGAAAGATCCCCCAGGAAAGATAAAGTACATTAGCCTAATCCACAAAGAAACATTGCTAAGTGAAATATAATAAATGCTGGACTTTATAGAATATACAATGTCTGTAGCAACTACTTTGCTCTGCTATTGCCACATGACAAATACCATAGCTAGGGACTGAGAAGGTAGCTTAACTGACAAAATGAGGACTTGTATTTTGTCCCAAGAACCCATATTTTAAAAGCTGCTTCTTATTGGCATCCCAGCTTTGTAGAGGCAGAGGCAGGCTGATTGCTGGTGCTTACTTGCCAGCCAGTCTAACACATAGGACACTCTTCAAGTTCCTGAAATTGGTATAGGAGCTTTGAGGAAAACGTCAGACCACCCCAGTTTATGAAAAACATAAACAAAAACATAAAAAAGGTTGAAAAGCCTGAATAGACTCAACATGGGTTGCCACTGTTGCATTTGGGTGAGAAAATCCGTAGACTGGGGAATTTGACATGTAGTTGATGCCTAGAAATTCAGCTTCATTTATCTAAGGTATACATTATCCTTTCTACCAGAAGATTTTTTAAATACTTTGTCATTCTCATATGTTCCCTTTTTACTATTATTTTTTAACATTGTATGTTCTCATCATGATTCACTGCATTTAATAGGCCCAGAGCAGTAGAATCATTTAGTCATGGACTACAGTCTCAAAAACTGTAATTGAGAATGAAGATTTTGAATCCTGGGTAGGTGGATCACTCTGTAAAAATCCAAAAGCATAATGACCTAAGTTTAGATCACCAAAACACAGGTTAAAAAGACAGACATGGTTGATGTGGTATGTCCTTCTGTATATGTGTTGCTTTTATTGGTTGATGAATAAAATGGCTTATCAGAGCAAAGTCAGGCAGGAAATCTGAACAGAGATATATAGAGATAGTAGGTGAAGTTCAGAGACGCCATGTAGCTGCCAAAAGAGACAGATGTTGGATCCTTACCAGTAATCCACAGTTTGGTACCAATACATAGATTAATAGAAATGAGCTAATTTAAGGAGTAAGAGCTAGCTAGAAATATGCCTTACTCTTTGGTCGTACAGTGTTGTTATTAATATAGTTTCTGTGTGATTATTTGAGCCAGGGCATCTGCAAAACGAAAGAAAGAGCAGATTACTTTTACAAAACATGGTAGCAATTTTGGAGGAGGACAGAAACAGGTGGATCTTTGAAACCCATTGGCCATCCAGTTTAGCCTAATCAGTGGGAAAATCTACCTCAAAAAACAAAGACAGACAATAATTTAGACAAGACATGTATTTTAAACCCCACTCTACCATGTGCAAACACATGTATCATATCTGCATATATGTGTGTACATACTACACAGAGACAATACACATGCAGTGACAAAGGCATACACAATGAATATTTTCTCTTGATAATTTCTTACCTTCAGTATTTAGTTGCAGTGGTAAAAAAAAAAACTAATGTAACAAAATTGATATACATTGAAATGCATACAGTCCTCAACAATCTTGTTGCCAGCTCATTTTATATCAAAATTCCATAAACTCTACCTGAATATGTATTACTTTTGTATGCTTCAGTAACTTTGGGTTATTAGCATTCCTAAAATATCCTTCCCCTCACAGGGCTAGCTAAACTGTCATTTTTCTCTTTGTTGATCTCTTATATTGCTTGTGGGGCTAATTGCTCCCTTGTTTTATCCCTACATATATTTCCCTTTTATAATACAGTTGCTTTTTAAAGTGTCCACCCATCACAAAATGAATGAACTGCTCAAAGCAGATAATATGCCTTACTCATTTCAGAAGGAAGAACAATAGCAGCTCGATAAAAGCTGCTGACTGAATGTTGAACAGTTTTGCATAAATG
The DNA here is from genome assembly GCF_903992535.2 of Arvicola amphibius. Lineage (NCBI taxonomy): Eukaryota > Metazoa > Chordata > Mammalia > Rodentia > Cricetidae > Arvicola > Arvicola amphibius. The sequence continues at coordinate 129,211,522 of NC_052065.1, read as the reverse complement.
TTTTAAATAGATGATCAGTATTAAAGAGCAATAAAGACCTTTAGGATGGAGCTAAATGAATACCTTGCCAGTACACCCACACAAGGTTACATTCTTCATCTAAACTGTGTAGTTATCATCAACATAATTAAATTGGCAAAAAAAAATCAGTTTTACTTAAAGTAAATTCTATGATGCTGATCAAGGATTAGGAAGAATAGGCATGAAGAAGAGTGATGTCACTATGAATTTAAAAGAGATAACTTGGTCCAAACTGTTCCTCATTTGTAAGGGGGAGGGCGACTTAAATAAGACCTCTCAGAACCTTCTTAATCACAAGTGATTTGATTGTCTGACTTTCCACATAGACAAGAAGACACTTACTTCCATAACCCTGGGTTTTTAGTTTTACAATTATGAGATGGCTAACTGGAAACAACTTGTTTGTGAAACCCTTGTGCAGCATTTTATTATGCAGTTGCTTCTCTGAGCTGCCTCCCAGGACCAACCAAGACAGCAAATGGAATGAGTGAGTTTCAGTGAAGGCATTTTTAGCATGCTTCAATATCAGATGGCCTGGCAGACTGCTGCTTCTTGAGGAGCTGGACCATGTCAAAATTGACATCAGATTTCAAATGCAAATCCAAAAAATGGGTTTGAAAAAAAGTGTAAGAGCAGCAGTCTGGCTTACAGACAGCAGAAAAGTCTTGTCCATACATTTGATCCAATATAAATAAATGCACTTTTAAACCTTTATTGCATCATCAAGCTAAATTGCTAATTGCTTGCGTAATTAATGGTATAGAGCAAGGTCAAGTACATTTTCATAGCAAAGCTATCACCTGAGTTGTATTTAAACAAGTTATTAAGAACTAAATAAGGGTAAATAAGACAGCTCAACTGTAAAAGTGCTTACGGTGCAAGCCTGATGACATGAATTTGATCCCCAGAATCCATGCAGAAATGCCAGATGGGGTGGCTGCAATCCTAGCCTCAGCACTCCTAGGCCAGATGGGAGGCAGAGGCAGGGGAAATCACCTTGCAGCTTGACTGTACAGTACAGCAACAGAAATAACAAGAGACCTTGCCTCAAAACACAAGGAGGAAAGACAGAAGTGACTCCTGAAAAGTTGTCGTTTGATCTCTTCATGCATGCTTTGGAATGTGCATGCACACCATCTCTGAACAAATAAATAATTCTTTAAAAAAAGAACAGAATCATAGAAGTCTATGATGGGGAGAAGTACAGAGGTCATACGCATTTTATAGATATGAAAATTGAAATCTGGAAAAGTTTACCTGCTTCACCATAGTTCTCTCTAGTATATAAATGTGTCATATAATGCATAAGGTTTTGAAAAAAGATACAAGAATTGCAGATTTTCAAATTATATGTAATAATCTAAAGAATCACATGAATGTTCATCTGTCAACACCTTGCAAACAAGCTTAAATGTGTGTCAATAATTTCTGGCTGCCCACAAACTATAATGTATGCTTCTTAGCACAAGGACAAGCCTGAATTGTCACCTTTAATCCTCTGTATACCATTCATGTCTACTCCTACCTGAACTAAATTTGACACCAAAATAACTCACTATCTCATTTTAGAAGTATTTTTTTTATTTTTAATTTGTGTATGTCTGTGTGGGAGTATGATATGTGAACACAGGAGCCTGAAGAACACAGAGAAGGCATTAGATTCTTTGGAACTGGAACTCCCGGCAGTTCTGTGTTGTCTAACCTCAGTGCTGAAAATGAAATCTGGGTTCTCTGTTAGAGCACTAAGTGCTCTTAAATACTGAGACATTTAACCAGCCCCTTCCTTTATTGTTTCTCATAATTGTAATTTCATTTGTTGTTGTTGATGGAAAGAAAACCCACAGAACAAAACCAATCTCTCCATAATATTTTATTTTGTCATATAAAATGAATTGTAAATAAATATTAATAGTATTAATCTATTTCAGAGCAAAATCAGTTAACTTTTTATCATGACTTCAAAATGTATTTTCATTATTAATTATTATTATTATTATATTACTTAAAAATACCAATCCAATTTCCCACTCTCTCTCATACCTTCCCATCCCTCCCCCTCCAATCCTAAGAGACTACAAGGCACCCTGTCCTGTGGCAAGTCCAAGGCCCTCCCTTCTACATTTAGGATGAGCAAGGTATACATTCAAAAAGAATAGGATCCCAAAAAGCCAGTACATGCAGTAGACACAAATCCCAGTGCCACTCTGTCTGTGGCCCCTCAGTCTGCCCCAACTGTCAACCACATTCAGAGGGACTAGTTTGATTCCATGCTCATTCACTCCCAGTCCAGTTGGAGTTGGTGAGCTCCCATTAGCTCAGGCAAAGTGTCTCAGTGTGTGAACCCCTCATGGTCTTGACCTCCTTGCTCCTATTCTCTCTTTCCACTCAACAGGATCTTGAGAGCTCAGTCTAATGCTCCAATGTGGTTCTGTGCCTCTATTTCCAACTGTTGTTGTACAAAAGTTCTATGGTAATATTTAAAATAATCATCAGTCTGACTACAGGCCAAGGCCAGTTCAGGTACCCTATCCTCTATTGCTTAGGGTCTTAGCTGGGGTCATCCTTGTGAATTCCTGGGAATTTTTCTAGGGCCAGGTTTCTTGCTAACCACATAATGGCTCCCTCAATCAAGATAACTCTTTCCTTGCTCTCATATCTCTCCTTTGTTTATCTTGACTATCCCATTCTTCAAATGGCCAAAAGATACTTAAGGACAGGTTCAACTTCCTTAGCTATCAGGGAAATGCAAATCAAAACAATTATACTTGTCAGAATGGTTAAGATTAAAAATACCAGTGATAGCCTATGCTGGAGAGGATGTGGAGTAACGGCAACACTCATCTATTGCTGGTGGGAATGCAAACTTGTACAACCACTCTGGACATCAGTATGGTAGTTTCTCAGAAAATTGGGAATCAACCTACCTCAGCATCCAGCAATACCACCCTTGGGAATATACCCAAAAGATGCTCAATCACACTACAAAAGCATTTGTTCAACTATGTTTATAGCAGCAATATTTGTAATAGCCACAACCTGGAAACAACCTACGTGCCCCTGAACTGAAGAATGGATAAAGAAAATGTGCCACATTTACATATTAGAGTACTACTCATCAGTAAAAAAAAATGACCTCTTGAATTTTGCATGCATATAGATGGAATTAGAAAACACTATCCTGAGTGATATACCCCAGACCGCCCAAAATGAATATGGTATGTACTCACTCATAAGTGGATAATAACCATAAACAAAGGGCATTGAGCCTATAGTTCATGATCCTAGAGAAGCTAAGTAATAAGGTGAACCCAAAGAAAAAATATATAGACCCACATGGGAATTGGAAACATACAAGATCGCCTGACAAAATTAGGAGCATGGGGGGGGGGGGTAGAAGGAAGGGGAAAAAGGTAGGGTTGAGGAGAACTTGAGAGAATGAAATAGTCAATTTTCTTTTTGTACTATCTCCTCCAATAATATTCCTCTCTAGGGCTGGGATTAAAGGCATACACCAATACTTCATTAGGATTAAAGGCATATATTACCCTGTGTCTATAATAAGCTAATGTGGCTACCGGAATTAAAGGTGTGTGTCACCACTGCCTGGTCTGTAAGGCTGACCAGTGGGGTCATTTTACTCTTTGATCTTCAAACTTTATTTATTTAAATACAAATGAATATCACTACAATCTATGTCATTTTGGGAAATCTAATTTTTCTTCATGTACACTATTATTTCAAAAATTACCTTTATGCCAGTTACTACTTGAAATATAGTATAAAACCCCATGTATCAATGTATATGCTCTCATTTAGGACATTTAGAATGAAATAATTTACTCTTGTTAAGTTCTTCCACCACTATGGGGGTAAGAACACATCCTCTGTGGCTAAAGAGATATCTCAGCTTGTAAGTTCTTATACTGTAATCATGGCAACATTAATTCAGATACTAGGTACCCACATGAAAAGCTAGGCACAGTAGCAGCTATAATTGCAGTGCTGGAGAGATGAGGACACGTATTTCCCTGGATCTCACTGGCCAACTAGCTTAGTTGAATCTTTGAGTTCCGAGTATAGTGAAAGACTCTGTTCACAGGGTAAGAAAGTGATTGAGAGAGTATTCTAAATTTATTAATCACTTTATGTGTATCTGTATGCATATATGCACACACCTATATATAAACACATATAACACATACACATACACAGAAAGAAAGACAGAGAAAGAGCCAGAGAGGAGAAGAGGAGAGGAGAGGAGAGGAGAGGAGAGGAGAGGAGAGGAGAGGAGAGGAGAGAGGAGAAGAGAAGAGAAGAGAAGAGAAGAGAAGAGAAGAGAAGAGAAGAGAAGAGAAGAGAAGAGAAGAGAAGATATTATGGAGAATACTCAAAATCAGCATTTACCTTTGACCTCTGGTAATGGGTACACACACACACACACACACACACACACACACACACTAACATCAACACACACACAAACACACACACAAAGATTGGAGTGAAGAAAATAAAAGACCTTTGGTTAAATCTACTTAAACCTCAATGAATATTTCATAGAAATCAAGGGTTCAGAGATCTACTGACCAGCTCATTCCTTCCTGGTTCATTTCACACCTTTTGCCAAATGCATGACAAAAATCAATCATATTAGAATTAGACAGGATGTTGTTCTTTCTCGAAAATTATCATCATTTACATAGGTCTACACATGCACTTGAATAGGATACCATTAGACACTATTGGGTAAAATCTCTGAACTATTATAGATAGTTCTATTGGGAAATACACAGTGTTGAAAGAAAAATATTTGAAAACTTGGATTAGTGTTTGGCTCAGTCTGATTTTTCCAGGAAGCAGGAGCTAAAATATAGTTTAAGATATAAAAGATTTATTATACATACTTACTCTCATATTTGCTTTTTTTCTAACTTAAACTATCCTTTTTCTCTTTAACTATGTTTTGGGGCATTTAGAATAGCCCAAAGTATGTTAGAACTACATTTTGCCTCTGAATTTTTTGTTACCTTTCTTTATTCTATATGTCTTTATTTACTTCTTACTTCGTTGCTGGCTGTGACTGGATGACTGGCCTCTGGCATCCTCCTTTCCTTCTTTTCTTGTTCCTCCCTCTCCTTCTTTTGAGCCTAGATTTCTCTTTCTATTCATTCTCTCTGCCTACCAGCCCCAACTATTTCACTCTCATGCCTAGCTATTGGCCATTCAGTTCTTTATTGGATCAATCAAGTGTTTTATAGTGACAAAGTAATACTGCTTTACTGAGTTAAAATGCAAATGCAACCAAAACGAATGCAAAACATCGTTTCCATTATTAAACAAATATTCCACAGCATAAATAAAAATTTCAAAACATACTCTGGCAGAGAAAGATGAAGAGAGTCTAAGAACAGGTGATAGAAGCTTCATTTATCATAATGTTCACAAAGTTCATTCATGTTGGTTCAGTTACTTCACATTCTGTAAGTTTTCATTCCCACATATGGTAAAATGATGTCCAATTTATCAGTATAGCATGTTTTGAAAGTTTTGGTCATCAGGTCATGGACACCAATGCTTCTACTTTTTATTACTGTATATGATGAAGCTATAAGATTATATTAATTTCCAAATTCTGATTTAAGCAGTTCAAAATGTCTTGTATATTTTCATAGAAATGTTATTCTGGGTCATAAGATGCAAAGTTTAACCATCTGGGTACTAGAAATTTATAGTACCTGAAGTTGTCAGCTTTGGTAAGACTATTGATTTCTCCACACTACTATGAATATGGAAGCCACATAATGATGCTATTTGCAATAACTGTGTCATATATGTGTATATATATATATATATGTGTGTGTGTGTGTGTGTATGTATATATATATATATATATATATATATATATATGTCCAGTTTTCCTAAGCAACATACTGCCATTTCTAAATGATCTGTCCTATAACAAATTATGTGAGCTCGGCCTCCTGATATATCATGTAGAAGCAAAGAAAAGACTATTGATATTGCCTGGTGGGACAATCATCTCATAAAAGCATCATAAGATAAACACAATGTGGAGAATCAGAAACCAAAATCTCTGAAGGTGAACAATGTTTCATTTGTAAGCATAGACTATATCAAACACACCACACCCTTGGTAAAAAAAAATTAGTCAAGTGTTTCATATTCATTTGACAATCAAATTAAATGAATTTCATTGCTACATGACAGCTTATTTGGAAATATCTTTAATATGCTTATTTTAATCACCCAACAGAAAAAGTGTATTAAAATTTATTAAAATTTAGTTTCCTCATTAACAGAAATATGAACTTAAATACTTAAAAATGTATGGGTGAGGTTGTAGTCAGAGATTAAGTATGCACTAAAAGTTGGATAACAGTACACTCCTTAACTGTGTTGTGATATGTGTTCAATTATGGTGATTCTTTGGTGACAACTATTTGGAAAAATATTTCATAATGATGGAAGAGGTTACTACCAATAACTAATGAATGTTGAGAGAAGGAGAATTGATTCTCCCCAGGGAAAAGCACATCAATGGGTTATCTAATGTCAAGTGGTCAGCCATGAAAATATGTATGCATGTGGCACTGATCAGAGTGAGCAAATAATACTTATAAAAATATATGTATACGCATAAACATAGGAGATTGGAACAACAGTTAGTGAATGAAAATGCCATGAATTTTTGAGTGGTATATAGGATGGTTTGGAGAGAGAAAGGGGAATGAGAAATTATGTAATTATATTATAATCTCAAAAGAAAAGGAAAAATAAAAATAGAGGTATAGATCATAATTTAATTCACTTACTAACTGAATAATCATTACAAGTCATATGTGAGTAAGATTGATTAAGTTTTTGCTCTTATGATTTGTTGTCTAGCAATAAGAGAAGAGTAATACTAGATAAGTAAATAAAATGCTGCAACTTCTAGTGATTTATATAATACATATGTAAAGGAAGTTAAATGATAATGAGTAGTATGGAGGAAATTAAGTAAAGGAACAAGATAGTGAATGATCTTGTGGGACTGACTTGAGATTTGCTAAAGAGACAATATACGATTTCAAGCAAGGGTGATACAATGTGAGCCAGGTGATAAAATTTAGAATACAGTGAGTATTTCAAGGCAGATGAACCAACAAGTAAATAAGTTATTCAATAAGAAAGACCATAAATGTGTGTGACAGCTCTGTAGCTTGATCTACTTTGAGACCCTTAGTGGTTGGAGCAAGGCGTATCTATCCCTAACACTTTTCCTGGTTTTCAGAAACCTCTTCCTCATATTGAGTCACCTTAATACAAGTGGAGGAACTTAATCTTGTTGCAACTTGACTAGCCATATTTTGTTGATATTTATGGGAGACCTGACCATTTCTGTATGGAAAAGGGGGAGTGGATTGGGGTGGACCAGAGGAGAGGTTGTGGGAAGGAATGGGAGAAGAAGAGGCAGCAGAAACTGAGGTTGGGATGTATAATAAATAAATAAATCGATTAATAATGAAAATAATAAATAGAAAAAAGGAAGATTCTGGACTTCTTAAAGGACATGGAGAAGGATAATGAGGCAGGGACTGTGTAAAAAAAGAAAAGATTAGACAAAGAAGGCTGAGGGAGAGATCTATGTATCAGATCATATAATACCATATAGGTCCTGGTAAATTTATATACCACTAATTTCAGAGAGAAAGGAAGTCAATTAAAGTCCTAACTGTAGAAACAGAATGATCTTATTTCCACTGTAGGAATTAGTGCTATCTCCCCTATGGAGATATTGAATTTTATAATATCTGGTGGAATTACCTAAACAACATATCAAAAAGGACTTTAGTACAGATGGGAACAAAATGAGTAAACTCCAGAGTACCTTAAGAATACACACATAAGTCTTCCTAGAAACCTATTATCTATCTTCTATATATGTCATCCATCCATTATCTATGTACCTACCTATCATTTATATTAAAAGAGAGAATTAGGAAAAAAGAAAGAGGGAAAGAGAGGGAAAGGAAGGAGCAATTTTTGATGAAGAAGATTATTTTGTGGAACAAGGCAAATCAATAATGCACTCCATCCATTCACTATTTCACAACCATGGCAAGAATCACTACCACGTATCCCTGTTTTAGTACTGAGGAGTTTCATGCAGATGGGTAAGTGTGTGCTATCCCGGGGCAGAGTATCTCGGAAGAGAGCACAGCCCCCCACCCTAGCTCCTGCTGCGGGGTTTCTGTGTTGTACTTGACCCTGCCCTGCCCTTACGTCAACCCTTGTGCCTGAGGTGACCTTGGAATACCAGGTATCCCTGTTTCAGTGCTGAGGAGTTTCATCCAGATGGGTGAATGTGTGCTATCCCAGCGCAGACTGTTCAGGAAGAGAGCACAACCACACTACCCCAGATCTTGCTGCAGGTATCCTTGTTTCAGTGCTGAGGTGTTTCATCCAGACGGACAGGAACAGTTCCTGCTCCTGCACTGAGGAGATCCACCCAGAGAGTCAGTCACAGCAGACTGGACCAAGACACCAAGACTCTGCTGGCTCCATTTGAAGGAAGAGATAGGCAGGTGCCAATGCAAGAATTACTCCAAAAACCTGAAAAGCAACATGATATCACCAGATGCCAGGGACCACAAAACAAGAAGAATTGAAAACCCTACTCCAGAAGAAATAGAAGAAATTGACATTAAATGGAACATTATGAAAATATTAGAGGACCTTAAACAGAAAATGAAAAACTGCCATAAAGAAATAGAGATGACAAACAAAAAGGTTGAGGAAATGGATAAATCTCTCAAAGATACCCAAGAAAAACAAGACAAACAAGAAAAAGCAATCAAACAGGTAAGGGAAACAGTTCAAGACTTGAAAAATAAAATAGAGGTAATGAAGAAAACACAAACAGAGGGAAGGCTGGATATGGAAAACCTGGGTAAACGAACAGGAAATGGAGAGACAAGTATTACCAACAGAATACAAGAGATAGAAGAAAGAATCTCAGACACTGAAGATACTACAGAAGAAATAAACTCACTAATTAAAGAACAAAACAAATCCAACAAATTCTTAACGCAAAACATCCAGAAAATCTGGGACACTGTGAAAAGACCAAACCTAAGAATAATAGGAGTAGAAGAAGGAGAAGAGTTACAACTCAAAGGCCCAGAAAATGTATTCGAAAAAATTATAGAAGAAAACTTTCCCAACCTAAAGAAGGATATTCCTATGAAGGTACAAGAAGCATACAGAACACCAAATAGACTTGATCAAAAAAAGCATCCCCTTGCCATATAATAATTAAAACATAAAACATACAGAAGAAAGAACAAATATTAAAAGCTGCAAGGAAAAAAGGTCAAGTAAAATATAAATGGAAACCTATAAGAATTATACCTGACATCTCAATGGAAACCATGAAAGCCAGAAGATCTTGAAAAGATGTACTGCAGACACTAAGAGAACATGGATGCAAGCCCAGACTACTATATCCAGCAAAGCTTACATTCACCATCGATGGAGAAAACAAGATATTCCAGGACAAAAACAGATTTAAACAATACGTTGCTACAAACCCAGCCTTAGAGAAAATACTAGAAGGAAAATCACAAACCAAGAAAGCCAACAAAACCCATAATTTGACAAAGTTCCACCAGCAAAACTCTAAGAGGGGAAACATACAAACTCTACCACCAGAAAAAATAACCAGAGTTAAAACCACTGCTCTTTAATATCACTTAATATCAGTGGACTCCATTCACCTATAAAAAGGAACAGGTTAAGAGAATGGATACGAAATCAGGACCCAGCATTCTGCTGTTTACAAGAAACACACCTCAAACTTAAAGACAGACACTACCTCAGAGTAAAGGGTTGGGAAAAGGTTTTCCAATCAAATGGACTAAAGAAACAAGTGAGTGTGGTGATACTATATCTAACAAAATTGATTTCAAAGTAAAATCAATCAGAAGAGATGCAGATGGACACTTTATACACATAAAAGGAACAATTCATCAGGAGAAAGTCTCTATCATGAATATCTATGCCCCTAATATAAAAGTTCCCACTTATGTAAAAGAAACATTATTAGAATTCAAAGCATACATCAAACCACACACTCTAATAGGAGTAGAGTTCAGCACTCCACTCTCACAAATGGATAGGTCAACCAGACAGAAACTTAGCAGAGAAATAAGAAAACTATCAGATGTAATGTACCAAATGGACCTAACAGACATTTATAGAAGAGTCCACCCAAATAGGAAAGAATATACGTTCTTCTCAGCATCAAATGGAACCTTCTCAAAAATTGATCACATAATTGGTAACAAAGCAAACAACCATAGATACAAAGAAATTGTAGTAACCACCTGATTACTATCGGATCACCATGGAATAAAGTTAGAATTTAATAACAATTATAACCCCAGAAAGCCTACAAACTCATGGAAACTGAACAGTCAACTACTGAACCATACCTAGGTCAAGGAAGAAATAAAGAAAGAAATTAAAATTATCCTTGAATTCAATGAAAACAAAGATACATCATACCCAAACCTATGGGACACTATGAAGGCAGTACTAAGAAGAAAGTTCATAGCAGTAGGTGTCCACATAAAGAAAAGGGAGAAAGCACACATTACAGAATAAACAGCACACCTGAAATCTATAGGAAAAAAAAGAAGCAAATTCACCTAGGAGGAGTAGAAGACTGGACATAATCAAACTGAGGGCTGAAATCAACAAAATAGAAACACAGAAAACTATTCAAACAATCAATGAAACAAAAAGCTGGTTTCTGGAGAAAATCAACAAGATTGACAAACCCCTATCCAAACTAATCAAAAGGGAGAGAGACAACACACAAATTAATAAGATCAGAAATGAAAAGGGGGACATAACTACAGACACAGAGAAAATTCAGAGAATCATTAGATCTTACTACAAAAGCCTGTATGCCACAAAATTGGAAAATGTGAAAGAAATGAACACTTTCTTAGATAAGTACAATATACCAAAATGAAATCAAGACCAGGTGAACAGTTTATATAGACCTGTAAGTCATGAGGAATAAGAAGCTGTCATCAAAAAACGCCCTACCAAAAAAAGCCCAAGACCAGATGGTTTCAATGCAGAATTCTACCAGAACTTCAAAGGAGAGCTAATACCTATACTCCTTAAAGTGTTTCACAAAATAGAAACATTGCCAAACCCATTTTATGAAGCTACAGTCACCCTGATACCAAAACCACACAAAGACTTAACCAAGAAAGAGAATTACAGACCAATCTCACTCATGAACATGGATGCAAAAATTCTCAATAAAATACTGGCAAACTGAATCTAAGAAAACATCCAAAATGTTATACATTATGATCTCGTAGGCTTCATTCCAGAGAGGCAGGGCTGGTTCAACATACGAAAATCTATCAATGTAATCCATCATATAAATAAACTGAAAGAAAAAAAACCATATGATCATTTCATTAGATGCTGAAAAAGTATTTGACAAAATTCAACACCCCTTTATGATAAAGGTCTTGGAGAGATTAGGGATACAAGGTTCATTCCTAAATATAATGAAAGCTATTTACAGCAAGCCAAGAGCTAACATTAAATTAAATGGAGAGAAACTCAAAGCCATCCCACTGAAATCGGGAAGAAAACAAGGCTGTCCACTCTCTCCATACCTCTTCAATATAGTACTTGAAGTTCCAGCAATAAGACAGCATAAGGGGATCAAGAGGATTTGAATTGGAAAGGAAGAAGTCAAACTTTCGTTATTTGCAGATGACATGATAGTGTACATCAGCGACTCCAAAAACTCTACCAAAAAACTCCTACAGTGTGAGAAAAACACATTTAGCAATGTGGCAGGATACAAGATCAACTACAAAAAATCAGTTGCCCTCCTATACACAAAGGATAAAGAAGCAGAGAAGGAAATCAGAGAAACATCACCTTTCATGACAGCCACAAATAGTATAAAGTATCATGGGGTAACTCTAACCAAGGAAGTGAAAGATCTATTTGACAAGAATTTTAAGTCATTAAAGAAAGAAATTGAAGAGGATACCAGAAAATGGAAGGATCTCCCTTGCTCTTGGATTGGGAGAATCAATATAGTAAAAATGACAATTTTACTAAAAGCAATCTATAGATTCAATGCAATCCTCATCAGAATCCCATCAAAATTCTTCACAGACCTGAGAGAACAGTAATCAACTTCATATGGAAAAACAAAAAACCTAGGATAGTCAAAACAATCCTATACAATAAACATACTTCCGGAGGCATTACTATCCCTGACTTCAAACTCTATCATAGAGCTACAGTATTGAAAACAGCTTGGTATTGGCACAATTACAGGGACGTTGACCAATGGAATCTAATTGAAGACTCAGATATTAATCCACAAACCCATGAACACCTGATTTTTGATAAAGGAGCTAAAAGTATACAATGTAAGAAAGAAAGCATCTTTAACAAATGGTGCCGGCATAACTGGATGTCAACCTGTAGAAGAATGAAAGTAGATCCATATCTATCACCATGCACAAAACTCAAGTCCACATGGATTAAAGACCACAATATTAATCTGACCACACTGAATCTGATAGAAGAGAAAGTGGGAAGTAGTCTACAACACATGGGCACAGGAAACCACTTCCTACATAGAACCCTAGTAGGGCAGACAATAAGAGCAACAGTGAATAAATGGGACCTCCTGAAACTGCGAAGCTTCTATAAAACAAAGTACACTGTCATTAAGACAAAAAGGCAACCTACTGACTGGGAGAAGATCTTCACCAATCCCGCAACAGACAAAGGTCTGATCTTCAAAATATATAAAGATCTCAAGAAACTAGACTTTAAAATGCTAATTAACCCAATTAAAAATGGGGTACTGAACTGAACAGAGAATTCTCAATAGAAGATGTTCGAATGGCCAATACACTTAAGGTCATGCTCAACCTCCTTAGCAATTAGGGAAATGCAAATCAAAACAGCTCTAAGATATCATCTTACACCTGTCACAATGGCTAAAATCAAAAACACCAATGATAGCCTATGCTAGAGAAGATGTGGAGTAAGGGGAACACTCCTCCATTGTTAGTGGGAATGCAAACTTGTGTAACCACTATGGAAAGCAGTGTGTTGGTTTCTCAGGAAATTTGGGATCAACCTACCCCAGGACCCAGCAATTCTACTCTTTGGAATATACCCAAGAGCTGCCCAATCATACTTCAAAAGCATTTGTTCAACTATGTTCATAGCAGCACTATTTGTAATAGGCAGAACCTGGAAACCACCTAGGTGTCCCTCAATAGAAGAATGGATAAAGAAGGTGTGGCACATATACACTTTAGAGTTCTACTCAGCGGTAAAAAGCAATGACATCTTGAATTTTGCATGCAAATGGATGGAAATAGATAAAACTTTACTGAGTGAGGTAACCCAGACCCAAAAAGAGGATTATGGTATGTACTCACTCATAAGTGGATTCTAGCCCTAAATAAAGAACATAGAGCCTATAATTCGTGATCTTAGAGAAGCTAAATAAGAAGTTGAACTCAAAGAAAAACATATTGTTATCTTCCTGGATATTGCAAATTGACAAAATTGCTGGGCAGGGGTTGGGAGCACGAGGGTAGGGGTGAGTTGGGGATAAGGTTAGATGTGGGATAGAAGGGAGAAGGAGAGGATGGGGAGAGTTTGAGGGAATGGGATGGTTAGGATGGAGGAGGGGTGGAAGTGGGAGCAGGGAAGTATATATCTTAATTACGGGAGCCATTTTAGGGTTGGCAAGAGACTTGACTCTAGAGGGGTTCCCAGGTGTCCAAGGAGATGTCCCCAGCTTGTTCCTTGGGCAGCAGAGGAGAGGGTGCCTGAACTGGCCTTGTCCTATAGCCACACTGATGATTATTTTGCATATTACCATAGAACCTTCATCTGGTGATGGATGAAGATAGAGAAAGAGACCCACATTGGAACACTTGGTTGAGCTCCCAAGGTCCTAATGAAGAGCAGAAGGAGGGAGAACATGAGCAAGGAAGTCAGGACCGCGAGGGGTGCGTCCACCCACTGAGACAGTGGAACAGATCTAATGGGAGATGACCAAGGCTAGTTGGAATGGGACTGATGGAGCATATGATCAAATTGGACTCTTTGAATGTGGCTGAAGGTGGAGGGTGACTGAGAATCCAAGGAAAATGGCGCTGGGCTTTGATTCTACTGCGTGGATGAGCTCTGTGGGAGCCTTGTCAGTTTGGATGCTCACCTTCCTGGACCTGGGGGGAGTTGGGAGGACCTTGGACTTTCCATAGTGTTGGGAACACTGACTGCTCTTTGGTCTAAAGAGGGAGGGAGTGGGGGTGTGGTTGGAGGGGAGGGGAGAAGTGGGAGGAGGGGAGGAGATGGAAATTTTTAATGAATAAAATTAAAAATAAATAAATAAAAAACAAAAACAAAAAAACAAAAAAAGAATCACCACCACTTGGTATGCATCAGTAACTCACTGCATATACACAAGTATTCAAGAACCCAATGTCTCTATTTATAAAACCAGCTTAACTTGCTTTTTTTCCATAGCATACTTATAATCACAAATCCAAAGAAAGTCATAGAAAATGAAATATAAAGATAGTTTTGTATATACATGTCAACCTACACTTACATTAAAACACATAGGCACCTGTAAGGAACCTCAAGCTTCCTGTCTCCTCTGTCACTTACTGAAGCATAATCAAATCCAATTTGAATTTAAAATTTAAAGTTTTGTCATAGACATTTGTTAATTAAAGTTATATGTTTTCAAGTTTTGCATTTAAATGTGTTTGTATTAACTGAGTTTCTGGGATTTCCCTTAAATTTTATGCATGAATAAAGTAAATCATTCTCTTGTCTCCCTACAATGCTGCCCTCCCACCATAATAAACTATAAAATGAGACACTCCCTGAATAAGATGTTTTTGATGCTTAAAAAAGCCACATGAAGATACTTGGTGACTTTGACAAGATCATTTGCAGTGGCGAGAGACAGGCAAAATGCTGAATAAATGTGCATTCAAGATTATATTAAAATGTACCCATAGAATTTCAGTCTGTGGAGGTGAGTGAGAGATATACATGGAGAGAATAATTATTTAGACTGTGCAAGTCCTTATAGGGAAGTACCAGAATGAGAACTGAGGGAAAAACATGACCCAAAGCCTTTATTGTGTTTTCCAGGAGTATGGAAACAGTTTACTTTTGGGTAGCTTTAATAACATTACTAAGTTCTGTGATACAGAAATTTTCTTAGTTGTCTAGTATCTTCTGTAGGGTGATTTAAGATGAACAATATGGGCTTGCTGTATGAGAGTTATATAATGATTCAAGGTTAAACTATTTGTCATAAGAGTTTAACTTTTGTGAGTTTTTTATTCACATACTAAAATGAATTTCTTTATGATGTTTTCACACACAAACACACACACACACACACACACACACACACACATATATCTTCCTCCCCTTGCTTATTGGTCCTCTTCTGATGAATGGTCCTCTCTTGTGTTCTCATGGCCATATTAATTTCAGTACACCCTGTTTTTCCTGCATCCTTATCCATTTTGTTGTCTTTTCCTGTGTCATAGAACCCTTCCTACCTTAATGTCATATATGTGTGTCCACATAAAAAAAGTTTAGAAAATGCAATATTTCTCTCTTAGTGTGGTTTTCTTAGACCCATAAAATTGAACTGTCGGAAAGAAATATAAACAACCTTGGCCATTATCTTAGCTTTGTAATCAACAGATGCCAAATACATATCTAAGAATATACAGAACAATGATGTGCACATTGGAGAGAAACTTTCAAGATGAAAATAGCTTTAAGTCTTTGTTTAAACACTTGCTGTTCAGTCTGGTTGGGTTTATTTTGGGACTGTATTTAAATAGCCAATATATTTTTACAAGCTTACTGCTAAGATATATAAATAACCACTGAATCAATCGACATTTTGGGTGAAATGTTTAATATAATGCTTTTTCACAAGGCAAATATAAATAAAAATGTGTCCTTGAATTGAAGACAGAAATCAAATAACCATGAGATAAAGTATTACTTGCTGTTGACATTTTATATCACTTAATTTACCCTTAGAAATGCCAAAGAGTCTTTTCTCTCTTATTTAGCATGGCTTCCCTGCTTTTACTCTAAAAGACGGTTGCAATTTCTCAGTGTAATGCAGTAGTTTCTCCAAAAAGATGAGAGAGGGTACAAGTCACTGCACTTTGGAAAATGTTTCTCAGAATAACTGAAATTAAGGGATGTAAAACATTTTGTGTTTATAGTCATAACAGCC
The DNA here is from genome assembly GCF_903992535.2 of Arvicola amphibius. NCBI lineage: Eukaryota > Metazoa > Chordata > Mammalia > Rodentia > Cricetidae > Arvicola > Arvicola amphibius. The sequence continues at coordinate 129,195,135 of NC_052065.1, read as the reverse complement.
CCAACTACTAGAAATTCTATGAGATATACTAATTTGTAACTCTACAGTTAATGGAGTTCTTTGGTAGTTATGTCTATAAAAACATAAAGTGTTGCCAAACAGTGGTGGCACATGCTTTGTATCCCAGCTCTTAGGAGGCAGAGACAAGCAGATGTCTGTGAGTTTGAGGTCAGCCGGAGCAAGTTCCAGGACAAGGTCAAAATAAAAAATAAAAAACGAAAAACAAAATGTTAAAATTAGACGAGATCAAAGGTAATGTGAATGCTATTGTTTTCTATTTTGATCTTCATCTGTGTCCTGGAGGTTCCAGCAGTAATGGTGGCCAACATAACTGATTCAATCTCTAGTTTAATGTTTTGTTTTCATTTATAATATGTAAAATGTGGGTACACAGTGTCCAAGTAGATAAGGTAAACACGTTCACCATGAAGCCCTATCACCATCAGCTGACTTTAGAGTTCTGAATTTACATAATAGAAAGTATTTTTTATCTTAATCATTTGTTCTAGCCAATATAGAATGTGATAACAAAACCAGACGTCAGATAGATTATAAACAAAGGGGATTTGTGTCTCAGAGTCCTGGTGTTTGGTCAAATTGTCAACAGATTCAGTCTCTGGAGAGGCTCATTTAATCAAAGACTGCTCTCATATGCTGGGAGGAGTAAACAAACGTGTAAACTCAGGCCTCTTCTATCAAGGTATTAATCACCACTTAATAGTCTCATCTCTAAGTATTATAACATAAGATTCTGAAGAATGCTTACATCAAATAATTTATGATTAATTCTTGCCATTAATGCACCAGCTGATGAAAGACACAGGAAACACTCATGCTGAGATATATGTGACTAAAGAGTCCAGAAATGATTGAATTTTCCTTAGGTTTATCTGGAACCTACTACATCAACATTCTCATGAACTATACAACATGAATAGTATGTCTTCAAAGGCCAGTCTTGTAAAGAGATTAATAATTACTGCACCCATTCATTTATAAATAATAAAAACTATCCCTGGTGTTATTTGTGGAGAAATGTTTTCAAATACCAGCCTGAAGCACACACTTACCAAGGTCAATAGTTAGCACCTGGTATTATGGAAAAAAAAAGCAAATAGATTATTAAGCATAGAGGAAATATTCAGACATATTAATCAATAAGTAATCTACATACCTACAAAAAGTTTCAGTTCTCAGTCTAGCAAAGCACATGCTATTTCACAAGTTCTTTTTGTCAGTCAAGAATCTATTGCCAGTTCTCTGTTGATAACTGCATTGAATATGGATTTTCTACAGACTGAATATGAATTGTAACACTGTAAGAATCATTATATATGGTGCTATTTGAGGATACTAAAGAAGCCTTAGAAGATAGTGTATAGTTAGACAAATGATGTCACTGAGAATGTCCTTTGTGGGTGTTTCTGTTCTAGGCCACTGGTCCTTCTCTTTATGTGTTGCTTATATTGGCTAATGAATAAAGAAAATGCTTTGGCCTGATAGGGCAGAACGTAGGTAGGCAGGGAAAACAGAACTGAATTCTGGGAGGAAGAAAGCAGAGTGAGAGACACCATGGATTCTATGCCTGAGACAGACACTGGTTAAAATATTTCCTGGTGCTGCCACATGGCTATATACAGATTAATAGAAAGGGGTTAAATCAAGATGTGAGAGCTAGCCAATAAGAGGCTAAAGCAAATGGGTCAAGCAGTATTTTAATTAATACAATTTCTGTGTGGTTATTTTGGGGCTAAGCTAGCCGGGCAGCCCAGATGAGCAAGTAGCCTCTCCCTACAACAGGCCACTCTCTGCCTATTCTTTTTGTATCCTATCTTTCATAGCCTGAGTAGCCTCTGTCATATACTAATGGCATCATGATGTTCTAGACTCACTACAGACTCAAAATTTTAAAAAAAACTAAGCACTACTTGAAACTTCCAAAAACATGACTAAGACAAATATTTCTTCCCTTAAGGTTTAATACAAGGTATTTGTTAAATTTATAAAAGGTCAAACATATGCACCCTTTCCATGACAATTTATTTGAAAATTCATATGGGATGAACACACATGATTTGAACATAACTGTTTAATTTATTATCCTTATGAGAAAACTAAATAAACTGAATAAACTGTCTTATATATTTTGTAGTCAAATAAAGACAGTGATATTTCTGTTATATTGGGATTTTTTTCTTTTTGGCTTTGCTTTATGTTGCTTTGTGGCAAGACTGGCTTTGAATTCACTATGCCAAGTTGGCTTTGAATTTATGGCAATCTTGCTGGCTCAGCCTCAGGATTATTATGATTACAGTCATGAGCCAATTCACAGTGTCTAGTTTGAAAATCATACTTCTGAGTAAGTTTAACTTGTACTAAATCTTCAAACAAAAGAAGAAAATATATGCTAATGAAAAGCATGAGCAAAACACAAAGGAAAAACTGTAGCTTAGTGCACACCTAACTTTATAGTAGGCAGTAAAGAGGCACAGAGAAGGAAAGTGACTTGTCCAAAGTCACCCAGTAAGTTAGCACAAAGGAAAATAAAACCTCAAGCACTATTCCATGTATGTCTCAGTTGTCCCTCGTTTATTCCAGAAGGTATTTATGAGCACTCACTTTGAGCAATTATTTTAAACAATGACTTTATATATTAATACTTAAATTTAATGATGTCATTGGCAGAATAAATTAAGATTCTGGGAGCACTTCTGTGACCTAGTAATAATACTGGGGAAAAATAAAAATAAAAACAGAACATGGAGGATGAAAAATGGGAGCTGGTAACTAATAATCTTTCATAGCTCAAAAAGCTTCTGTGATCATCTAAACATAAAGCAATACCAGACAAAAAATTACAATGTGAATGGAAAGCAAGAAAAATTTAAAATAAAGTTGACAGGTTTTAGCGATGACTTGAAAGTTTTTGAAAAGACAATAGTGCAGTGAGGCAGGAGGGCCAGCTACAGAGAGAGGACCTGAGTGTTGTGTGTGGACATACTTTTGCAGCTTGCTTGCTGGCAGGGACCTTGAAACGCCTTAGAGTTGTGGCAATAAAAATGGCTACAGTGGGTACCTCCGCCACGAGGTTAGAAAGCTAAGGAATGGGCTGGATCTAGCTGTCAAGGCCATGGCTTTGGTCCTACTGATATTGTTTGGTAAATTAAAGACTCGTGTGGTCAGAAAGAGAGAGATATACAGTAAGGAGAAATTCAAAGACAAAGAAAACCTCTAGATGTTTTACAGTGTGTTAAAAATATATGCAGGCTAAAGGTTAAAGTTCTTAAAAGTAAAAAAGAAAAAGAAAAAAAGGAAGTAGTTTGTTGTGCTCCTACACACTTTTAATCCCAACACTTGGGAGGCAGAGGTGGATTGACCTCTGTGACCTCAAGGTGCGGTAGCACACACCTTTAATCCAAATGCCTGGGAGGCAGAGACGGACAGATCTCTGTGAGTTCAAGGTGTGGTAGCATACACCTTTAATCCCAGCACTTGGGAAGCAGAGACAGTTCTGAGAGTTCAAGGACAGCCTGGTCTACAGAGTTATTCCAGGACAGAGATATACAGAGAATATGTCCCAAAAAGTAAAAGTAAAAATAAATGAAATAGAGGTAAAAATAAAGCCACATAAAGATGGAAAATATACGGAGAATCTTGATACTGTATGCTATTATTCTCTCTTTGAATTGTTTGAATGCTGAGGAAGGAGCAACAGCTGCTAAAAGATACTTGTTTATAAATGCTGCTGAACTAATCCAAGATAGACATTTTGAAAAATACCTTGAAATCAGAATTTGGATCTAAGGATATGATACTTTGGAAAAGAGATGCTTCTTTTGTTTTTATAGAAAATGAGACCCTGTGGAATGCTTATATCCCAATATGGTATGATAGACAACGCCCTCCTGTGAACGCCCTCAAAAAATTACTTTACCCAACTGATGACTGAGATAAACCTAGCACACAGGTTATACCGTGAAAGACCTAAGTAACAGCGCCCCCATTCGGCAGGAAGTAGTTTGGAGAGAAATAACAGCGCCCATGTTCCCAAATATTGTTTATAAATGTTCTTTTACATTTAAAGGGGGAGATGATATAGATATAAATAATTTGCATTGGTATAGATTTTAAGGTCAATTTTGTTATATGTATATGTATTTCTGCTCTTGATTAAGGTATTGTGATTGTGTAGTTCATTTAAAAATGGAAAATCTATGTAAACGAACAGAGACTACAGAAACAAGCATAACCAACAGAAGACAAGAGATAGAAGAAAGAATCTCAGATTCTGAAGATACCATAGAGAAAAGAAATGCACTGCTCAAAGAAGACAGCAAATCCAACAAATTCTCATCACAAAACATTCAGGAAATCTGGGACACAATAAAAAGACCAAACCTACGAATAATAGGCATAGAAGAAAGAAAAGAAATACAGCTTAATGGTCCAGAAAATATATTTAATAAAATTATAGAAGAAAACTTCCCAAACCTAAAGAAAGATATTCCTATTAAGGTTCAAGAAGCTTACAGAACACCAAATAGACTGGATCAAAAAAAAAAATCCCCTCGCCATATTATAATCAAAACATACAGAATAAAGAAAGAATTTTAAGAGCTGCAAAGGAAAAAGGTCAAGTAACATATAAAGGTAAACCTATCAGACTAACACCTGACTTCTCTATGGAAACCATGAAAGCCAGAAGGTCCTGAATAGATATTTTGCAGAAACTAAGAGACCATGGATGCAAGCCCAGATTACTATACCCAGCCAAGCTTTCATTCACTATAAATGGAGAAAACAAAATATTCCAGGATAATAACAAATTTAAACAATACATAGCCACAAATCCAGCCTTACAGAAAGTAATAGAAGGAAATTCACAAACAAAGGAGTCCAGCATTCCCCAAAATAACTCAGACATCTAGCGACCCTTCACCAGCACATCTCAAAGAAAGGAAACACACAATCTCTACTACCAAATAAAAAATGACAACCGGAGTTAACATCCACTGGTCATTAATATCACTTAATATCAATGGAGTCAATTCACCTATAAAAAGGCATAGGCTAAGAGATTGGATACGAAAACAGGATCCAACATTCTGCTGTTTACAAGAAACACACCTCAACCACAAAGACAGACATCTACTCAGAGTAAAGGATTCTGAAAAGATTTATCAAGCAAACGGACCTAAGAAACAAGCCGGTGTGGCTATACTAATTTCTAACAAAGTGGACCTCAAACTAAAATCAATCAGAAGAGATGGAAAGGGACACTTTATACTCATTACAGGAAAAATCTATCAGAATGAAGTCTCAATCCTGAATATCTATGCCCCTAATACAAAAGTACCCACTTATATAAAAGAAACATTACTAGAACCCAAGACAGCCATCAAACCAAACACACTGATAGTGGGAGACTTCAACACTCCTCTTTCACCAATAGACAAGTCAATTCGACAGAAACCTAACAGAGAATTAAGAGACTTAATAGAGGTAATGAACCAAATGGACCTAACAGATGTCTATAGAACATTCTACCCAAACTGGAAAGAATATACCTTCTGCTCTGCGGCTCTTGGAACCTTTTCGAAAATTGACCACATACTCGGTAACAAAGCAAACTTCCACAGTTACAAAAACATAATAGTAACCACCTGCATCTTATAGGATCACCATGGATTAAAATTAGAATTCAACAACAATGCTACCCCCAGAAAGCCTACAAACTCATGGAAACTGAACAGTCAACTACTGAACCACAGCTGGGTCAAGGAAGAAAGAAAGAAATTAAAGTGTTTCTTGAATTTAATGAAAATAAAGACACAACATACTCAAACTTATGGGACGCTATGAAAGCAGTGCTAAGAGGAAAATTCATAGCACTAAGTACCCACTTAAAAAAAAACGGAGAAAGCACACATTGGAGACTTAACAGCACACCTGAAAACTTTAGAAAAGAAAGAAGCAGACTCACCTAGGAGGAGTAGAAGACTGGAAATTATCAAACTGAGGGCAGAAATCACCAAAATAGAAACACAGAAAACAATCCAAAGAATCAATGAAACAAAAAGCTGGTTCTTGGAGAAAATCAACAAGATTGACAAACCCCTAGCCAAACTAATCAAACGGCAGAGAGAGAACACAAAAATTAATAAGATCAGAAATGAAAAAGGGGACATAACCACAGACACAGAGGAAATTCAGAGAATCCTTAGATCTTACTACAAAAACCTGTATGCCACAAAGTTAGAAAATGTAAAAGAAATGGACACTTTTTTAGATAAGTACCATATACTAAAGTTAAACCAGGACCAGGTAAATGCTCTAAATAGTCCTGTTAGTCGTGCAGAATTGGAAACTGTTATCAGAAACCTCCCTACCAAAAAGAGCCCAGGACCTGATGGGTTCAATGCAGAATTCTACCAGAACTTCCAAGAAGACCTAATACCTATACTCCTTAAGGTATTTCATAATACAGAAATATAACAGTCATTGCCAAATTCCTTTTATGAAGCTACAATTACTCTGATACTTAAACCACACAAAGACTCAACCAAGAAAGAGAATTATAGGCCAATCTCACTCATGAACATCGATGTAAAATTCTCAATAAAATACTGGCAAACAGAATCCAAGAACACATTAGAAAAATTATCCACTATGATCAAGTAGGCTTCATCCCAGAGATGCAGGGATGGTTCAACATATGAAAATCTATCAATGTAATCCATCATATAAATAAACTGAAGGATAAAAACCATATGATCATCTCATTAGATGCAGAAAAAGCATTTGACAAAATTCAACACCCCTTTATGATAAAGGTCTTGGAGAGATTAGGGATACAGGGGTCATTCCTAAATATAATAAAGGCTATTTACAGCAAGCCGACAGCTAACATCAAATTAAATGGAGAGAAACTCAAGGCCATCCCACTAAATTCAGGAATGCGACAAGGCTGTCCACTCTCTCCTTATCTCTTCAACATAGTGCTTGAAGTTCTAGCAATAGCAATAAGACAACAAAAGGGGATCAAGGAAATTCGAATTGGAAATTAAGAAGTTAAACTTTTGTTATTTGCAGATGATATGATGGTGTACATAAACGACCCCAAAAACTCCACCAAAGAACTCCTACAGCTGATAAACTCCTTTAGTATCATGGCAGATACACGATCAACTCCAAAAAATTAGTCGCCCTCCTATATACAAAGGATAAGGAAGCAGAGAAAGAAATCAGAGAAGCGTCACCTTTCACGATAGCCCCAAATAGCATAAAATATCTTGGGGTAACTCTAACCAAGGAAGTGAAAGACCTATTTGACAAGAACTTTAAGTCTTTGAAGAAAGAAATTGAAGAAGATACCAGAAAATGGAAGGATCTCCCTTGCTCTTGGATTGGGAGGAGCAACATAGTAAAAATGGCAATACTACCAAAGGCAATCTATAGATTCAATGCAATCCCCTTAAAGATCCCATCAAAATTCTTCACAGATCTTGAGAGGACAATAATCAACTTTATATGGAAGAACAAGAAACCCAGGATAGCCAAAACAATCTTATACAATAAAGGAACTTCTGGAGGCATTACCATCCCTGACTTCAAACTCTATTACAGAGCTACAGTATTGAAAACAGCTTGGTATTGGCATAAAAATAGAGAAGTCGACCAATGGAATCGAATAGAAGACCCAGATCTTAACCCACAAACCTATGAACACCTGATTTTTGATAAAGGAGCTAAAAGCACACAATGGAAGAAAGAAAGCATCTTCAACAAATGGTGCTGGCATAACTGGATATCAATCTGTAGAAGAATGAAAGTAGATCCGTGTCTATCACCATGCACAAAACTCAAGTCCAAATGGATTAAAGACCTCAATATCAATCTGAACACACTGAAACTGTTAGAGGAGAAAGTGGGAAGTACTCTACAACATTTGGGCACAGGAGACTGCTTCCTACGTATAGCCCCATCAGCACAGACATTAAGGGCAACATTGAATAAATGTGACCTCCTGAAGCTGAGCAGCTTCTGTAAAGCAAAGAACACTGTCACTAAGACAAAAAGGCAGCCTACTGACTGGGAAAAGATCTTCACCAACCCCGCAACAGACTAAGGTCTGATCTCCAAAATATATAAGGAACTCAAGAGACTAGACTTTAAAATGCTAATGAACCCAATTAAAAAATGGGGTACTGAACTGAACAGAGAATTCTCAACAGAAGAAGTTCGAATGGCCAAAAGACACTTAAGGTCATGCTCAATCTCCTTAGCAATCAGGGAAATGCAAATCAAAACAACATTGAGATACCATCTTACAACTGTCAGAATGGCTAAAATCAAAAACACCGATGATATCCTTTGCTGAAGAGGATGTGGAGTAAGGGGTACACTCATCCATTGCTGGTGGGAATGCAAACTTGTGCAACTGCTTTGGAATGCAGTGTGGAGTTTTCTCAGGTAATTTGTGATCAACCTACCCCAGGGCCCAGCAATCCCACTGTTGGGAATTTACCCAAGAGATGCCCAATCATATTACAAAAGCATTTGTTTAACTATGTTTATAGTAGCATTATTTGTAATAGCCAGAACGTGGGAACAACCTAGATGCCCTTCAATTGAAGAATGGATGAAGAAAGTGTGGAATATATACATATTAGAATACTACTCTGAGGTAAAAAACAATGATATCTTGAATTTTGCATGCAAATGGAGTGAAATAGAAAACACCATCCTGAGTGAGGTAACCCAGGCCCAAAAAGATGAACATGGGATGTACTCCCTCATAATGGGGTTCTAGCCATAAAAAAAGGACATCGAGCCTATAATTCGTAAAAAATCCTAGAGAAGCTATATAAGAATGTGAACCCAAAGGAAAACATATAGTTATCCTCCTGGATACTGGAAGTAGACAAGATTGCCGGACAAAAAATGGGAACTGGGAGTGGGGTGGGATGGGGGTAGGGAGGATGGGGAGAGAAAAGTGTGAAGTGGAGGATGGGAAGAGCTTGGGGGAATAGGATGGTTGGGATATAGGAAGGGTGGATATGGGAACAAGGAATTATATATCTTAGTTAAGGGAGCCATTCTAGGGTTGGCAGAGACTTGACTCTAGAGGGGTTCCCAGGTGTCCACGAAGATGCCCCCAGCTAGGTCCTTGGGCAGCTGAGGAGAGGGTGCCAGAAAAGTACAGACCCTATTGCCATACTCATGAATATCTTTCATATAACCATAGAACCTTCACCTGGCATTGGATTGAGAAAATGACAGAGCCCCACATAGGAGCACCGGACTGAGCTCCCAAGGTCCCGATGAAGAGCAAAAGGAGAGAGATCCTGAGCAAGGAAAGTCAGGACCGTGAGGAGTGCGTTTACCCATTGAGATGGTGGGACAGATCTAACGGGAGACCACCAAGTCCAGTTGGAATGGGACTGATGGAACAGGGGACCAAACCGGACTCTCTGAATGTGGCTGACGGTGGAGGAGGACTGAGAAACCAAGGACAACGGCAATGAACATGAACTCTACAGCATGGACGGGCTCACTGTGAGCCTTGTCAGTTTGGTTGCTCACCTTCCTGGACTTACGGGGAGCTGGGAGGACCTTGGACTTAACATAGTGAAGGGAACCCTGATGGCTCTTTGTCTTGGAGAGGGGTGGAGTGGGTGTATGATTGTAAGGGAGGAGAGGGAAGGGGGAGGAGGAGGGGAGGAGATGGAAATCTTTAATTAAAAAAAAGAGAAAAAAATGAAAACACCATCCTGAGTGAGGTAACCCAGGCCCAAAGAGATGAACATGGGATGTACTCACTCATAATTGGTTTCTAGCCATAAATAAAGGACATCGAGCCTATAATTTGTAAAAAAAAATCCTAGAGAAGCTAAATAAGAAGGTGAATCCAAAGAAAAACATATAGTTATCCTCCTGGATATTGGAAGTAGACAAGATTGCCAGGCAAAAATTGGGAAGTTGGGGGTGGGGTGGGATGGGAGCAAGGGGAGATGGGGAGAGAAAAGTGTGAAGGGAGGATTGGGAGAGCTTAGGGGAATGGGATGCTTGGGATATAGGAAGGGTGGATATGGGAGCAGGGAAGCATATATCTTAATTAAAGGAGCCATTTTAGGGTGTCAAGAGTCTTGACTCTAGAGGGGTTCCCTGGTATCCAGGGAGATACCCCCAGCTACTTCCTTGGGCAGCTGAGGAGAGGGAGCTGGAAAAGGCCAGATCCTATAGCCATACTGATGAATATCTTGCATATCACCATAGAACCTTCATCTGGCGATGGATGAAGATAGAGGCATAGCCCCACACTGGAGCACTCTACTGAGCTCCCAAGGTCCTGATGAGGAGCAGAAGGAGGGAGAACATGAGCAAGAAAGTCAGGACGGTGAGGGGTTTGTTCACCCACTGAGATGGTGGGACAGAATTAACGGGAGATCATCAAGACCAGTTGGAATGGGACTGATGGAACATGAGATCAAACCGGACTCTCTGAATGTGGCTGAAGGTGGAGGCTGATTGAGAAGCCGTGGACAATGGTGATGGGCTTTGATTCTACAGCATGGATGGGCTCTGTGTGGGCCTTGTCTGTTTGGATGCTCACCTTCTTGGACCTGGGTGGATTTGGGAGGACCTTGGATTTAACATAGTGTAGGGAACCCTGATGGCTCTTCTGCCTGGAGAGGGAGGGTGTGGGGTATGAGTGGAGGGGAGGGGAGGGATGGGGGAGGAGGGGAGGAGATGGAAATTTTTAATAAAAAAATGGAAAAAAAGGAAAAAAAAAGAAAAGAGAGCTGATAATCTGAGTGATAAAGAGCTATAAAAGGAAGTTACTATACAAAATACTGAAGAGGAGGTCATGAGATGCTAGATACTGAGTAAATTAATGCTAACAGTTTAGTTATTCTGAGACAAGGGGCCAGAGAGAATATCTGGATACTTTTGGGATTATGTTTCCATGGACAAACTATTTTCAAATAGGCATCCAAAATCCAATTTTTCTCATGTCTAAGTGAATAAACATTTACAAACCAGTTAGTATCATAAGAATTCAATTCTTAGGTTGCTCTTTATGTATTTAAGAATGACTGCACACACACACAAACAAACACACACACACACAAAAAATGGTTAAAGGAAAAGAGGCTATGAATTGGAAAGAATGTGTGTGAGGTACATGAGAGGGTTTGGAGAGAAGAGAGGGAAAAGGGGAAGAGGAAAATTATGTAACTGTGTTATAATTTCAAAAAATAAAAATATAAGAAAAAAATAAAACTAATATTTTCTTGTTTATTAAAATAGATTATTTTCTCATACAATAAATTCAGATACAATTTCCCCTCCCTCTACTCCTCTCAGTTCCTACCCACTTCCTATCTCATCAGGATACATTCCTTCTGTTTCTCTTTAGGAAAAAAACAGGCATCTAAGAGGTAACTATATATCTTAGAAGTGGCTGTACAAATTTGCACTCTTACCTGTTGACAGTGGTTTCTGTCCCTCCCAGTACCACAGCCATTCAGCCCCAATGAAACACTCAGAGGTCTACATTAATTATAAACTGCTTGGCCTATTAGCTCAGGCTTCTTATTAACTCTTACATCCTAAATTAGCCCATAATTCTTCTCTGTATTAATCACATGGCTTGATATCTTTTATCAGTGAGGCATTTTCATCTCGCTTCCTCTGTGTCTCACTACCTCTGTGATGAGTGTAGACTCAGACTTTCCTCTTCCCAGAATTCTCCTGTTCTGGTTTTCCCACCTATACTTCCTGCCTGGTCGCCCTGCCTATACGTCTTGCATGTGTACTGACCAAACAACATTTTATTAAACTAGTACAAGAGACAAATCTTTACAGGATACAAGACTATTGTCCCACAGCACTTACCAGCAGTGGAAGACTGTTCCCTTTGCTCTGCATCATTACCAGCATGAGTGATGTGGGATTCCCCTCTGTATGCTGTGAATATTATTGTTTAATAAAGAAACTGCTTTGGGACTATAGCAGAGTTATATGGAAAAAGAGTTAGGCAGGGAAAGCTAAACAGAATGCTGGGAGAAAGGAGGTGGAGTCAAGAAGAAACCATGTAGCCCCACCAGAGACGGATGCTGGAAATTTAGCCAGTAAGCCACAGCCACCTGGCAATATACAGATTAATTAATTAATTAATTAATTACATTAATATGTAAGAGTTAGCCAATGAGAAGCTAGAACTAATGGGCCATGCAGTGATTTAATTAATACAGTTTCTATGTGATTATTTATGGGCTAAATAACCAGGAACTAACTAGTGGCCTCCTACTACTACACATGAGCTGTCATTTGTTATTGATCTTAGCCATTCTGACAGGTATAAGATAAATTCTCAAAGAAGTTTTGATTTTCATTTTTCTAATGACTAATGATGTTGAACATTTCTTTAAGTATTTCTCACACATTTGAGATTCCTCTTTGAGAACTCCCTGTTTTAGACCTGTATCCATTTTTAATTGGATATTTTTATTTTGATATAAAGTTTCTTGAGTTTTTTTTATATATTTTGGATATTAGTCCTTTGTCAGATGTGGATTTGGTAAAAATCCTTTCTCATAATATTGGCTGCCACTTTGTCCAAATGACAGTGTCCTTTGCCTTATAAAAGCTTTCTAATTTCATGAGGTCCCATTTATTAATTATTGATTTTAATTCCTGCACTTACATTGTTCTGTTTAGAAAGTTGTCTCCTATGCCAATGAGTTAAAGGCTATTCTGCATTTTCTTTTCTGTAAGGTTCAGTGTATCCAGTTTTATGTTGAGGTCATTGATCCATTTGTACTTCCATTTTATGCAGTGTGATGAATGTGGATCTATTTTCACTCTTGTACATGCAGACATCCAGTTGTGTCAACACCATATGTCGAAGATGCTGTCTTTTTTTCCAGGGTATATTTTTGGCTTCTTTATCAAAAATCAGGTGTCTGTAGGTGTGTAGATTTGGTTCTGAATTTCCAATTAAATTCCACTGATCATTATGTCTGTTTTTATGCCAGTATCATGTTGCTTTTATTACTGTCTTTCTGCAGTGTGGATTGAAATCAGGTGGTGAGACATCTATCAACTCTTTTATTTTTCAGGATTGTTTACCTATACTTGTTTTTTTTCTCCAGAATATTCTGAGAGTAGTTTTTTTAAGAGATTTGAGCGGAATTGTGCTGAAATTTTTATAGGGATTGCATGAAATCTGTAGATTGTTTTTTACTATGATAATGATGCCTATCCAAGAGCATGGGAGATCCATTCATCTTCTGATATCTTCTTCAATTTCTTTCTTCAAATTCTTGAAGTTTTATCAAACAGATCTTTCACTTGCGTAGGTTAGAGTTATACCAATATATTTTATATTACTTAAGGCTGTTGTGCAAGTTGTTTATCTGATTTCTTTCACAATCTGTCATTTGTATATAGGAGGGCTACTGAATTTCATGAGTTAAATTTGTATTTAAATTTAACTTTTTTGTTGAATGTGTTTATCAGCTGTGGGAGTTCCCTTATGGAAATTTTAGGGTCACTTATGAATACTGTTAGATAATCTGCAGAAAAGATCATTTGATATCTTCCTTTTCAATTTGTATCTCCTTGGTCTCTTTCTGTTGTTTTATTGCTCTATCTAAAAGTTAAAATATTAAGTGTAGAAAAGTATGTTTATTCTTGCTACCTGGTATATTGGAAAGCCAGAGAATATTCATTGTCTTTATGAACTTAGTTTATCTTCAGTAGGTTTAATTTTTTGCTAGAATTAAAAAGCCACAAAAACATGTTCGTAGAATTAGTAATATTTCCATGTTCTGAGCTTTGCCATTCAATGGTGTGTTTCTTTTGAGCCCCTAAAATGTGATTACTCTAAACCAGTAGCTCTTAACCTTTCTAATACTGCAACCCTTTAATACAGTTCCTCCTGTTGTGGTGACCCTAACCATAAAATTATTTCTGTTTCTATTTCACAACTATAATTTGCTACAGTTATGAATCATAACATAAATACTTTTGGAGACAGAGGTTTGCCAAAGGAGCCATGCCTATAGGTTCATAATTGCTAGTCTAAACTGGGGAAATGATATAATTATAAGATACACAATAGATCTCAATAAATTTGTTTCATCCTTCTTCCAGTTTCTAGCAACTTCTTCCTCAATTTCTTCTGAGTCCTTTCTTCAACATTTCCAATGGCAAGAATTCATTCCCAGTGGCCAGAATTCTACTAATATATATCAATATATTATGAAATTTTGATAGGGATTGCATTGAATTTATAGATCTGTATATATGAAGGTAATTTAAGCTTTCCTTTACTTTTGGTCAACATTATTCCAGACAATTTACATTGTTTAGTTCCAAAGTTCTCCCCAACACTTTGTGCATGTATTATAAGCAAACAAAATAGTGTGTCTTATTTTTAAATACCAAAATCTGTGTTAGTTTTCTGTTGGTAGCTAACATGAGTCACAAAAAGCATAGCAGAGAAGAAAATACAGATATGTTTATAGTTTCTGTATTTCATATGTGAAAATATGTGTTTGATGTGTTCTCTGATCCTGGTTCCAACAAGTTTACATAAAATAATCACCTTGGATTATAATTCCCTCTTCTGTCAAGCTTTCTGTGATTACTGACAGATTTCATTTCTGAATAGTTGTAGAATTTAGGAGTCCAGTTTTGTTTTCTGTCAGCCAGGGGTACCTCAGCTCCTAAAATCTACTTTCATATACTAGCTCCTGGACTTTTTTCAACATAGATACCTACACCCTAAATAGGTATCTATTAATAGTTAATAGGGGTATGAAGGTCTATTCTGCTACAGTAGTGTATAGATTATGCATGATAATCTCAGAAGTGACTGTCCCATAACCACTATCTATATACTCAGGTGTGGGGACCCAAAGAAGTGGTGTAACTCCAACTTGACTGAAGGTAAGAGAGCTTAACCCAACTCTTATTCTGTCAAAGTTATTGACAAGAAATCTGACTTAAGGAGTGGCTACAAACAAGATATCCTGACCTAGGGTGTGGCTACTTGGTGTTTTGAATATTAAGATGGCTCATAGAGGTGGATCCAATCCACCTTGACCAAAGATGAGAGAATTCAAGACAATTCCTGCTCTTTGGTTTGACCCAGGGAGTGAGTGCCTACAGGATAATAAGTCTAAGGTGTATTTGCTGCATGTCCTATCTAAAACAGTAGAATGTTTAACTCAGGAAATAGTGGCTTGATGTATTAATTATTAAAGTAAATGATTGGTCTGTTTGTTCTTTTTGTCATGTTAAAGTAGTCTTTTGCTTTCTTCCCCTGTTTTAAGATTGGGGTATATAAGCATATGGAGAATAAACACAGGATATTCAGTGTTCAGTATTTATTGGAGTGCCCTATAGGTTCTATTCTATGTCTCTGTATTTCTTTCAAATCTCTGTTCCTACCTAATTTTTCTAACCCACAATCCTGAAACACATGAACCCCATCATGGCAGGACCCTGATACTCAGGTCTTACTCATTTAATGGATAAGAATTCTATAGAGTTTGTGAAACAGAAGTAAAACAATCTAATCTTAAGGACTGTCTTGCAAAAGAAAGGGAAGAGGAGTTATATGACCCATGGGAGTCATGATGGTGGAACCCACAGAGACATACAATCTGAGCTCAGAAAATCTCATGGATGCTGGACCAACAATTAGGAAGCCTACATGGGATCGACCTAGCCCCTCTACATGTGTGTGACAATGTAGCTTGGTCTCTAAGTAAGATTTCTAATAGTAGGAGTGTAATGACTGTTCTGTCTCTTTAAGAGACAAGCCATGCCCACTCTCTCCCCCATTTGCTGAGGCAGGCAGATCTTTCTTCCTGCTTGCAGCCTTAGTCTCTCTCTCTCTCTTTTCTAGCTCCCTCTTGGAGAGGCAGCCTTGATCTCCCCCCCCCTCTCTCTCTCTCTCTCTCTGTGTGTGTGTGTGTGTGTGTGTGTGTGTGTATGTGTGTGTGTTTTCCCCTTCTCCCTTCCCTACTATAACCACTAAATAAATATCCAGCTTCACTCTGCATGGCATGCTTATCCATCTGTCTCTTCCTCGCCACCAACACATGGCTCACCGTGGCTGGGGACCAGCCTCCTTTGGAGATCTGTGGCGTGGAGTCATAGGCTGTCCCTGCCTGGGACTGACTGCTTTCAAGACCCACTGCCTGCAGCTTGCCTGGTACCACATGGCCTGCTGCCTGCCACTACTTGGGGACCTGCAGCGTTTCTGTTGCTTGCTGCTGTCATGGATACTGAAGCAATTTTTATTAATCCATTACAAGGAGTAGGACTTCTCCTTGTTAGGCACTTAGCTGGCTTTTGGGAACCTGTTCCCCATGCTGAATTACCTGGCCCCACCTCGACTTAAAGGGAGGAACTGGGTCCTGCCCCAACTTGATGTGCCATGCTTTGTGCAAGCCCTTTGGTGGCCTGCCCCTTTCTGAATGGAGATGAAGGAGAAGCAGATGTGGAGTGGGGTAGATGGGAAAGGGAAGGAGACAGGAGAAGAGGGGGGAGGTAAAACTGGTTGATATGTAAAATAAATGAAAACAATGCTAATTAAATTAATAAATTAAAAAACGAAATCCAGAACCCCAAATAAAGTGAACACTTTATTGTAAAGAAAAAATACACAAAAGGATTGACTTTCTATCCAAAAAGAAAAAAATACATTCTTGACACCAGTTCTCCATCTCCTGAATCTCATATTTCAATTATCTTCTTGAAATAATTATATGAAAATTATCCACAATATTATATGTAAATAAAATAGTTAAATACACCATGTAATTCCTAAGTATGCAATAGTAGTAAAAGCATATACAGTATATACAGTATACTTATTCCTATGAAATGCTGCTTGGAATGTCCAATCATCATCTTTTATTTTTTCATTGAATGTGTTTTTCAAGAAAAATATCTTCCTTGAAATATATGTATGCCTATAGAGAAAGGTAGCTATGGGATGTGGATCAGATTAGGTTTCTTAATTTCTTTATCCTGTTAACATATGTTTCCTTTGTTGTTTTCTTTTCTTTTTATTGCAAATAGATTCCTCTCTTATACAATCTATCCTAACCACAGTTTCCCCTCCTGCCACTCCTCCTAGTTCCCCCTACTTTCCCTCTTCCCCAGAAACACGAATATATATATATATATATATATATATATATATATATATATATAAAGTTGGATATGTAAGTAAGGATGTAGGGAGGTTCTGAGAGGAGTTGAGGGAGGAAAAATAATATCAAATATATTATATAAAAATTAAATAAATAAAACAGTAAATAGTTTTAATACATTTTATCAATTAAATTTGTTCTTTGAAATTGCATACATATATGTATATAATGCATGTTAATGATTCTCACATCTGACCGTCTCTTAGTTCTCTCCTATCTCTATCAAACCCCTAGACTCTACAAATCTCATATATATATATATATATATATATATATATATATATATATGTTTTATGATCCACTGAATTTAACTGTAACCGTGCTCATGCCTGTAACTTTGGAATTGTCAATGGGAGCATGGTGGGTTTACCTGTGAGCACACAACTAAAGGCAATGACAGTCCTTACCCCAGAATTCATCAGTAGACAATAGTCTATCAGGAAGAATAAGGGCTTTATATATGAAAAATTTCTCAGCATGATTTCAAATTTTTCAGATAAAATGTAGGAAGCTATTCCATTTTTTTCTACTTCTTTATACTTGTTTTTTCCCTAATACATGATAGATTTTTGGAGAAAGATCCAGGGCCTGCTGAGAAATATGTATATTATTTACTGTCTTGTTCTGTAAGTGTATGTTAGGTCCATTTTATTTATAATATTTATTTATTTATTTATAATGTCATTTAATTTCAATGCTTTTCTGTGTTCCCACATTATGAGCAAGATATTAAAATTGAGGTATTGAAGTCACCTGCTATCACTTTTTATGAAATGATATATATGACATTAGATCTAATAGTATTTCTTTTGTAAAATCAACTTGCTGAGTTGGATATATATATATATATATATATATATATATATATATATATATATATATATATATGTGTGTGTGTGTATGTGTGTGTATGTTAATATTGCAGTATCCTCTTGACAGGTTTTCCTTTAATGGGTGAAACTTATTCTTCATTATTTCTTATGACTAGTTTTTGTTTGAAGTCCATTTTGTTATATATTGAAACAGCTATAATTGTTTGTTTCTTGGTTCCACTTACTTGGAATTCTCTTCTTCTTCCATTTACCGTAAAGTCCTGTCTATTTTTGATAGTGATGTGTGATTCATGGAAGGAGCAAAAAGATAGATCATATTTCCTAATTCAATGCATTAATCTTTGTCTTTTCATTGAAGAATTTAGACCATAAGTAATTAGAGTTACTAAAAAATTGTATGATTTCCTATAGTTTTTCTAATTTTTCACTATTTTGACCAACTATTCTGATATTATTTTTGCACTCTGACCCCTTGAGTGTGTTTATATTTTTCCTCAATCTAAAGTATCTCTTCCAGTATCTTCTGTAGAACTGTATTAATGGTTATAAATTCTTATAGTCTGTGTTTATCAGTGAAATTTTTAATGCTCCTTTATTTTAATAGTTAGATTGAGGTCTTTCAGAAATCATGATATAATTTCTCAATACCTTCAGGTTTTCTAAGTTTTTATCAGTTATTATGATGGCCTGATACTAAATGAGACTTGCTCTTTTTTTTTCTTGTAACTTTCAGTATCATTTCTTTGTTCTGTGTTTTCAGTGTTTTGACTATACTGTATCACAAGGAGTTAATTTTCTACCCCTGTCTATTTGGTATTCTGGTGTCCTTTGTACTTAGTTGGATATCTCTATATTTGGGGAATTTTCTTCCATTATTTTATTGAAAGAATTTTCTTTACACTTAAGATGATATTATCCTTCCTATTATGTGCCAGAATTTCATAAATCTATTCATTTAAGTACTCCAATGTGCTCTCATGTTCCATTTATGTGTTTTTATATTCATAAATGACCTTTACTGAATAACCCTTGTCTAGCTTCCACTCACTCACAAGTACTTGTTCTTGGACTCCTGTCAGTGGGGCACTATTCCCTCAAATATTTCCAGCTCCTTGCTCAGTCCTACAGAATCCATAGTGTTCTGACACTCTCTCCATATTGAAGATCTTTTATTAAATTTTCATGTGTATATGGCAGACTATATGTATATATGTATACCACATGCATGTTTGTGCATGCAGAGGACAGAAGAAGACATAACATGCCATGGAACTTTCTGTGGAATAATCCCTTTGTACACTATGAAGATTGGTCACTCTTATTGGTCTAATAAAGAGATGACTAGCTAATACCTAGGTGGGAAAAAGTTATGCAGGAGAGACAAACTGAGAGGAACTGGGAAAAAGAGGGTTGGGGGCATGAAGACTTGAGAACCAGGCACAGAGAAAGCTGGGAATTAATAATCTGTGCTGAAAAAAAGGTACCACCATGTGGTAGAGCATAGATAAGAAATAATGGGTTGATTCACAATTTAAGAGCTAGTTAGTAACAAGTCTAAACTATCAACCAAACATTTATAATTAATAGTAGGTTCCTGTGTGGTTATTTGGGAGTCATCAGAGCCCATGAAAAACTCCAACTACAGGAAATAGAACTGTATATGTTTTAGAGCCACTTACTCTTGGTTCTGGAAACTAAATCCATATCCTCTGCAAGCATCATCAGTGTTCTTAATTTCTGAGCCATATCTCAGTCCCATATCAAATTTTAATGTAGGTGTTTAACTTCAGTATCATTGAGCTTAACCTCAAACTTCAGTGTCATACCTAATCAAATTATCAAAGATCTTTTACTGTAACTTAAAGCTCCTGTTCTTTTTTTTTTTTTTTTTTTTTGGAGCCTTCTACTTGATGGCACAAATTAACAAAGCCTATGGTAATTTCATCCATCTCCTGCCTGCCCCAGTCAATCAAATTATTTCTTCTAGGCTAAAAAGAATGTTGATTTGTTAACCTGAATTAAACCACTGTGAGTAACAGTTTCCTCATTAAGAAAAAAAGATGTTGTGATGATTAGAAATAATATATGCAAAGTTTCTAATTGCAAATCTGCCTTTTGGTATGCAAGAAATAAATTATAAGTAGCTAATTTTATTTTGTTTATACTCTAGATTCTGTACTAAGGTGGGATATACTATATAAAACTGACAAAGTTTACATAAGGAACAAACATCCAAATTTAAATAAGGGCATAGCTAGAAACTGATGAGCAGTAGCCCTTCAGAAAAAGTTTGCACATATGTTTTAGAATGCATGAGGAATATATTACTACACAATATCTGAAAGTATGTTACAAAAAAGGTATCAAATTTCAGTAGGATACCAAGGGAATAAACCCAAAGAGGGGCTTATATTCAGGTATTACTTTGCACTTGTACAACACTGCAAATGTAAGTATCCTTAAATTTTATGTCCTGGCAGCTTATTCATCTTACCCACATACAGGCCCTATATCCATTCTGATTGTATTAATTTTGGTGAAAGGAGAATGTAAAGGTAGAGAGATTTTGGTGCATGATATGAAAAGGCCTAAGAAATCAAATTGGCCTAGAAGAGAATTTGATGGTATATTAATTAGTTTTTTGTTGCTGAGATAAAATACCAGGACCAAAAGCACCTTAAGGAAGAAAGAGCTTATTTTGGCATATGATTCTAGAGGTATAGAGTCCATCAAGGCAAGGAAAGCATGGCATGGTGGCAGGAGCACGAATCACATTTTTATTTGTACACAGGAAGCAAAGAATAGGAAATAGAATGATGTTATAACCTTCAAAGGTGGTTCCAGCAATATACTTTCACCTACAAAACTCTACCATTTAAAAGTTTTTAACCTTCTGTCATGGTTTGTATAGCAATAGTTCCCATAGGCTCATAGTTTTGAATACTGCATCCCAATTGAGAAGGATTAGGCACTGTGGCCTTTTGGAGGAAATGTGTTTCTGGGGTCAGGCTTCCAGGTTTCAAAAGCCAACGTCATTTACAGTTATCTCCCTCTGCCTCATGGTTGTCTCTCAAGATGTGAGTTTTCAGTTACTGATCCAGCACTATGCCTGCCTGCTACCATGCTACCTACCATGATGGTCATGGACTCTAACCCTCTGAAAACTGTCAGCACCAAACTGAATACTTTATTTTATAAGCTGTTTTGGTCATGGTGTTTTCTCATGACAATAGAAAAATAACCAAGACAACTCCTCAAATACCAGTTAAGCACCAAGTGTTCAAATTCATGT
Organism: Arvicola amphibius; assembly: GCF_903992535.2. Taxonomy (NCBI): domain Eukaryota; kingdom Metazoa; phylum Chordata; class Mammalia; order Rodentia; family Cricetidae; genus Arvicola; species Arvicola amphibius. The sequence continues at coordinate 129,173,770 of NC_052065.1, read as the reverse complement.
GTTTATGAGAAACATGAATTAAGTCACCACACCTTGCTTACGTTGTTAGTAATTTAATGGCACAAGGGACAGGGGAATGGCTCAGTCTCAGGTGTTTGTTGTGTAAGTCTGAAGATCTACATTCAGATTGCTAACACCCATGCAAAATGTCAGTCACATCTATATGCTCCTGCAATCTAGGACTAGAGATGAAAATATCAGAGAATCCCCAGGGCTAGTTGGTCAGTCTGTCTAGATATAGTGGTAAAGTTCAGGGTTAGTGAGAGAGCTGTTTCAAAATATAAGATGAATAGGAAACATAACCTCTGACCTCCAAATGCAGGTGCACATATATGTGCACATTTCCATAGGCACACGTGTATATACACAGACATACAGAAGTATAAATCACACACACATAAAAGTAAGGTCACAGAAAAAGAGGAGACAGAAAAAGATTAAGATGCAAGCTCCAATCATATTGACTCACTTCTGTTCTAACCTTATTTTAGGAACACACAACAAAGTGTCCCCATATAAAAAGAATACATGGGCCAAGGGAAGTGGGCTAAGCCCTGTGTTTTAGTTAGCTCTGGCATAAAATGTATAAAAGCATTATTCTAAATAAGGTTAATAATTAAAGATATTAAAAGGAACACAACTCTACTGAGACTAATCTATGAAAGTCAGTTAAAATTTTATAAAAAGCTTACAGATCCCTCCCAACTCAGTAAGAGGCATCCTAGGTATTATCACTTCCACTTTGTAGAGAAAGATGCTCAAGGGAACAAGACTGGTACTCAGAGACATAATTCAACATGCCTTTATTTCCTGCTTTTTATCTGTGCAATCCACTATATAAAATACTTAGTCTATCAGTTTATCCTTTACACTGAAGTAAAATCAGGTTCAAAGCACCCAGAGACACATCTAGAATGTAATAAGTCATCCACAGACATTATGCCCTTTTCCTTTGTGGATTCAGTGCTGTACTGATTCCTGTGCTCTCTGGCCCCGATTTTGTTAGGAGCATTTTCCTGGACAACTTCCCCTCTGAGTGCAGGGGTCAGACTCTCCAGCTGGAAGATGTATAACAAAGAAGTCTTGTTTGCTCATCAAGCAAATCCTTTTACACAGCTAAATCTAAAGGGGCTGAGCGTGGTGCAGAGCTACAAGGGAAAAAAAGCGGTAGGCCTTCATTTCCATTAGAAATAAATCAATGCATGAAACTGAGCAATGCAGCCCAGGGACCAGGGTGGCAAGCATTTTTAGAACTGTCACTTTAAAAATATGTTCCCTCCTGCCTTGAGGCTCTCTCAGTGGGCAGATTTTAAAATAGAAACAAGTAACTTTAATTAGGCTCTAATTAGCCACATGAGTTTTGGTGAGCTAGGATAGTTTATTTTAGAAAAAAAATATAATAACAGACGGAGGATTTTCCAAGCACCACAACCTTAATTACAATCCCAAACACCTCAAGCATGCTTACTCGGGCAATTAAATCAGCAGGGTAATGGCAAAGCTAATGTGTTACCTTAGACCTAAGCTATGATGATGCTCTCTATTTGAGTTTGCTTCTAAAGTAATTTGAAAAACAGATAACTTACAAGGCTTACTTAAACAGAAGCAGGGGGCCTTTAAACTGTTGGTAATGCACAATTAACCAGGATCTCAAAGTTCTGAATTTTCTAGATCAGTGATGTCTGCCTGCACATGAGCTTATCTTCCCCTTCTTCCTATGCATGTGAGCTACATTTCCTATGATATAATCCCTTAGGCATTTTCTTCCCAGCAGGCCCCCATGTAACTTTAGTAGGAAACTCAAGTCCCTGGAAACAGAATAAGAAAGTCATATTACTCTTAGTAAGTTTCAGGCATTCGCTGAAGTGTCAATGGGGCTACCCCATAGTGGATTTCCTGACCTTAGGAAGACAGAAAGCAGTTTAAAGAGAAGTCCATACAGATAGAAAAATCCTCTCTATTTCCTTCTCAAGAAATGCATTTTCATACACATGGAATTACTAGAACATTTGTAGCTAGTGAGTGGCAGGTGGTCACTTTCCACATTCAGAGATCTTGTAAATAGCTTATGAGTGCCATGCCGTAACTTAGGAAAGTATTCTGGGTCCTTTCTTTTGTTTCTCCATAGTTGAAAATTAGGCACTGCAGCCAGTTAATGTTCTCACATCAAATGACTAATTTGGTGGGCATAATGTAGCAATCAGTGAGTGTGGGTGTCTCTGTATGTACCTGATACTGAACACCAAACACATTGAATGACTCCTTTTATTTCCCATGGCATCCTTCATTGATCTAAATCTGGTGCTCTATATAATTTTTCCCTTCATTTAACAGTGAATTTTAAATGTCAAACATGTGTGACACTGAGTTAGCTTTTGAAGGTGCAAAATAAGAATAAGGAAGTATCACTCTACTTGAAAGAACTAGCAAGCATAAAATGGAGAGAGTCAGGGAAATATAAGAAAAATCTTCCCAGTAATATAAGAAGACTGTCTCTTCCCACAAAACCTGCAGCAAGAGTCACCCCCCTCAAAAAAAAAAAAAAGAAAAAAAAACAATAACAAAACAAACCATCCTGAAATAGGGTCAGTTAGAATTCCAAAAGGAAAAGTTAAAAAGCAAAGGCTGTTGATATAAAGTATAAATTATGAAAAAGTCTCCATTCCTGAAGCACTTCCCCAAGCTAGATTGCAGAGAAAAGGATTCCTCTATGTGTAAAATCATAAAGAATCAGAGTTATGAGTGCTTCAGGAAACTGGGCTTAGACCAAGGCTGGTTTATTTTATGCCTTAAGCAACAACTCGAACATCTTTATTCTTGCCTGGGAATGTTCAAGGCTTACTAGAGACTCAATTTTGATGAGGAAAAAGTTGAATCTGAATAAGCAATCAAGACACTATATAATTATTAGTGTAGACATGGTAAGGGAGTGAGGAACTGGAAAATCCTTCAAAGTTCTAACAATAAGCACTTAATTTAGTAAGAAAAAATTAAATCAATGTGGTAAATAGGTATTGGACATATTAGGTTCCATTTTAAAGTGGCTAAGTTAAGCAACCAGAAAAACAAACAAAAGCAAAAAGACAAACTACTCCAACTTCCACATCAACAACTGAGTATGAACTAAGTCTACTGATCTCTTGAACTTATTTTCTCCAAGGAGTGTATCTCAGGTCATTCCTGTCCACCGGGTAGGATAACAGTCTCAAAGACTTTCTGTTTTAGGACCATCTTTCCTTCTTTCATATGTAGTCACAAGACTCAACAGTAACAAATTCCTATTCTCCTAACAAACTTTGTTAACTCGTCTCTCTTGAATACAGAAGTTTAGCTTTTGGCCTCTGGCAGCAATGAAGGGAAGTTGGCAATAGGAATGAAACTACTACTACTAACACCTAACTTCAGAAAAGTATGTACCATGTGCCAAGCACTGTGCTAGTTATAAGTAACTGTAGATCTGATTTCACTTTTAAAACAGCTTTCTAAACTAGGTATCATTTACCCATTCTTTTTCTGTATAACAACTGAGACTAAGTAGTAATCTCACCTGAATTAGGAAGTGGTACAACAAATACGCCAACTCAGAAAGTATAAATCAAAAGGAAATGTATTCTAACTGGGCTTCTCATTCTAAAAGTTACCGGTGGTTTTGATTGTAAGAATCATGAAGAATAGTTGTAGCATGAACAAGTCCTAATGTGAACTACATTTCTTTATTTTTATTTATTCATTTATTTTGTTTTTTTCTAGACAGGGTTTCTCTGTAGCTTTGGAGCCTGTTCTGGCAGTAGCTTTATAGACCAGGCTAGCCTTGAACTGTTGTAAGGAGAGCAGGCCGTGTCCCGCTGCCTGGCTAGCTTAAGCCCTCCCCCCCCAAATAACCACACAGAAACTTACTTTGCTCAACTGCCAACTGAGAATCATTAAAGTACGCTGGCACTGTGACCACAGCATTGGTAACCATCTTCCCCAGATAAGCTTCTGCAATCTCCATCTTAGTCAGAACTGTAGAGGATACCTCCTCTGGGTAGAAGCTTTTTGTCTCTCCTTTGTACTCTACTTGGACCTTGGGCCTGTGTGCATCGTTCACCACCATGAAGGGCCAGTATTTCATGTCAGACTGTACAACAGCATCATCAAACCTACGTCCGATCAGACGTTTGAGATCAAAAACTGTTGGTGGGGTTCATCACAACCTGATTCTTCACAGCATCCCCAATCAATCGTTCCATGTCAGTAAAGCAACATAGTTTGGTGTGGTTCAGTTACCCTGGTCATTGGCAGTTATCTCCACCTTCCTATACTGGAAGACACCCACACAGGAGTAGGTGGTACCAAGATCAATACTGGCTGCAGATCCCTTAGACATATTTGCTCACCTGTAGGCCCGGCTAGCTTAATCAGTAGAGCATTAGACTCTTAATCTCAGGGTCATGGGTTTGTGCCCCACGTTGGACATCAATCTATTGTAAGGAGAGCGGTCTGCGTCCAACGCAGAAATTATATTAATTAAAATACTGCATGGCCCATTATTTCTAGCCTCTTTTTGGCTAACTCTCACATCTTGATTTAACCCATTTGTAATCATCTATATGTCACCACGAGGTCGTGGCTTAACGGGAAAGATTCAGCATGTCTGATTCTGGTGATTCCATGGTGGCTCGGCTCTATCTGCTGATTTCTTCCTCCCAGAATACAGTTCCGTCTTCTCCACCCATCTAAGTTCTGCCCTATCAGGCCAAGCAGTTTCTTTTTTTTTTTTTAATTAAAAATTTTCACTTCCTCGCCTCCTCCCATTTACCTCCCACTCCTTCCACTCCCCCTCCCCCTCCTTCTCCAGTCCTAAGAGCAGTCAGTGTTCCCTACCCTGTGGGAAGTCCAAGGTCCTCCCCTTCCATCCAGGTCTAGGAAGATAAGCATCCAAACAGACTAGTCTCTCACAAAGCCAGTACATGAAGTAGAATCAAGTCCCAGTGCCATTTTCATTGGCTTCTCAGTCAGCCCTCATTGTCAGCCACATTCAGAGGGTCTGGTTTGATCACATGTTCATTCAGTCCCATTCCAGCTGGCCTTGGTGAGCTCCCATTAGATCAGTCCCATTGTCTCAGTGAGTGGACGCTCACCTGGCAGGCCTGACTTCCTTGCTCATGTTCTCTCTCCTTCTGCTCCTCATTTGGACCCTGGAAGCTCTATCCAGTGCTCCAATGTGGGTCTCTTTCTCTATCTCAATCCATCGCCAGATGAAGGTTCTATGGTGATATGTAAGATATTCATCAGTGTGGCTATGGGATAAGGCCAGTTCAGGCACCCTCTCCTCTGCTGCCCAAGGAACAAGCTGGGGACATCTCCTTGGACACCTGGGAACCCCTCTAGAGTCAAGTCTCTTGCCAACCCTAAAATGGCTCCCTTAATTAAGATATCTGCTTCCCTGCTCCCATATCCACCCTTCCTACATCTCAACAATCCCATTCCCCCAAGCTCTCCCTTATCCTCCCCTTCTCCCTTCTCTCTCTCCATCTCCCCTTATCCCCACTCCACCCTCACCCCCATGCTCCCAACTTTTGCCTGGCAATCTTTTTTACTTCCAATATCCAGGAAGATAACTATATGTTTTTCTTTGGGTTCACCTTCATATTTAGCTTCTCTAGGATCACAAATTATAGGCTCGATGTCCTTTATTTATGGCTAGAAACCGATTATGAGTGAGTACATCCCATGTTCATCTTTTTGGGTCTGGGTTATCTCACTCAGTAAAGTTCTCTTTACAATAGCTGTATTAAACTTTGGCCCTTTTCTCACTCATTCACACAGTCTGAATATTTCAGAACACTCACCATAGAACCTGATAATCATATTTTCCTTCCTCAAGTATAATCATTTGGCCATGGAATGGTCTATTCATCATAAACTTACCAATGAACCATTTTCCCAAGAAGAATATTCCTTACAAATCAGATGACAGGACAAGTGTACAGCAACAGGGTCTTAGTGACATTTTCCCTTTTCTATAACATTGTAGTTAGGTTAATTTATTAACAAATGACTATTCTAAAACAAAAAAAAATGAATGAATAACTACAAACTTTCCTCTCTATATTCAAAATACTACATATTTTAATTAGATGCCTACTGGAACAACATCTATCTATATTTTCTGCTTTTTTCTTTTTTGAGACATTCAGATACCTTCCCTTCCCTTCTTTCTTTATTCCTGTATCTTTCTTTACTTTTCTTACTTTCTTTGTACCTTTCTTCCTTTCTTTCTTTTTTCTTCCTTCCTTTCTTTCTTTCTTTGCTGCCTAAAACATGAATTTGATCATCTTATAGGACATAATCACTGTCCTACCTAGGAGAACAATGAAATAGAAAAGGCTAGGTCTCTGAATAACATAGCCACTAAGGAATATCCTTTGAATTCTTAAAGTAACTGATATTTGGTGGACTTTGAAACAATTAATTCAAATTCAAGGTTAAACAACTTGGGTGTTGAAAATTGTGGTGAAATCACTTTCATTAAGGACAAAAAGCATAAATTTACTGATTACTACTATCTTGTGTATTGCATTTTTAAAGTAATTCTCACCCTTTATCTGGGACCTATTTTCTTTTTCACTGGGAGCTTCAAGAAATTTATCTAAGTTCTCCAATTCAGTTTTTTCCTTCCTTTTGATTTGTCCTTTAAATTTAAGAATTCACCATTCAAATAAGCAGAGTTTATCTCCTTTCAATAAAACAATGCTCACTTAATTCTTCTGATACTTTTCTTTTCTATATTCCTTAAAAATGTACATTTTCTACTAATTAGATGTTATAAATTTAATTCCTTACTTCTTCCCTAATTTGTATTTTTATTTTTTCTATGATTCAATCTTGCTACTCAATTCAAATATGACAATTATACTTCAATTTAAAAAAATTAATCTTAATTATAGTGTCCTCTTTTTCACTGTTAGTTTTCTATAAATGTGTAGTAATTCCCAAACTTGAAAACAAACATCTATTATCCCCAGTATTTGTGGGGAAAGCCTCCAAATGCATATTTAGTTGTAAATGGAGAGTGAACTTATAGTTCCTAGCCACCCAGACTCGAATAATTACATAAAAACTCTATTAATTACAACACTGCTTGGCCAACAGCTCAGGCATATTCTTAGCTTGCTCTTATATCTTAAATTAACCCATTTATATCAATCTGTGTATGGCCACAAGGCTATGGCTTACTGGTAAAATTCTGGCATCCTTCTCCTTTGGCATCTATGTGGCATCTCTTTGACTCTGCTCCCTCCCCCCCTGTTCAAATATCCTGCCTGGCTTTATTCTGCCCTGCCACAGGCCAAAGCAGGCTCTTTATTAACCAATGGTATCAAAACATATTCACAACATACAGACGGGAATCCCACATCATCTCCCCTTTTCTTTTTTTCTAAATAAAAAGGAAAGTTGTAACTTTAACTTAGTAACATTACATATAACAAAACAGGCAACAAGCAAGAATTACACTTACAATATTTAGTCCATTTATATCTGGCAAAATTAAAGAATATATTCTATCATCTATTTTATCTTTGTGAATCTAAAGTTTTATGTCTAATTTATCTTTTATCATAACTAAGGAAAACAATAACTATCTGTCTTCAACTCCATCAAAAACCTCAAAAGGATATAATATTACCTAAGTAAATATGAAGTGCATTACAGTCAACTTCCAAAGTTCTAGAAATGATAGAGACATATTGCTGCCTGGACAGCCACCCAAAGTTCTTCTGTAACATTAGGGCATCCATCTTCAGCCTACAGACACATAGTATCTGGCAGACTTTTCCATGAAGCAGGAAATTTCAAAGACAGTTCTGCTTATATTATCAATTTGTTAGTCCCTTTTTTCTGTGTTCTGTAGAATGTCTGGCAGACTCTTTCATGAAGCTGTAAACCTGAAGGACTGTCTTACCTTCAGCAGTCATTTTCCTGTTGGTCCTGTACTTCCAGTTTATACAGCATACCATCAAGTAGTCCAGACATCACTTAGTAGGGTGGTTCTGGGTCTAGGCTTCACAAAAATATTCAGAGCTGCAGTCATCTCAAGGTTTCCTAGAGTGGATCAATTTTTGATCTCACACACATGACTACTGTATGGATTTATGGTACTTACTTCTAAGTTCATTCATGTGATTTCTGACAGACCTCCATACAGCTCCTCTCCATATGGAAATTTTTGATGAAAACATGAGTGATGGTTTTCTTTTACTTTAGAATACAAAATATTTTGTGGACATACCTTTAAATCTACAAAATTTTCTAAAATCTTTACTTGATTTTTGTAGGTAGCTTTATGGTTCCCAAAGTATCAGTTTATTCTTGAGGCAGCCTTGTTCTCACGTTTATCTTTTTTGATCATGCATCTGGTTTTGTTTAAATGTCTAAAAATGATTAGTTGTTCATTTAAATTTAATAATAAGAAAACATGAAGGTTAAGAAAGTTTGCATGTGAAAGATACTGAGAACTGAGAGATTTTATGGTGGATAATCAAGAAAAGAATTGTTTCTTAATTTGAAAGTGCAAAGTCCTTATGTTGAGACATAACTCCTAAGCTACACACATTTAGTTCCTCTCATATCATCAAATCTAACATTTGGAAATGTCTCTCCATCCAATTAGAAGTAGTTATCTACATAATGTAAAAACAAAAGAAATAAGAGTAAAGAGATTGATTCATCTATGTTTTCAAATTCTACTATTGTCACCTCTTCTGTAGTACCATATCCTGTGTTGCAACATGCCCATTTTTTCCTATTTCTCTAGAATATCTAAAATTTCTTCCTGTTTTTCTGATAAACACAATTACCAAAAGCAACTTAAGGAAAAATTATTTTTAATTTCATCTTAAAAATTACAGTACATCATTGGTAGATAATAAGGCAGGAATTCTAAGAAGGAGCTTGAAGCAGAACCCATGGAGAAGCTTATTGAATTTCCTTTTATCTCCCTCTTGCTCAGACAGTTTTCTTTTTCAACCCACACCACCTGTCAGGAGGTAGCATGGCCCACAGCAGGATCTCCCCTATCAAGAAACAATTGGTCTTTCAGAGAAATGGCCACAAGCCAGTCTATTCTGGAAAATCCCCCAATTGAAGCTCCCTACTCATAGACTTGGTTTTAAGTTAACCATAAAAACTAGTAGTACAATAGATTCTATAGAAAGGATTCATTACTATAAGAGTCTGGGTTATGTTGATAATGAGATATGTTTTTTTGCAAAGACTATTCCTTCATTGTTTTAACAATAAAATAAACTAAAGAAATTACATAGAATCTAATATTTCCTAAATCAATAGCAATCCAGTTTGTCCGGGAATTTTTTTTTCATTTTCTTGTACATATTACTCATATATATTGAAAAAGAAAGGATCTGATATATGTTTAAAAGTTGAGCTTAAAGTGAAAATGCTAGGAACAAGTTTTCAAAATGGATGATTCTGAGTTTTCCTGATGATACATATATCAAGAATCCTATAGTTAGAATTTTTGTGAGAAATGATGCTAAAAGTGGAGAGTATTTTTTTCTTACAAGAGATGAGAGAATTTTTCTTTATTGGTGTATATAATTTGGACATCTGAGCTTCAAAATATTGTAGAAAACATAGTTATGGATAATCTACATTATACACACTGAACAATTTTTTTCTGATAATATACAGTTTGGTTAATATTTTTAGTTCATCTAACACACTGTTGGATTTGTAAAATTCATGAAGATATCCTTGGTCCTTTAAATTATGGGAAAATAAAAATCATCCAAATATTTTATAAATTTGCTCTGTAGGCATTCTCTGCCTTTATTTTATTTAAATTTTATTAGCATGATGATTTTCCAGAGTATTAATCTATGGCATTTAAACACAAACATACAAAGAAATCTTTGCATTGTCTATGGTTTATCACTCTTATCCTTCCATCTTGTCCCTAGGAGCCCTCCTTTTCAAGTTCCTTTCCCACCCTATTTTCTACATAAAGAGAACATGCATATGACTTGTCTCTGTTAAGCTGGCTTATTTAAATTAATAATTCAACATCGCCAGTTCTATTTGAAAACCACATAATTATATTCTTCCTTATATTAGAATTGAAATCCATTATGTCCATGTACATGTGTGTATACACTATTTTCTCTATCTATATATGCATACATCCGCTGTTGTATACATATTACTAGCACAAAACAGACACATAGACCAAAGTAATAGATCTTAGGAGCCAAGAATATACTCAAAATGAAGAACAAAAGATAACTTGGAGAAAAACAAACTTTAGACAAATGCTTGATTCTAGAAAACTTGATATTCATATAATCCATTAATATTTGATATCTGTCTCTTTACCCCATAAAACTCAATTCAAATGGCCCAAAGATCTTGATGTAAGTTCTAAAATTCTGAAAACGCTAGAGGAAGATACAGAGAAAACGCCTGAAGATGTGCTTATTGGCACTGACTTTCTAACAAGGTTCTTAATAGCTTAGAAAATAGTAGGAAGGTTTCTTAAATAGGATTTTATCCAATTAAAAAGCATCTGCACAGCAAAGAAAATATTCAGGAGAATAAACTGATAGTTTTCAAAGTTGGACAAAATCGCTCATGAAAGAGTATTATCCATAATAATTAATGTATTAATTAAACAATTTATCAAATTAAATAAATAATTACATAATTAAAATGCAAAATACTAAGAAGAACAACTAATTCTGTCAGTACATTTGCAAATAAACTGAGTGCACATTTAAAATGAAGCAAAAGTATGAGAAAATGTTCAACATCTATAACTATTAAGTAAATGTAAATTAAGACTGCATTGAAATTCCATTACACTCAAGGCTGAATGACTGTCATCAAGAGAACAGAAAACCAACAAATGTTAGCAAGGCTGCATGGGGAAAAGTAATCTTTTTACATTGCTAGCAGAAATAGTAATTGGTACTAGCCACTAAAATGCAGTGTTATGGTACTTCAAAGAGACTAAACTAATTAAATTCATTTTAAACTAATACCCATATCATGATTGTATCTTATGAGTGCAAGATGCTACACTTTAAAACAAATAGAAGTGGGGCCAATGGAAAATCAGGGAAATGTACAATGGTATATATTTAGCACAGTTAAAATGAACTGTTTAAGAATAATAATAGAGATATCACAATTTACCTATCGACATAAAGTATTTTAAAAACAGGAAAAATTATCACTGTTTATGCATATACTATTACTATACCCCCAAATTAATTTGGTCTAAAATCTACATAAAATCCTTTTGATAAGTTCTTTCATCATCTCTGTGGTCATAGAACCAGACAAAAGCAATTTAAGAGAGTAAATATTTTCACAGCAGAACAAGAGGTGAGTAATCAGCCAGCCATCTAGGCACCCCACTCTCCAGGCCCTTGGTACCTGGGCAAAACCCCCGTCCACTCCCCCACATGCCTCAGCTTCACTAGCCAGACAGCAGGCAAGCTTTCTGCAGGTAGGCTGTTCCAACACCCACTACCATCTATCAGAACCTGTAAGCTACAAGGCCCACTCTGCCCTTAAATTCACCTAACCCCTGTGACCTCAGAGGAAATCTGAACCACAGGCTGCAACTGCACAGAAAAAACAAAGAGAGTGGGCCAAGAGAGACCTCAGTGGCTCCCTGTGACACAAACAGCCACTGCACAGAGCTAAAGAACAGCTTTCTAAGACATGGACAGCAACTGCAAGGATTGGACAAAGAGGTAAAATATTGCTGGCACCAATTGGAGGAAGAGATATGTATACTCCAACGCAAAAATTCATTCAACAATCTAAAAAGCAACATGATAATGCCAGATCTCAGTGGTCATACCACAGGAAGACCTCATCATCCTAACCCCGAAAAAGCAGAAGAAAACTATCTTAAATATAACTTTATGAAAATGATAGAGATCGTTAAAGAATTGAAAATATCCCTTAAAGAAATGGAAGATAAACAGAAATTGGAAGAAATCAATAAATCTCGAAAAGAAACTCAAGAAACCAAGAAAAAACAATCAAACAGGTGAAGTACACAGATCAAGACTTGAAAGCTGAAAATATCATTGAGGATTTTTTAAGTAAAAGAAGACAAAAATAATACTAAATCTTGGGACATGAAATTATGTATTCTTCCCTACCAGAAACATTAGAAAATCTCTTATTTTATGAATTCACTAATTTTAAGTTCACTATCTTCTTATGGCAACTGTTTGTGAATTCCTAAATCATGGCTAAATTACTTTCACCTCAATGAAACATATTTCCATGAAAGTTTTATACATTGTTATCATTATTCCTCTTTCCCACATCAAAATGTTTATGTAATGCTAATATTTCCTTTGACTTTGTTGTTGTTGTCCTCTAGTATAAATAGCCCTGTCCCTTTATCTAATAATTAATGTCTCTTCTGCAACCATGAACATGCTTCTAACATACTATAGTCTCCTTCCAAAGTGAAGATACTAAGGCCGCATCAGTTTTGTGAGAGTCTTGCTCCAAAGATAGAAAGTAATGGAAGACAGCACATATTGGTTATAAATATGGAATTGTGAGAGCTTTGAATATCATTTGTCAACTCTGGAAGTAATATACATAAAGAATATACCATTCCTTTGTTCATTCATTCAGAAGATATTTTACTAATGGTCCACACAGTGTAAATGGGACCTCAAAAATGAAATAGTTTCATAGCTGAATTCTATAATTTTATTTTCTTAACATGAAAAAATACATTCAATGTTGTCAAATGCCTTGTCAAAGTGAAGAAACCCAGAGACCAATGATCTTAATTTTTCTTATTATTTACAGAAGTTGGCCCTGATGTTTTAAAAACATTTTCCCTAAGGAATATTATTTTTCTGTCACTGAGATTTAAAGGCAAAACCAAGAAAAGGCAGCTAACCATTTAAAGCATGCTAGAGTATTAAACTTAGAAAAGACAGTGAAAGGGGAATATCAAACTTCTGGGTAAGCCAATTGGCTCCTGAGGGGAAAGAAGAAAGAAAACATTTACAGGTAAAGCCTAGTGATATTTTTAAAAAGAGGGAATAATAAGGAATATAGTTTAAGTGAGGAGAGGATTGGGAAAGGAGGACAGATGAGGTGGGGAAGAAGGGAATAACACTAAGGTTTGAAAAAGCCATATGGAAACCTACTATTTTATAAGCTTCCTAAGCACACATGCACACACACACACACACACACACACACACACACACACACACATTGCAAGGAGGGTGGCTTGCTGGTCCCTGCTGCCTGGCTAGCTTAGCCCCGAAATAACTACACAGAAGTTGTATTCATTAAATCACTGCTTGGCCCATTAGCTATAACTTCTTATTGGCTAACTCTTACATATTAATTTAACTCATTTCTATTAATCTGTATATCACCATGAGGTCGTGGCCTACCAACAAAGTCTCAACATGTCTGTCTCTAGAGGTGGGTTCATGACTTCTCCTCACTCTGCTTTCTTCCTCCCAGAATTCAGTTTTTCCTTCTCTACCTACCTAAGTTCTGCCCTATCAGCCCAAGGCCGTTTCTTTATTCATTAACCAATATAAGCAACACACAGAGGGGACTCCCATCTCTCTCTCTCTCTCTCTCTCTCTCTCTCTCTCTCTCTCTCTCTCACACACACACACACACACACACACACACACACACACACGCACACACACACATACACACACACACTACATATGGCTTTGGTTGTAGTTACTCTATTGAGAGCATAATACTCCTAGAAGTCATATAAAAATACAGTGCCAAGTATGGGATATTTCCCCTCAAGGTGTTTGTCAGTGGTGTCCTGGAGATCACAAAACAGTATAAGATATTGCTATTTCTCACTCATAATCGGTTTCTAGCCATAATTAAAGGACATCGAGCCTATAAATTTGGGATCCTTGAGAAGATAATAAGAAGGTGAACTCCCAAAAAAAGATATAGTAATCCTCCTGGATATTGGAAGTAGACACGACCGCCAGGCAAAATTGGGAACTTGAGGGTTGGGCGAGACTGGGCCAAGGGAAGATGGGGAGAGAAAAGTGTGAAGGGGAGAATGGGGGGAGCTCGGAGGAATGGGATGCTTGGGATACAGGAAGGGTGGATATGGGAGTAGGGAAGCATATATCTTAATTTAAGGAGCCACCTGAGGGTTGTCAAGAGACTTGACCCTAGAGGGGTTCCCAGGTTTCCAGGGAGACGCCCCCAGTTAGTTCCTTGGGCAGCTGAGGAGAGGGAGCCTGAAAAGGCCAGTTCCTATAGCCATACTGATGAATTTCTTGCATATCACCATAGAACCTCCACCTGACGATAGATGAAGAAAATGACAGAGCCCCACATTGGAGCACTGGACTGAGCTCCCAAGGTCCTGATGAGGAGCAGAAGGAGAGAGAACATGAGGGAGAAAGTCAGGAACGAGAGGGGTGCGTTCACTCATGGAGACGGTGGGACAGAACTAATGGGAGATCACCAACTCCAGTTGGAATGGGACTGATGGATCATGCGACCAAACCCGTCTCTCTGAATGTGGCCAACAGCGGGGGCTGACTGAGAAGCAAAGGGCAATGGCGCTGGGCTCTGACTCTTCTGTATGGATGGGCTCTGTGGGAGCCTTCTCAGCTTGGTCGATCACCTTCCTGGACCTGGGGGGAGTTGGAAGGACCTTGGTCTTAGCATAGAGTAGGGAACCCTGATGGCTCCTTGGCCTTGAGAGGGAGGGAGGGGAGGTATGGGTGGAGGGGAGGGGAGGGAAGGGGGAGAAGGAGGGGAGGGAAGGGGGAGGAGGAGGGGAGGGAAGGGGGAGAAGGAGGGGAGGGAATGGGGAGGAGGAGGGGAGGGAAGGGGGAGGAGGAGGGGAGGAGATGGAAATAAAAAGAAAAAAAAAGATATTGCTATTTCTTTTGTTTGCCAAAATGCTTGATGGTAAGACCCTATTACTGAAGCTACCTCACAACTTGTTCATAATACATAGAGAAATCAAGTTGGTACTGACCATGGATTTTATTGTCTGATGGCTAATTTTGAGAGCAATGAAAGTTACTACACTAGCTACTGGGGGGAATGTTAACAAAAGACCGACTCAGCTCTGAACCCTGTGAACTATAATAACAACCAGTATGATAAGATATAACCATGGGTACAATAGTGAACAAGAAGTTGAGAGGGAGGAAACGTTTAGAGGGTGAATATGAGAGGAATCAGGGTTAGAAATTGAGGTGAATGGGATCAAAATACCTTGTGTACATGTATGACATTATCAAAGGGTTAATAAAAGATCATATTGAAAAAATAAAAGCCCTTTAGTAGAGATAAAAAATCATCAGTGCAGTTGAAAGGGTAGATAAAATTTCAATGCAAAGTACAGTCCCAAATTTGGATAGAGAAAAGTTGAAGCAAAGAAACAAAGAATGAAATAGTCTAATTTTATACAATGTGAAATTGCTAAATAAAGCTAATAAAAAACATTCATCACCTGATTTAATTTTCATTTTATACTGATATACTTTAAATTTATTCTTTTAGTTATTTTAATATACACAAAAGAATATTATTGAATATTGTTCACCTGTTGTATTAGTTATATACATATACATATATTTTACTGTACAAACCACAAATATATAGCTTTGGTGTATAAACTAATATTATGTTAATCAATATTTTAAAATATAAATTCCCACACCCAAACATATATACAAACACACAGATAGGAATTCATGATAAATGCATTCTTCTCCTTTTGCATAACTTGTGAACACCCACTCAACCCCGAAGGCCTAGCTTAAATTTGATTTCCCTTCTGTGATTTTTCTCTAACTGTCCCATACAGAATTAATTACACTTCATTTGTGTCACTCAAGCATTTTTGTAGATCCCCCCGATCACATGAGCTTATACTCATTTGTACATACTTTCCCTTTTCTTTCTTTTCTCTGAGGTTATGATTTTCTAAGGAAGTATTCCATTTTAGACTGTCCCTTACAGAGATTTGTACCTTGTAGGGACTCTTGGTTCTAGGTAACTGACTTACAGTTTCACCCTAAGCAAGTGTTATACACTGATTTACAAAGTCCTAAGAACTTTTCCATGACAGTGAATTCTTATTCAACTTCAGCAAGAAATGAATGTTCTGTTTGTACATGATTAGTTATAACCAAGAAGTATGTGTGCTCTTCTAGAAATAGTTTCAAACTGACAACACTTACTCAGGTGCTTCACATTGATCTCTGAAAGATCAGGTACACAGAGATCAGCCCTTAGGCATTGGGAACCTCAGTGTCTTCCCTATGCTGACCTTCTGAACTGAAGTAAAGCACTAACATGATCACTACAGAGTGTTTATTCCAACAGACCATTCATATCTTAGTTTATTTAGGTTACATAAGAAAATAGCATAAACCTGTAGCTTCACATCTACTTATTTTAACCCACTTCTAGAGGCTGAGAGGCACATGATAAAGTAACCAAAATATCCTACAATGTTGAAATTATCATTCTGCTTTTCTGATGGTTAGGCGCTTGTGGTACCCTTTGATGTGAGGATATTGTAATGAAAAGTAAGTTATCTAGACTCCAGTGAGGATCCACTGAGGATATTGTACCAAACCTCAGAGATCTTGAATTAGACCAGTGATTCATTTCAATGGACAGTTGCCAGTCAAGCTGATGGAAAAATGCAGTATACTATATGACACACCGAAACTTCCAATGCCATCAGGATGGATAAAAAGGTGATAGAGATTTGGGAGAGAAAGAGAAGCAGAGATTTTTTCGGTTTTGCGTGTGGTTTTTTGGTTTTGTTTTTGTGTTATTGGGTTTTCCGTTTTTTGCTATTGCTTTTGTGTACTTGCTTGCTTACTTTATTTTGTGTTAGGGGCATGGTACATGGATGATAATGGGAAATATAGTGGGACTGGGAGGTGAACAGAATTAGGGTGCATGATGTGAAACCCCTAAAGATTCAATTAAAAAAATTAAAAATACATAAAAGAAACCACTGCAAGACCAGCCTGGGCAAGTTAGTGAGACACTGCATCAAAATAAGACTGAAAAGAGGACTGGTGAAAGAAAGCTTGCCTAACCATGCATGAAACTAATTTCAATGCCCAGTATGAAAAAAAAAATGTGGACTAAACGATGAGTGTTCCAGCATTATAGTTTAATTGTGAGGTCGAACTACAAATGCCATGAAGTATTAGAAATGAGAATTATTATATAATAATTGAGAATCTACAGTACATTAATATTATGATAACAAAAATATAATAAGATAGCTATTTACAAAGCCTTATTTGGCATCTTATACCATGATCAACAAACACTTCAAAGGTCATGCAAAAAGTTCATTTGTAATGAGGACTTAAAAACAGATAAAGACATTCAGAAACAGAAAGTTTCCTATTTCCTGAAACCTTTGTGATTTTCTTCTTAAGTCCCTACCCTTCTTCTTAGTATCTAATTATGAGAGATAGGTGTTATTCATTCCTCTAACCCCAGAGGCACCACATAATTTAATTGAGCTATTTCCTTAGGTAAATCCCTCTGTTGATGGCTTATTTTAATAGCCAGCCTTTTACAGTTTAGCCTTTTTATAAACACAGTATAATTTTAGTCCATAAGGTTTCCCTCACAAAAATATTTTCTGCAGAGAAACTTATAAACAACAAATATTTATTTTTTATGCTTCAAGGGAGGGGATAATCAGTACCTGATGAAGGTGCCAACAAATTTGTGTTTTATTCTTTTATAAGAATTATTAATCTTTTATTTTTGGAGAATCCCATATATTTACACACTGTTATCAGTTCTTCCTGTAATCCCACCACATTTATCTTTTATTTAAGCAACTAAGTTCAATAGTTCTGCCCATATGTTTGCTGGTGCCTGACTAGGGGAAGGAGACTTACCAGTGGCAATACTCTGAGAGAAAAGCAAAAAAGAATGCTTCTCCATGGTCTCTATTTTAGTTCCTGCTTTCATCTTCCTGACTTGAGTTTGCTATGTACATGTTGTTTTTCTAACAAAATTGGGCTTGACACTTTATTTTCTTGTTGTAAAATTATCGATAACAATAAGAAATTTCTACAGTCAGACATTAGAGAGAGAAAGACACAGAGAGAGACAGAGACCTTGGAACACACAACTCTAAATGGGATATCTTCATCAAATCCTTCACCTCAGAGCTCAGGGAACCCCAGATAAAGGAGGTAGAAGGAGAATAAGAACCAAAGGGGATAGAGAACACCAGGAGAGCACGTCACTGCAAATTAACTAAACAAAACTCAAATGAACTCACAGAGAAGGAAGTAGCAAGCATGGGGCCTGCATTAGTCTGCACCAGGTCCTCTCTGTATATATGATAGCTATTAGCTTAGTATCTTTATGAGACTCTTGACTGTGAGAACGAGTGTGTCTGTAATTTTAATGCCTACTCTTAGGACTCTTTTCCTTCTGTTGGTTTGCCTCATCCAATTTTGATGTGATGGTTATTGTTTTATCTTACTATATTTTATTTTGTTATGTTTGGTTGCTATCTCTTAAAAGTCTGTTCTTTTCTATGAGAGACTGCAAGGTAATGACTCCAGATGGAAGGGAAGAGAGGAGGAACAGGAAGAAGTAGATTGAGGAGATATTGTTACTGAGATATATTACATGAGAAAATAATCTATTTTCAATAAAAGGGAAAATATTAAAACACCAAAAATTAAAGAAAAACAGAAAGGTATCTGAACTTGAGCTTGAGAGAAAGAAAGTTCCTCTATGGTTTTTGTTTTAGTTCGTGCTTTCAGTTTCAAGTCTTGACTTCTTGCTTTCTCTTTCCTCAGTGATGGACAATAACATGTAAGGTAGAATAAACTCTTTCCTCTTAAAACAATAAATAGATAGATAGATAGATAGATAGATAGATAGATAGATAGATAAAATATCTTGACATTCCAGGGTAACTTAAAAAAATGTTCTTATATCTACTCAAAGATATAAGCTAGAAAACAAGAATAATCCTAGCCATTTTCTGCACAATAACTGAAATCAGAGGCAGATTAGTCAAGTAAATTGTAACAATCTGTAAAAAGTGCTGAAGTACTACAAACCAATGAAAAATTACCTGCTTCTACAGGAAGTAGATTAGATGAATCCCATAAATATAGGAACAGATGTGTATGTGTTTGTTGATTCTGTTTATATAAAATTATTATAATTATTAGAAGATTTATAAAATTATTATTAAACTATTTAATTCCATGTCAGACTAGTGTTTCCCTCTAGCAGAACAGATTGCAGAGGATAGAGATAAGGCGGCACTTGGTTTTACCTCAAAAGAGGTACAAAAAAATGTAGAAGTGATTATAGTGCTCTGTATCTTTATCTGGGTAGTAATAATGCACCACTTCCATTTTGTCAATATTCATTGAGGCATTTGGGAGAGAGTTCAGTGGTAGATCACTTCACTACAATGCGCAAGGCCTTGAACATAGTCCCCATCACCTAAAATGTCACTAGGTATACATAAAAGTTAAATGGGCATTATTGTATGCAACTTATAGAACAATAAATTATGGAAAATAGTGTGAACCTGAATGAATCATAAGTTAAAATAGCAAAGAGTACTTAGAGTATCTTGACTGAAGTCAAAGAATAGAGAGATTTGTTTATATAGCATACCAGGGTGAATTTCATAAATCCAGCTACTCCTCTTCACTGTTCAGATAAGGAAACTGACATCAAGGGAGAATATATGCATCAAAGGAAGGAAATTAAAAGTCAGAAGGAACAGGAATCCACCAAAAGTGACTACTTTAAAAACCTACTAAACATAAAATTAATGAATCACTCTTGTTGTCATTATGACCTAAATGGAAGGAAAGAAGATTAAGTCAGAATGTTTGCTTATCATGTTTTCATGCCTTGACTAAACTTCACCCTCTTTAATTCCATTTACACTGTAACAAAGCCTCATTGTTTCAATCCTTACTAATTGGGAATTGATAGAAATTTAGTAGTTACTTACTTGTAACTCAGTAACTTTCTTTAAAGGTCTGGTAAATTAGCAGTAGAAAGGCAATTAGAAATGGTACACTTGCAATTCTTAAAAGAAGCAAAACTTAAGAAATAGTAAGCACCTTAGAAATGCTTTTAAAAGTTCTAATCATCCATTAAGGGCAGGAATGTGGTTTTCACTGACATTCCAGACATAAACAACTATCCAATCTTTATTCCTCAGATATTGAATTATATCTCTACCAAAGCACTTTCCTATTAATTTGTAATTATTTGTTTAAATCTTGATTTTTCTAAGCTATATTATAGTTTCTTGGAATCCTTGCTCTGTCTAATGAATGTGGAGTAATTAGTAATAACTAGATCTGATAGCTTGGCTGGAAGCAGAGGGCATCTAGAGAGGAATTTGAGATAACAGGTGATGCTAGATTTTTAATCTATCTCTAAAATCACAGTATTTACAGGCAGTGGAATAGAGCAGAGTCAGAAAATAGGGAGCAGTTCTTTATGGCTAGAGTATGGGACGAGAAAGAACAGAGAAGGAAATATGTAAAGTTAAAGTATTCTAGGACCAGAACAGAATGAACTCTGTAAGAAGGACTGCTGGGACTTTATTGTTTAAAACGCAATAGAAAATTTACGGAAGCATTTTCAAGTATAGAAGTGAGATGATTTTATTCTGTTTAAAATGTTTCCATTCACTGTAGCACTATTAATTAAAAACTCAGAGACAGAAACTAGTGTTCAACCTAAAGACCTGAAAAGCAAAGTAGTTATTCGCTAGCTCTTACCTTGACCTCAGGCAAAAATGGTGATCCTGCCTCCAGGAATCTCAGAATGAGACTATGTCTGTTAACTGTCTACTCCTTTTTTTTCATATTCTTCTCTAGGGCTGGGTTAAAAGTGTATACCACTGGGATTAAAAGACTAAGTGGGAATATTATCGGGCAGTAGGAATAATCAGTGGGTTTAACAAAAGTAAGGTTATATGAAAAAGACTTATGGAAACCCAGCAAGCTCCTTTTAAAGTGCAACTTAGAAAAAAGAGTTAGTTTGAATATAATTACCATGCATGAGTGAAAAGTGTTACTTTCAGAGTTCACATGAATAAAAGTTACAGAAGGCATGTGATACCTCCATTCATCTTATTGATCAAGGAGATCCTAGAAGTCTCTGAGTAACACAGGTTATTTCCATTGCGCTTGGTTACTAACAATAACAACAAGGTAATATCCTATTGCTGAAATCAGCTTATACATTGAATGGAAGACATAAAGAAATCAATCTTAAACTGACCCTCAAAACTTCCACTGTGATGTCTAGCCTTTATAGTACCTAGAGCTGTTATGCAGGCTTTTGAGAGAGAAAAGACATCTCTCTTCTTACCCAGAGCTGAATGGTGAATGTTGAATGCTTTAGTACTAACTTGCCAGGCAAGACATGCCTATTGGTGCAATAAGTAATAAAACTATTGTGATATCGTGATTCATTGCTTTCTGACTGAATTTGAGGCATGTTACATAAGAGCATATTTCATGCTTGATATAACCCTGTCAAAAGCCTATAGCTGTGGAGGTCATAGACTTAGGAAAGAACCTTTTGGGTTTTTGTTTGTTTGTTTTGTTCTTTTTTTGTTAAATGTGTATGCTGTCAAATTGCCTTATGCCAATAGATCGTAGAAAGAGACGTTTCTTTCTGCAGTGGGAAGTAGCCAATTGAGAGGTACACAATAGTAAAAGTGCTGAGAACAATAAACTAAGTGATCAGCACTAAATTAGCTCACCAATATAGCAGCTATATGATGTATGATTTCCTTCTGTATATGTGTTGCTTTTATTGGTTAATGAGTAAAGCTGTTTGGCCTACAGAAGGGCAGAATAGAGTAAGGTGGGAATTTCAAGCAGATAAAGGAGAAAAGAAAACGGAGTCAGTGCGATGTCATGTAGCTGACAAAGGAGACAGTCCCCCAGGAACCTTACGAGCCTTGTGGTAAAACATAAAATAATAGGAATGGGTTAATTTAAGATGTAAGAGTTAGCTAGAAATATGCATAAGCTATTGGCCAAGCAGTGTTGCAATTAATACAGTTTCTATGTGTTTGTTTCAGGTCTGGGTGACCAAGAAATAAACAGGCAGCCTCTGCCTACAGCTATAGAATGGTATAAATGCTATCTTTGAACATGTCATACCTGTCGCACTCATGGACTCACAGCAGCTGTGGTTATCTGAACAAAGCCTGCAGATCATGGTAGCCAAAATCCTGGCATGATCCAAGATATCCTGGTAGATTATCTCCAGGACCCATCACTTAGTCAGAAGAATAATTACTGTGGAGGAAAAAGCATTGCTTTTTGATGATGTAGCCATTACAGTTTTTTCTTGCTCTACTAGATGACCCAACACCCCTGCAAATGTGGGCAGCACTAACTGAACATCAGTAATCTTACTACATGGGAGGTGGATGCAGAAAGATCACAATTTCAAAGACAATCTGTACTGCAGAGTAAGGCGCCATATCAATAAATAGACATAAACAAAAAAATAAATAGAATGAATAATAATCTAAGAAATATTACATATGACTCTGGGACTTATTTTATGTATAAAACTTAAGTCTCTCAGAATGTCATCTTATTTATAGTTTTCTGCTACAGGAAGAACTGAACAATTTGTGTGCCTTTCTAGTGGTCCAGAGGTGTATCGATTTCTTCATACAAGCTGAAGCTTCTGAAAAGACCTAGAAGTCAACAGTTTTCTCTGCAAGGTTGTGATGTTTCAAAGAATTGGAAGAAACTATCCATGTCATGGTTGAATTCCAGACTGTATAGACAGCATTGATTAGTACTGATTAGTAGTACACAATATTGGCTCCCTGTCAGACCCATTAATTTTGCCCATGTTTCTAAATTATTAAGATGCAAAAATGAATCCTGATCTATGAATAATACTAAACTTTAGATTTTACTCTGTTTTGTCATAAAATGAAACCTGATAAAGAAATCTTAGTGTGAGATTTGGATAAACTATAAAAGAATGCTAGGTGGAAGCTCCTATTGTAGAATTTTCAAAGAGACTATGAGGCTGCCAACACCTTTATTTTAGTTCAATAAATCTGTAAAATAGTAAGTTTGCATTTTCATGCTACTGGTAATCTGTCTTAACATTAATTAGAAACTAAAACACCAACCTATATTATATATATATATATGTGTGTATATATATACACACACACACACACCCACACACACACACACATATATATATATATATATATATATATATATTACAGTGAAGATTCTGCTAGTTATCTGTAAAGCAGGGATATCTTAAAGGTTAGATGAATATGTTCAGTGTTAAGCCACCACTGATGCATGCCATTGCAAACTTTCAGAGTTCAACTGAGGCCAGAATATAGCATATAGTCTACAACATGCCCAGACTCCAAGAAGATAATTTGATTCTTCAATCAGCTTTACATTTCCCGCATACCTTTGGTTTCATGAAGGCAAGAGGATGTTTTGAAGATTTTAAAGCTAAGACATTTTTGGTGGGAGTGATTCTCAGCTAGCCTATGATAAACTGAGAAGAGAGTTTTCTATGCTCCACAGGAGCAGTATAATAAGACAGGTTCAATGACCAGAAAGTCATGCATTTCTGTGGCACCCATGGGAATGGTTCAGCTAAACTCTGCACATTTCTACACCAGTGACAGATAAAAGATGTTTGGAATCATAGAAAAAATAAAGCTTTACTTGGAATAATATTAAAGAAAAAAGTCAATATAGAAAATGTACCTAAAAAGAAATTATACCAATGAATTGAAACAAACCAAAGCAGGATTTAACAAGCCAATTTAAGATCTACTAAACATTCATTTATACCCTTATGGGATTTGGGGGCTTTAATCATGAAAATATTCCTAAACTTTATTGGATATGAAATTTCCAAAATAATTAGGCTTACATTGACATAAATCTTTTTTTGGTAGATATTTCTATGACCTAAAAAAATTACTTATCTGGGAAAAAAAACAACTTAGTCTGAAGAGGATTGGAAAGAGGAGTCCATGGCTCAATGCACTAAACCTTTCCAGAGAGATGGGACCTGAGCCTTACTTTCTGACTATGCGAGCTGAGCATGTGGCAGAATGACATGCTTAATTTCCACAGGGAAAGCAAAAACTGACTTTTCCTTTTTTTTCAGTTGTAGGTGAGAATCATACAACAGCACGTCTAGTAGTGCCTCATGATGTCATAAAACGAGTTCAGTTTTTGAGCAGGAAATTTATTTTTTGTTGATATCAACAATTTATTTATTTATTTTAGATGTTTCTAGTCTAAGTCATTTTTTCCTTTTTTATTACTTAAAAAATACCAATCCAAATTCCCACTTCCTCTCCTCCTCCCAGTCCCCTCCCTCTTCCTCCACAGACCCTCCCTCACCCCTCCAACCCTAAGGGAGTCCCATGCATCTAGCCCCATGGAAAGTCCAAGGCCCTCCCTTCTACATCTAGGTTGAGCAAGGTTTACATCCAAAGAGAATAGGATTCCCTGAAGCCGGTATATGCAAGTAGAGACACATCCCAGTGTCGCTATCGGTGGCCCCTCAGTCTGCCCCAGCTGTCAACCCCCTTCAGGGGGGCTTGGTTATTCCCATGCCCATTCGCTCCCAGTCCAGTTGGAGTTGGTGAGCTCCCATTACCTCAAGCAAACTGTCTCAGTGGATGACCCCCTCATGGTCTTGAATTCCTTGTTGAGCAGGAAATTTAAACAGAGCATGACACCCATACTAGGACATCTGGGACCTTAACAGAGCACAAAGTTGTTGGTATTTTTAGGTCAGTTATCCACTCCCATATCTAGGGCTGTCTCACTTGAGCAACACCGCTGACTTCAGCGTCCATATGTAAGAGAATTGAAACATACCTGAGACAAAAGTTTAAGTGATAGCAACTGTAGTGTTATCTAGAAAGACTTCACTGTCATGAGAAAGAGGAAAGAGAATAGAGTCAAGCATTTTGGTATTTGTTGCACTAAATGATCTTAAAGTTGAATGTGAAGTGATCTAACCCCTGAAAACATGGTTGCTAAATCACCAGTGTTATGACCACATGAGAGGCCCATAGAATTCTAAACCCCAGAGGTTTCCTCAGAGCTTTTGAATCCACATATTAACAAGATACTTAGATAATTTTCATGTGCATTAAAGCTGGAGCTGTAAATGTTTATTTTTCTGGTATAGACAGGTAAACTGAGAATCAGAAAAGGATCTCATAATTATACAAGGGTATCCTTTTAAACCCAGCAACAAAACTTTCATGACATCTAGATTGGCAATGTTCTTTTTTATTACTCTTGTTTTTCTCTATATTTTTCTTTCATATGACATAACTATTATTATTCTAAGACATATTGACACAGATTACCATAGTAAGTGAAAAATTTTGTAACAGTACATTTCCTAATAATTCAGCAATTTATCACCATTCACCTGTGCACTGTGTATAAGCATCTGTCTCCTTATGAGAACCAGCTTCATTTTGTGTATCATTCTGCCAATTCTAAGCCATGCTACTTTCATAAATCACTTATCCTCTCTATTTCAAGCCTTCTTAACCTATGGGTCTAAGAAAATTCCACACACCTGAGGTAAGGAGTCTGCAATAATAGATGCTTAACAATCAGTGAAGTGTTTATACTGAAGTGAACAAACTTGCTCTCATGATTAATGCAAGAGAAGTAGGCTTCCCAGTGACATACAGACAAGAGCATATCCTGGGAAAGCAATCCTCCTTAATGCTACTCAAGGTTAAGAATATTGTCCTTACCTTTATAATCTCTAACTTTGTTCTGGATTAAGGAGGTCAGCACATTAGTACTTGAACCATAGTTTTCTTAATCCTCACAGTGTGAGCCTTGATATAAACAAAGCAAGAGGAGATTTATTTGGAGATCAGATCTACTTCCCAGGTACCCAAATCTTTCCTTAACTACAAAGACTAATATCCACCCAATTTTTCTTAAAGGGAATTGTAACAAAACAAAAATCAGAGCTATGAAGACACAAAACATCTTTAAACACTAGAATCTTAGAATAACAAACAAAAGAAGGCCTTTTAAGAATCATGTTTCTGTCAGGGTCCAACCCCAACATAAATTATCTCTCTGGGCCAGCGTGGAGGAACGGGAATAATTGAGACACAGTTTACACAGCAATATTGGAAGGGAGTCTCAGGGTTCATTCCAATCCTGAAGATCACCCATGTTTATTCTCAAAACAGCTTTTATAACCAAAGGTAAATTGAGGGGAAAGTTCATTAGCATTCTGTTTCCCCAGTAGCAGAACTAAAAGCCATGTCTGCAGCTATAGCTACTCTGTCACTAGCTTGGATTAACACCTCATTCCAGGTGATCTCCATAATTACAAAGAAGGGAGAAGAACAACATTAGCATATCTTGACCCAGGTGACAGTCTGCCTATAAGTGCTAGGTGACTACCTCGGGTTCGAACTGTGGCTTGAGAGCCTGGCTGCCATACAATGTACAAATATGTGGCCTGTATAGTATTGCTCCAAAATTGTTATTTTGAAAATGAGGAAACAGAAACCAAGAAAATTAATGTAGACTAGAAAAGATCACAAATATAAGTGGCAGGGGAAGATAATAGTAAAAGTATCAATACATAATTGCAATACATGTAGCAAATCGGTAGAGCATTAAACTATTACTCTCAAGGTTGCAAATTCATGTCCCACACTGGGTGCCAGATATAGCATGAATAATAAAACCCAGAGACAGATATTGGGGTTCAAGCTGAAAGATCAGAAAAACAAAGCAGCCAACCACAAGAGAGCTCTTACATATATGAAATCTTCAGACTGAAAGAGAGCAAGTTTCTGTCTCAAACACATTTAGTTTGTTCTTGTTCACTAAATACCTTATAAATAACTTCACAATTTTTGAGGCATATGTTATCATTTTTCCCAGTTTGTAGATAAAGAATTTAACAGAGAGAGATGAAATAATTAACTTAAGGCAGCACTGCTAGGAAATGTCATGGTTAGTACTGAAATACATGCCCGACAACCTAAAGTTTACGATCTTTGCTTCAGACTCCCAATCCTTGTCTACAAACTTTGCTAGAGACTCATGTTGTAGAAAGATAGAAATTAGAGTTAGTGAAGGCTTTTTCCACAAAACTTCACTAATTAGTCTTTTATTTTCATTTATCTGCAATTTTTAGCTGCTGAGTTTTCTGAAAACTGAATGCATCTTCTAAGACCCAAGTGTAGAAAATTGTTTCTTAGTTGCTTGCGGTAATACTTGGTGAAGTCTAATAGTGATCGGTTACTAACATAGTGCTTGAATTACAAGTATTCATCCCTGGTGTATGGCCCTTTAACATCCACAGGAGCCATTAGTCACTTCTGCCTGAGGGCTTGTCTGCACCTGCATGACCCTAGAATCTGCTAGCCCCTCTTCCTCCCTTTTTCCTTGCCATATAATACCCCAGCTCAGCCTGTTTGGAGGATGGGATGGGGTGGTGAGCACAATTGGGCAGGAGTTCCTTTGTTTCAATTGCTTGCCTGCAGCAAGGTAAGCCTTTTGCCTGCAAGGTCCCTGGCCACCTACGGGCTCTCTGATCCTGTACCAGAAGATCTATCAGAGGGGTGAGCAAGTTCCTGACCCACGGCTGCAGCCCCAGAGATGGAACACAGACATTCCTCAACTCCCTATACTTCCTGGTCTTCCTGCAGGTGCTACTCTCCCCGGCTACTGCCTCCCTCTTCCTATCCCATCTCAGCTTGCACCCAGGAAACCTCTCCCTTCTTCCTCCCTTCTTTGGGGCCCTAAGATCACCCAGCTCAGCCCTTTTGGGCACTGGGACTGGGTTGTAAGCACAGTCGGGCGGAGGTTTCTTTGTTTCAATAGCATGCCTTCAGCAAAGTAGGCCTTTTGTCTGCGAGGTCCCTGGCCAGCAAAGGGAACTGATCCTGTACCAGAAGATCCATTAGGGAGCATCGGGAGGAAAAGATGGACAGGTGCCAATGCAAGAATCCATCCAACAATCTGAAAAACAACATGAAAACACTGGAACCCAGCGAACTTACAACAGGAGGACTGGAACACCCTAATCAAGAAGAAGTAGAAAAAAAAAAAAAACTGACTTTAGGAAAGTGATAGAGTCCCTTAAACAGGAGGTGAAAAATTCCCTTAAAGAAATGGATGAAGAGAATAACAAAAAGTTTGAAGAAATGAGTAAATTTGTAAATGATATACTAGGAAACCAAGGGAAAACAATCAAACAGATAATGGAAATAATTCAAGACTTGAAAACTGAAATGGAAGCAATGAAGAAAACACAAACCGAGGGCTGGCTGGATACGGAAAATCTAGGTAAATGAACAGAGACTACAGAAAAAAAGCATATCCAACAGAATTCAAGAGATAGAAGAAAGAATCTCAGATTCTGCAGACACCATAGAGAAAATAAACGCACTGATCAAAGAAAACAGCAAATCCAACAACTTCTCATTACAAAACATTCAGAAAATCTGGGACACAATAAAAAGACCAAACCTAAGAATAATAGGGGTAGATGAAGGAGAAGAATTACAGCTCAAAGGCCCAGAAAATATATTCAATAAAATTATAGAAAAAAACTTTCCGAACCTAAAGAAAGATATTCCTATGAAGGGTCAAGAAGCATACAGAACACCGAATAGACTGGAAAAAAAAAAAAAAACAACCCCTCGCCATATAATAATCAAAACACAAAACATACAGAATAAAGAAAGAATATTAAGAGCTGCAAAGGAAAAAGGTCAAGTAACTTATAAAGGTAAACCTATCAGACTTACACCTGACTTCTCTATGGAAACCATGAAAGCCAGAAGGTCCTGGATAGATGTACTGAAGAAACTAAGAGACCATGGATGCAAGCCCAGACAACTATACCCAGCCAAGCTTTCATTCATTATCAATGGAGAAAACAAAATATTCCAGGATAAAAACAAATTTAAAAAATATGTAGCCACAAATCCAGCCTTAAAGAAAGTAAGAGAAGGAAAATCAGAAACCAAGGAGTCCAACAATGCCCACAATAACTCAAACATCTAGTGACCCTTCACCAGCACATCTCAAAGAACGGAAACACACAAACTCTACTACCAAAGAAAAATAATAACCAGAGTTAACAACCACTGGTCATTAATATGACTTAATATCAATGGAATCAAATCACCTATAAAAAGGCACAGGCTAAGAGATGGGATACAAAAACAGGATAAAACATTCTTCTGTTTACAAGAAACACACCTCAACCACAAAGACACATATCTACTCAGAGTAAAGGGTTGGGAAAAGGTTTTTCAAGCAAATGGACCTAAGAAACAAGTGGGTATGGCCATACTAATTTCTAATAAAGTTGACTTCAAACTAAAATCAATCAGAAGAGATGGAGAGAGATATTTTATACCCATAACAGGAACAATTCATCGGGATGAAGTCTCAATCCTGAATATCTATGCCCCTAATATAAAGCACTCACTTATGTAAAAGAAACATTACTAGAACTCAAGGCAACCATCAAACCACACACACTAATAGTAGGAGACTTCAACATTCCTCTCTCACCAATGGACAGGTCAATCAGACAGAAACTTAACAGAGAAATATGAGAATTAATGGAGGTAATAAATCAAATTGACTTAACAGACATCTATAGAACATTCCACCCAAATAGAAAAGAATATACCTTCTTCTCTGCAGCTCATGGAACCTTCTCAAAAATTGACCACATACTCGGTAACAAAGCAAACTTCCACAGATACAAAAAAAATATTAGTAACCACCTGTGTCTTATCAGATCACCATGGAATAAATTTAGAATTTAACAATAATTCTACCCCCAGAAAGCCTACAAACTGTTGGAAGCTGAACAGTCAACTAATGAACCACCCTGGGTCAAGGAAGAAATAAAGAAAGAAATTAAAGTCTTCCTTGAATTTAATGAAAATAAACACACAACATACCCAAACCTATGGGACACTATGAAAGCAGTGCTAAGAGGAGAGTTCATAGCTCTAAGTGCCCACATTAAGAAAACAGAGAAAGATCACATTAGAGACTTAACAGCACAGCTTAAAGTTCTAGAAAAAAAGAAGCAGACTCACCTAGGAGTAGTAGAAGACTGGAAATAATCAAACTGAGGGCAGAAATCAACAAAATAGAAACACAGAAAACAATCCAAAAATCAATGAAACAAAAATCTGGTTCTTTGAGAAAGTCAACAAGATTGACAAACCTTTATCCAAACTAATCAAAAGGCAAAGAGAGAACATGCAAATTAACAAGGTCAGAAATGAAAAGGGGGACATAGCAATAGACACTGAGGAAATCCAGAGAATCATTACGTCTTACTACAAAATATTATATGCCACAAAGTTGGAAAATGTAAAAGAAATGGACTTGTGTTTAGATAAGTACAATTTACCTACATTAAATCAAGATGAGGTGAACAGTTTAAATGGATCTATAAGTTGTGAGGAAATAGAAGCTGTCATAAAAAAACCTCCCAACCAAAAAAAGCCCAGGACCTGATGGTTTCAATGCAGAATTTTATCAGAACTTCCAAGAAGAGCTGATACCTATTCTCCTTAATGTGTTTCACAAAATAAAAACAAAGGAGTCATTGTCAAACTCTTTTTACGAATCTACATTCAGCCTGATTCCAAAAGCACACAAAGACCCAACCAAGAAAGAGAATTACAGACCAATCTCACTCATGAACATCGATGCAAAAATTCTCAATAAAATTCTGGCAAACAGAATCCAAGAACATATTGAAAAAAATTATCCACTATGATCAAGTAAGCTTAATCCCAGAGATGCAAGACTGGTTCAACATATGAAAATCTATCAATGTAATCCATCATATAAATAAACTGAAAGAAAAAAAAAACATATGATCATTTCATTAGATGCAGAAAAAGCTTTTGACAAAATTCAGCACCCCTTCATGGGAAAGGTTTTGGAGAGGTTATGGATACAAGGATCATACCTAAATATAGTAAAAGCAATATATTGCAAGCGAACAGCTAATATCAACTTAAATGGAGAGAAACTCAAAGCCATTTCACTAACTAAATTCAGGAACAAGACAAGGCTGTCCACTCTCTCCATATCTCTTCAACATAGTTCTTGAAGTTCTAGCAATAGCAATAAGACAACATCAGGAGATCCAGTGCTGTGGAGTTCCATCTGGACTGGAATCTCTGATCTGGTGCAGTGGAGTTCCATCTGGACGGCTGAGTGTGTGCGACCCTGGGGCCACCTGCCCTGGAAGAGAGCACAGCCCCTCTCCCCCAGCTCCTGGTTCAGGGGTGTTTGGGGTACTCACGTCCCTGCCTCTCCCAAGCCTTCCCTAGTGTATTCAAGTGTCCTGCTCCTGTACTAAGGCCATCCACCCAAAGGGGTGAGAGGCTGCTCTCCAGGCAGGTCTGAGGATTCCTACAAGAGAGTGTGGGTTCCTTCAGAATGTGCTGCAAGGTTCACGGTGTGATACTCCATCCCGCCCTGCACCCACCTTGGCCCTTTTGTCCCTGTGGCATTCCTGGGCTACCAAGAATCCCTGGAGTTCCATCTGGATGGCCTTCCCTAGTGTACTCAAGTGTCCTGCTCCTGTACTAAGGACATCCACCCAAAGGGGTGAGAGGCTGCCCTCCAGGCAGGTCTGAGGATTCTGGCAAGGGAGTGTGGGCTCCTTCATATTGTGCTGCAAGGAATAGCTGCTGGTCTGGCACTGAGGAGATCCAACCAGATTTACTCACAGCAAAGATTGGTGTAAGACACCAAGTCCCTCCTGGCTCCATTTGAAGAAAGAGATGGGCAGGTGCCAATGCAAGAACTCCTCCAACAACATGAAAGGTAACATGACATCACCAGAATCCAGACATCCCAAAAAACAAGAATTGAACACCCTACTTCAGAAGAAATAGAAGAAATCGACCTTAAACAGTACTTTATGAAAATAATAGAGGACCTAAAACAGGAGGTAAAAAAAACTGCCATAAAGAAATGGAGATGACAAACAAAAAGGTAGAGGAAATAAATAAATCTCTCAAAGATCCCCAAGAAAAACAAGAAAAAGCAATCAAACAGGTAAGGGAAACAGTACAAGACCTGAAAAATGAAATGGAGGTAATGAAGAAAACACAATCTGAGGGAAGACTGGAAATGGAAATTCTGAGTAAACTAACAGAAACTACAGAGACAAGTATTTCCAACTGAATACAAGAGATAGAAGAAAGAATCATGGACTCTGAAGATACTATAGAGGAAATAAACTCACAGATTAAAGAACAAAATGAATCCAACACATTCTTAACACAAAACATCCAGGAAATCTGGGACACCATGAAAAGACCAAACCTAAGAATAATTGGAGTAGAATAAGAAGCATTACTACTCAAAGGCCCAGAAAACATATTCAACAAAATTATAGAAGAAAATTTCTCCAACCTAAAAAAGGATATTCCTATGAAGGTACAAGAATACCAAACAGACTGGATCAAAAGAAAGCATCCCCGCGCCATATAATAATCAAAACACAAAACATACAGAATAAAGAACAGATAATAAGAGCTGCAAAAGAAAAAGGTCAAGTAACATATAAAGGGAAACCTATCAGAATTACACCTGACTTCTTACTGGAAACCATGAAAGCCAGAAGGTCTTGGATAGATGTGCTACAGACACTAAGGGAACATGGATGCAATCCCAGACTACTATACCCAGCAAAGCTTGCATTCACCATCGATGGAGAAAACAAGATATTCCAGAACAAAAACAGATTTAAACAATACGTAGCCACAAATCCAGCATTGCAGAAAGTAATAGAAGGAAAATAAAATACCAAGGAGTCCAACAATGCCCACAATAACTCAGACATCTAGCGACCCTTCACCAGCACAAAAAGAAGAAGGGAAACACAAAAACTCTACTACAAAAAAAAATGTCTGGAGTTAACAACCACTGGTCATTAATATCATTTAATATCAATGGACTCAACTCACCTATAAAAAGGCACAGGCTAAGAGATTGGATATGCAAACAGGATACAACATTCAGCTGTTTACAAGAAACACACCTCAACCACAAAACCAAACACCTACTCAGAGTAAAGGGTTGGGAAAAGGTTTTTTTTTTTTTTTTTTTGGTTTTTCGAGACAGGGTTTCTCTGCAGCTTTTTTAGAGCCTGTCCTGGAACTAGCTCTTGTAGACCAGGCTGGCCTCGAACTCACAGAGATCCGCCTGCCTCTGCCTCCCGAGTGCTGGGATTAAAGGCGTGCGCCACCACCGCCCGGCTGGGAAAAGGTTTTTTAAGCAAATGGACCTAAGAAACAAGCAGGTATATCCATACTAATTTCTAACAAAGCTGACTTCAAACTAAAATAAATCAGAAGAGATGGAAAGGGATATTTTATACTCATAAGAAGAAAAATACATCAGAATGAAGTCTCAATCCTGAATATCTATGTCCCTAATATAAAAGCACCCACTTATGTAAAAGAAACATTACTAGAACTCAAGGCAGCCATCAAACCACACACACATTAAAAGTAGGAAACTTCAACACTCCTCTCTCACCAATGGACAGGTCAATCAGACAGAAACCTAATAGGGAATTAAAAAACTTACTGGAGGTAATGAACCAAATGGACTTAACAGATATCTATAGAACATTCCACCCAAATAGGAAAGAATATACCTTCTTCTCTGCTGCTCATGGAACCTTTTCAAAAATTGACCACATACTCGGTAACAAAGCAAACTTCCACTGTTACAAAAAAAAAATATTAGTAACCACCTGTGTCTTATCAGATCACCATGGAATAAATTTAGAATTTAACAATAATTCTACCCCCAGAAAGCCTACAAACTGTTGGAAGCTGAACAGTCAACTAATGAACCACCCCTGGGTCAAGGAAGAAATAAAGAAAGAAATTAAAGTCTTCCTTGAATTTAATGAAAATAAACACACATCATACCCAAACCTATGGGACACTATGAAAGCAGTGCTAAGAGGAGAGTTCATAGCTCTAAGTGCCCACATTAAGAAAACAGAGAAAGATCACATTAGAGACTTAAAGCACAGCTTAAAGTTCTAGAAAAAAAGAAGCAGACTCACCTAGGAGTAGTAGAAGACTGGAAATAATCAAACTGAGGGCAGAAATCAACAAAATAGAAACACAGAAAACAATCCAAAGAATTAATGAAACAAAAAGCTGGTTCTTTGAGAAAATCAACAAGATTGACAAACCCCTAGTAAAACTAATCAAACGGCAGAGAGAGAACAAGCAAATTAATAAGATCAGAAATGAAAAGAGGGACATAACCACAGACAGAGGAAAATCAGAGAATCATTAGATCTTACTACAAAAGCCTGTATACCACAAAATTGGAAAACATAAAAGTAATGGACATTTTTTAAGATAAGTATCATATACCAAAGTTAAACCAGGACCAGGTGAACAATCTAAATAGTCCTGTTAGTCGGGAAGAATTAGAAACTGTTATCAAAAATCCCCTACCAAAAAGAACCCAAGACCAGATGGTTTCAATGCAGAGTTCTACCAGAACTTCCAAGAAGACCTAATACCTATACTCCTTAAGGTATTTTATAATATAGAAACAGAACAGTCATTGCCAAATTCCTTTTATGAAGCTACAATTACCCTGATACCTAACCCACACAAAGACTCAACCAAGAAAGAGAATTACAGTCCAATCTCACTCATAAACATTGACAAAAAAATTCTCAATAAAACACTGGCAAACCGAATCCAAGAACACATTAGAAAAATTATCCACTATGATCAAGTAGGCTTCATCCCAGAGATGCAGGGCTGGTTCAACATACTAAAATCTATCAATGTAGTCCATCATATAAATAAACTGAAGGAAAAAAACCATATGATCATCTCATTAGATGCGGAAATAGCATTTGACAAAATTCAACACCCCTTTATGATAAAGGTCTTGGAGAGATTAGGGATACAAGGGTCATTCCTAAATATAATAAAGGCTATTTACAGCAAGCCAACAGCTAACATCAAATTAAACTGAGAGAAACTCAAGGCCATCCCTCTAAATTCAAGAACACGATAAGGCCGTCCACTCCCTCCTTATCTCTTCAATATAGTGCTTGAAGTTTTAGCAATAGCAATAAGACAACATAAGGGGATCAAGGGGATTCAAATTGGAAAGGAAGAAGTTAAACTTTCATTATTTGCAGATGATATAATAGTGTACATAAGCAACACAAAAACTCCACCAAAGAACTCCTACAGCTGATAAACTCCTTTAGTGACGTGGTAGCATACAAGATCAACTCCAAAAAATCAGTTGCCCTCTTATACATAATGGATAATGAAGCAGAGATGGAAATCAGAGAAGTATCACCTTTCAAGATAGCCACAAACAGCATAAAATATCTTGGGGTAACTCTAACCAAGGAAGTGAAAGACCTATTTGACAAGAACTTTAAGTCATTAAAGAAAGAAATTGTAGAGGATACCAGAAAATGGAAGGATCTCCCTTGCTCTTGGATTGGGAGGATCAACATAGTAAAAATGGCAATTCTACAAAAGGCAATCTATAGGTTGAATGCAATCCCCATCAAAATCCCATCAAAATTCTTCACAGATCTTGAGAGGACAATAATCATCTTTATATGGAAAAACAAGAAACCCAGGATAGCCAAAATAATCTTATACAATAAAAGAACTTCTGGAGGCATTACCATCCCTGACTTCAAACTCTATTACAGAACTACAGTACTGAAAACAGCTTGGTATTGTCATAAAAACAGGGATGTCGACCAATGGAATCCAATTGAAGACATGGACCTTAACCCACAAACCTATGAACACCTGATTTTTGATAAAGGAGCCAAAAGTACACAATGGAAGAAAGAGGGCATCTTCAACAAAAGGTGCTGGCATAACTGGATGTCAACCTGTAGAAGAATGAAAGTAGATCCATATCTATCACCATGCACAAAACTCAAGTCCAAATGGATTAAAGACCTCAATATTAATCGGAACACACTGAGCCTGATAGAGGAGAAAGTGGGAAGTATTCTACAACATATGGGCACAGGAGACCATTTCCTATGTATAACCCCAGTAGCACAGACATTAAGGGCAACATTGAATAAATGGAACCCCCTGAAGCTGAGCAGCTTCCGTAAAGCAAAGAACACTGTCCCTAAGACAAAAGGCAGCATACTGACTGGGAAAAGATCTTCACCAACCCCGCAACAGACAAAGGTCTGATCTCCAAAATATATAAAGATCTCAAGAGACTAGACTTTAAAATGCTAATTAACGCAATTAAAAAATGGGGCACTGAACTGAACAGAGAATTCTCAACAGAAGAAGTTCGAATGCCTAAAAGACACTTAAGGGCATGCTCAACCTCCTTAGCAATCAGGGAAATGCAAGTCAAAACAACATTGAAATACCATCTTACACCTGTCAGATTGGCTAAAATCAAAAACTCCAATGATAGCCTTTGCTAGAGAGGTTGTGGAGTAAGGGGTACACTCATCCATTGCTGGTGGGAATGCAAACATGTGGAACCGCTTTGGAAAGCAGTGTGGCGTTTTCTCAGGAAATTTGTGATCAACCTACCCCAGGACCCAGCAATCCCACTTTTGGGAATATACCCAAGAGATGCCCAATCATACTACAAAAGCATTTGTTCTACTATGTTCATAGCAGCATTATTTGTAATAGCTAGAACCTGGAAACAACCTAGATGCCCTTCAGTGGAAGAATGGATGAGGAAACTGGAATATATACATATTAGAATACTACTCAGTGTTAAAAAAACAATGGCATCTTGAATTTTGCATGCAAATGGATGGAAATAGAAAACACTATTCTGAGTGATGTTACCCAGACCCAAAAATATGAATATGGTATGTACTCACTCATAATCGGTTTGTAGCCATAAATAAAGGATATCAAGCCTATAATTCATGATCCTTGAGACGATAATAATAATTTGAACCCAAAGAAAAACATATAGTTATCCTCCTGGATATTGGAAGTAGACAAGATGGCCAGGCAAAAATTGGGAACTTGGGGTTGGGATGGGATGTGGCCTATGAGAGATGGGGAGAGAAAGGCATGAAAGGGAGGATGGGGAGAGCTTGGGGAAATGCGATGCTTGGGATATAGGAAGGGTGGATATGGGAGCAGGGAAGCATATATCCTAATTAAGGGAGCCATCTTAGGGTTGTTAAGAGACTTGACTCTAGAGGGTTTCCCAGGTATCCAGGGAGATGCCCCCAGCTAGTTCCGTGGGCAGCTGAGGAGAGGGAGCCCGAAAAGGCCAGATCTTATAGCCATACTGATGAATATCTTGCATATTCCCATAGGACCTTCACCTGGCGATGGACAGAGATAGAGACAGAGCCCCACATTTGAGTACTGCACTGAGCTCCCAAGGTCCTGATGAGGAGCAGAAGGAGGGAGAACATGAGAAAGAAAGTCAGGACCGTGAGGGAAACTTCATCTGGCGATGGATGGAGATAGAGTCAGATCCACGCATTGGTGCACTGGACTGAGCTCCCAAGGCCCAAAGGAGGAGCAGAAGGCAGGAGAACATGAGCAAGGAAGTCTGGACTGCGAGGGGTGCTCCCATCCACTGAGATGGTGTGGCTGATCTAATCGGAGCTTACCAAGGCCAGCTGGACTGGGACTGAATAAGCAGGGGATAAAGCCAGATTCCCTGAACATGGCAGACAATGAGGGCTGCTGAGAAGCCAAGGACAATGACACTGGATTTGGATCCTACTATGCATACTGGCTTTGGGGGGTGGTAGCCTGTTTGGATGCTCACATTCCTGGACCTGGATGGAGGGTGGAGGAGTTTGGACTTCCCACAGGGCAGGTATCCATTACTGCTCTTTGGACAGGAGAGGGAGGAGGAGTGAAGGGGGGAGGGTGTAATTGGCAGGCGGGAAGGAGTCGGAAATTTTTAATAAAAAAGATAAAAAAATGAAAAAAAGACAACATCAAGAGATCAAGGGGATTCGATTCAGAAAGGAAGAAGTCAAACTTTCGTTATTTGCAGATGATATAATTGTGTACATTAGCGACCCCAAACCTCTACCAAAGAACTCTTATAGCTGATAAATACCTTCATTCAAGTGGTAGGCTATAAGATCAACTCAAAAAAAAAAAATCAGTAGCCCTCCTATACATAAAAAATTAGAGAAGCAGAGAGGGAATTCAGAGAAACTTCACCTCTTAAAATAGCCACAAATAGCATAAAGTATCTAACCACGGAAGTGAAAGATCAATTTGACAAGAACTTTAAGGCATTGAAGAAAATAATTGAAGAGGACATCAGAAAATAGAAAGACCTCCCATAGTCTTGGATGGATAGGATCAATATAGTAAAAATGGCAATTCTACCAAAGGCAATCTATAAGTTCAACGCAATCCCTGTTAAAATCCCAACACAGTTCTTCACAGACCTTGATAGAACAACAATCAACTTTATTTGAAAAAACAAAAAAACCTAGGATATCCAAAACATCCTTATAAAATAAAGGAACTTCTGGAGGCATTACCATCCCTGACTTCAAACTCTATTACACAGCTACAGTAATGAAAACAGCTTGGTACTGGCATAAAAACTGAGAAGTCGACCAATGGAATTGAATAGAAGACCCGGATATTAACCCACAAACCTATGAACACCTGATTTTTGATAAAGGAGATAAAAGTATACAATGGAAGAAAGAAAGCATCTTCAACAAATGGTGCCGGCATAACTGGTTGTCAACCTGTAGAAGAATGAAAATAGATCCATATCTATCACCATGCACAAAACTCAAGTCCAAATGGATTAAAGATCTCAATATCAATCTGAACACACTGAACCTGATAGAAGAAAAAGTGGGAAATAGTCTACAACATATGGGCACAGGAGACCACTTCCTACATATAACCCCTGTAGCACAGACAATAAGGGCTACATTGAATAAATGGGACTGAGAAGCTTCTGTAAAGCAAAAGACACTGTCATTAAGACAAAAAGACACCCTACTGACTGGGAAAAGATCTTCACCAACCCCGCAACAGACAAAGGTCCAATCTCCAAAATATATGAATAACTCAAGAAACTAGAATTTAAAATGCTAATTAATCCAATTAAAAATGGGGTCCTGAACTGAACAGAGAATTCTCAACTGAAGAAGTTCAAATGGCCAAAAGACACTTAAAGTCCTGCTCAACCTCCTTAGAGATCAGGGAAATGCAAATCAAAACAACTTTGAGATACCATTTTACACCTGTCAGAATGGCTAAAATCAAAAACACAAATGATAGCCTTTGCTGGAGAGGATGTGGAGTAAGGGGAACACTCATCCATTGCTGGTAGGAATGCAAACTTGTGCAACCATTTTGGAAATCAGTGTGGTGGTTTCTCAGAAAATTCGGGATCAACCTACCACAGGATCCAGCAATACCATTCCTGGGAATATACCCAAAAGATGCCCTATCATACTACAAAAGCATTTGTTCAACTATGTTCATAGCAGCATTATTTGTAAAACCTAGATCTTTAAAACAACCTACATGCCCCTCAATGGAAGAATGGATAAAGAAAGTGTGGAATATATACACATTAGAGTACTACTCAGCGGTAAAAAAAATGACATCGTGAATTTTGCATGCAAATTGATGGAAATAGAGAACACTATCTTGAGTGAGGTAACCCAGACCCAAAATGATGAATATGGTATGTACTAACTCATTAGTGGATTCTAGCCACGAATTAAAGATATTGAGCCTATAATTAATGATCCTAGAGAAGCTAAATAGGAAGGTGAACCCCCCTAAAAAATGTAGTTATCCTCCTGGATATTGGAAGTAGACAAGATTTCCAGGTAAAAATGGAGAGCTTGTGGGTGGCAGTGGGATGGCGGTAAGGGGAGATGGGGAGAGAGAAGTGAGAAGGGGTGGATGGGGAGAACTTGGGGGAATGGGACTATTGGGATAGAGGAGAAGTGGATATGGGATCAGGGAAGTATATATCTTAATTAAGGGAGCCATTTGAGGGTTGGTAAGAGACTGGACTGTAGAGTGGTTCCCAGGTGTCCAAAGAGATGTCCCCAGCTTGTTCCTTGAGCAGCTGAGGAGAGGGTGCCTTAACTGGCCCTATACTGTAGCCACTCTGATGAATATCGTGTATACCACCATAGAACCTTCATCTGGCGATGGATGGAGATAGAGACAGAGACCCACATTGGAGGACTGGACTGAGCTCCCAAGGTCCAAATGAGGAGCAGAAGGAGAGAGAACATGAACATGGAAGTCAGGGCCATGAGGGGTGTGCCCACCCACTGTGAAGGTGGGGTCGATATAATGGGAACTCACAAAGGCCAGCTGGACTGGGTCTGATGGAACATGTGATCAAACTGGACTCTCTGAACATGGCTTATATGGAGGGCTGACTGAGAAGCCAAGGACAATGGCACTGGGTTTTGATTCTACTCCATGTACTGGCTTTGTGGGAACCAATCTGTTTGGATGTTCACCTTCCTAGACCTGGATGGAGGAGAGAGGACCTTGGACTTCCCACAGGGCAGGGAATCCTGACTGCACTTAGGACTGGAGAGGGAGGGGAATGGGGGGTGGGGGGAGGGGGAGGGAAATGGGAGGAGGGGAGGAGGTGAAAATTTGTAATAATAATAATAATAATATAATAATAATAATAAATAAATAAAACAAGTATTCATCCCTAAGGCATGTAAGTGCCAAAAGTTCTGTATTTATGATAAGCTTATTTGAATATATTTCCCAGTTATAGTGCCCAGTGTACCACAAAAGAGCTACAAAATCACACTCTGCACCTTTCTTAGATAATGCAGAGAATCAATGTAAACCCTAGAATGGATGTCAAATGAATTGGCACTCTACAACCATGTGAACTCACGTAAATTCTTTTCTTTTCTTTTCTTTTTTTTTGGGGGGGGGCTCAATTGTTTGACCTTTTGAACTCTCTTGCCCAGTCCAGGGTTTACAACAAGCCTTTCATCTGGATCACAATCGATTCTGTCATAGCCTGTAACACCCTATGTTGTCAATGTTCATTAATTTTTACTCTCTATCTAACACTGTATTAATGTCCTCACCTCATAGACTATGTCATATTCATTTATGCACCCCTGGGATCTACCATGGTTCTCAGCATGTAACAGTACTAGACAAGGAGCCAAAATTTCCCTTATGCTTTCTAAAGTTTCATAAAATATTTTCCTCCAAATAAACAGAAGAGAAAAATTGACTTTTCCAGTAGCAGGGCCAAATGTGTTGTGATTATTTTTTTTCAATTCATTTTCTTTTTTATTTCTTTTTTATTACTTTATAAATAATACCAATCAAGTTTTCCACTTCCTCCCCTCCTCCCACTTCCCTCCCGTTCCCCTCCACACCCTTCCCCCACCCCCTCCAGTCCTACGTTTTAATTTTTAAAAAAAAATTTAATTGTTTTTATTTATTGAAAATTTTCACCTCCTCCCCTCCTCCCATTCCCTCCCTCTTCCCCCACTCCCCCTCCCTCTCCAGTCCTAAGAGAAGGCAGGATACCCTGTCCTGTGGGAAGTCCAAGGCCCTCCCCCCTCCATCCAGGCCTAGGAAGGTGTGCACCCAAACAAACTAGGATCCCAAAAAGCCAGTACATGCAGTAGAGACAAATCCCAGTTGAGAATTTTAAGGGCAAAGTGATCATAATGAAATTATGAGGATTCAGCTAGACTCTCGTGCACATTAAAATTAAATATTCTACATGTTCCTTTTCATTTAGTCAGCTACTTAGGCACACTGAAAATTATATTATTTTCTTTATCTCTGTGCTAAGGTACATGGAATTCAAAGATAAACAAGATAAGATTTGTACTTCTGATGGGTTCAGTCAGTAGGAGGCAGAATAATTCTGATATAAAAATAAACAATTATTATACACAGTTACTGCCCATTATGGAATGAGAACGGACTGTTCTGTGGTATGAGAGGTGGTGATTAGCCTCACCTTCATGGGTGGAGCTTCAAGGGGCAATCAAAAAAGAAGAAAGAAGAAACAGAACAAAGACTTAAAAGTAGAGATGAGAATTGAGAAATGTCCGCCATCAAATTCTTACGTGAAGGAAATAAATATCAATATTTCTTACAGAAAAGGCACTCATCATGGAAGAATGAGAAAACAGAGCATTCAGGTAATAAGAAACAACTTTGATATGATTAAAGAAACTCAAGAGGTTGGGGAAGGTAAGGTAGTCCACAGACAAAGGTTACTATCAAACCAAGCCTTCAATGTGTAAAAGAG
Source organism: Arvicola amphibius (assembly GCF_903992535.2). NCBI lineage: Eukaryota > Metazoa > Chordata > Mammalia > Rodentia > Cricetidae > Arvicola > Arvicola amphibius. The sequence goes on along the minus strand of NC_052065.1, from coordinate 129,131,318 downwards.
TACAGAGATGAAGGAGATATGGGAAAATAAAACATAAAGGCAAGAGAGGCTAAATAAAGTCAGAAATTGTGGCAGAGAGTAGAGGAAAACGAACAGTTGCTTGTAAATTCTTGAAATGAAAATGTTAGAGCTTTCTGGAATATCTAGGGAATTAATATAGAACAAAAGTTGAGTTTCTCCTATAAACAAGCTAATACCAATTGAATTTCAGCCATAAACTAGCCACTCACTATACAGGGCAACTGAGTAGGTATTTTTATTGACCTAGAAATAAAACAGTACATTAAAAAGTTCAATGTACAGTGTATGTCCTATGCAGTAACTGACAAATTCCTAAGTCTTTTGTGCACATTTACTCAATCATGATTTTTTTTCTACTATAATACAAACCATATTCCTAGATGGGGTACATAGGAAAACTGTATATACTCTCTTGAAGTTAAGTGTTTTGGCTTTCTGTTGTTGAAAGAAAAATAACCATAGCTCAGTGGTTTTATTTCAGTTTATGTAAATTAAAAGCATGTTAGTACAATTTAGATAGATCAACTGCTTTTGGGTTCAATCAGTTTGCAATCAAGTTAGTCGCAATGGGTATAATCTCATTAGAAGTTCAACTTGGATAAGGTATGCTGTTGACAGAATTCTTTTTCCAAGATCAGTCCTAGAAGGAGTTTCTCTGACTTGGGGAAAGCTCAAGTACTTTTTTAAAGGGCTTTGTCTAAGTCTGATTAATTCCTAATGACCTGGATTACTCTTCCCTTTTATTAAGTCTAAACTAATTATCGGCCATAATTTTATTTATAAAAATCTCTTCATCCTGTCATAAACTACAAGTTAGATGTTAGTCACTGGTTCTGCCCACACTTCAGGGACATGATTATGTTGATATAAAAAGTGAAGAGAATATTATTGTTTATATTTGATAAGTTCTAAAGTAACCATATCATAGGTTTGAACAAGTCTAATCATATATAAAATGCATAAATATGTATTGATTCTACTCTCAAAATTATCTTGCTGAATTACTACTTATGCAAATACCCAAATCTCTAGACCTAATACTCTATTCTTTAGTTAATTATAAAGTAAGGGCAACCATTTATAGTTATCCAAACAGATCTACTTCAACCTCAATCACCTTTTCCATTATTACTTCATAACACTGCTGTTTCACAGGGCCAAGTTTCTTCTAAAATATTGAATAAACTTAGTTTTGTTGAAATTGAACAAACACATATTTACCTTAAAGGTCTCCATCCCTCTATTTTCAATTACATATTACTGATTCTACCTCTCTAACAATTACAAAAACACTATCAACAACAAAATTATATGGAAGTTATACTATGATCAAATGGACTGCAAATTTTTTGATGCTTGCAAAAGAGAGAAAAGAGACTTTAAAAATGTTGTTTCTTCCTCTTCCTCCTCCTCTTCTCCATTCTCCTCCATTTCTATAGCCTTTTCCTTTGATTTTTTATTTTGAGAAGAAAGCAAACTTGCCTTGTGCCTCTGAAGAAAACAGAGCAATAACTATTTTTTCTTTTTGCACATTCAAATTTTAGAAGGGGCCATGGGAAAGAAGAATATCTATCAGTGATTACTTACATTTTCTGAAAAATGTTTTTCAAGAATATATATGTTCATAGAGATTTAATCCTATTCCAGTCAGAATGTCTACGCTCCAGAAATCAAAGTAAAAACAAATACTGATGAGGATTTGAAGAAAGGAGAACCTTAATTGCTGTTGTTGAATTACAAACTAGTACAGCCATTATATAAATGGGGCATAAAAATACCCCAAATGATAATAAATCAACCATTTGACCTAGTTATACAGCTTCATGTTGTATGCCCTAAGGACTGTACATCTACTCCACAGATACATGTTCAACCATGTTCATTGTTGCTCCAGCCACAATAGCTAGGAAATGGAAACCTTTTAAATGTCTTTCAATTGATTAGTCGATAATAAAATGTGCTAAATATATACTATGGAATACTATTTAGCCATAAAGAATGAAGTCACAAAATTTGAAGCAGGTAAATGAGTAGAATGAGAAAATATTATGCAGACTTGAGATAATCCAGACCTAGAAAGACAACTGAAGCATGTTTTGTCTTATTTGTAGATCCTAGCTTCAAAACTTTAGATAAGTATATATAACCCAGAGTTACTATAGATACCATGAAATTTTAAAGCGCCCATAGCAAGGAAGTGGAAAAATAGGAGTTCTAGAAATGGAAGTAGAAGGACACAGATGCTTAAGAAGGTAGAAATGGGGAAAAATAGTGGGGGAAACAACAGGGAAGGGAAGAAGGAACACAACACTAAGGAAAAGATGTTCATCTAAAATAGAAAGTATACACTGTGCCTAAGATAGGTCCTAGCATATTCCAGACAACTAGCATGTTCTAAATACCGTATAAATATATTTGACTTTGTAAATGAAGCAGAGATGAAAGAAAAGTGTTCAGAACTCAAGTCATACAGAATTAAATTCCAGTTCTACCCTGGTCCTTATAAATTGGATGATATTGATAATTCTTGAACTAGAATATTACTTTTCATATTCATACTTCCTTTACAAGAAGTACGATAGAACATTTGTGAGTGTTAGCTATCAGATTAGACCTCTAAAGTGTATACATAGATTCCACAACCACAGCATTTTTGGCTATTGGGGCCTCAACAGATTGTTGTGAAAATGATTAAAAATACTACTTAAAAGGTTTTAAGGCAGAATATAGTGATATTCAGGAAATAATAGTTTTTGCTGTGTTTCCTTTTTATAACCTACTAATAATAATATCAGGCAGTTATTGTGACTTCCAATATATTTTATTTATTACATTTAGTGCAGGTACCATTATATTTTTGTGTCCTCTAAAAATATGGAGTTTCTCATTTTCTCTCTTTCCATATACCTTTTTAACATGAAACAGTAAATGGTGAATGGTTTGATGAGACACAAAATTATTAGTTTGCAAATTACATTCCCTAAAACTAAGTCTTCTGTATCATTTACCTCTTCCTTTTCTTGATCTTGATCTACACATGCACACACACACACACACAGAGGGAGAGTTTTATAATTCTTTTGACATGAATTTGAATGCTTCCTCTGCCACAGCTCCTCGTGTTACCCTTGATATTTTCATTAGTTCATTGAAAATTTTATATAATGTATTACATATACTCACCTTTCTCCTTCCAGATTTGCTCCTTCATTCATTATCACCCATTTTTGTCAGATTTCTTTATTTTTGTAATTGCTTTTGTTTTTAAACCCATCAAGTACAATTGCTACCCTCTTCTATGTGTGGCCTTCTAGTGGATTGTGGTCAACCTGTCAAGGACCACGGCCTTAAATAAAACTGATTTTCTCTCTCCCAAGATCAAATTGTCAGTAGCTCCTTCATGCACAACTCCTCCTTCCATGTTGTGATTTTGTCTAGCTGGAGCTTACATATGCCTTGTGCATGTTGTCTCAACTACTGTAAATTTACATGTGAAACTGTCCTACTGTGTCCAGAAAACAGTTCACTTTTAGTGATATAGATCTTTGGGCTCTTAGAATACCTCTATCCTCTCCTTCATAGTAATCTTTGAGCCTTGGAAGGAATAGAATTTGATATAGGCTTTCTATTTAGGCCTGAACATTCCAGTCTCTTGTTTTCTGTGACTTGACCAGTTGTAAGTCTCTGTATTAATAACCATTTACTGCAGAAGTGAACTTTCTGATGAGGTCTGAGAGGGGCACTACTCTGTGTAGAATAATAATTCTTTAGGAATCAGTTTAATACTCTATCCATTTAGCAGAATACTGGTAGGAGGCTTTCCCATGTGACAGATGAGCTATCTAGTTACACAGTTTTAGTCTTGATATCAGTTCTCTGACATTCATACAGATGTTGCACCAATGGGCATCTCTTGCCAAGTTGGCCATTCTTGCAGCTTGCAGGTTTCTCAATTGGCTAAGATTGATTTCCTCCTCAGGTAGCACCTTCCAGAAATATGAAAGTTAGTAGAAATGAAGTTTCTAGTTGGCTTCCAGCTAGATTTCTCTACGCTTTATCATTAATCTATGTGGTCTCTTCAATCATAGAGTCTATACCATGAAATACGGGCAATAACCAGGAGCAATGTCAGTAATTTACAATGTTTGGGAGTCTATGGGACCTCATTGGACAACAGTTCCAAAATAAGTAACTCATTCCTGGCACTGGATTTTTTGTTTGTTACCCTACGATGTCTAAAAGAATCATTGCCTTCTTGTTATAGAGTAATTCTATTTTAACTATATATGAAGCTTCAGTTGTGGTGGATTTCCATATGATTTAAAAAATAATTTTAGTGTTAATTTTGTCTCCCCATATTCTCTCCTCTTTGCTGATCTCTCACCTCCAATCCTATTTAAATCTTCCTGTTCCATTATTTCCCTTTACCATTTTATACTTTTTGAATCTTCAGATTTGTTTATTCTAGTTAGAATATCCATAGAGGCCAGAAAATTAGCAAATAGCTTATGTTTTGAATGCTTGTTCTTTAGATAGTGGTGGTGTTTGGAAAAACTATGGAACTTTTAGATGGTAGGGCTGTAGTCTGAGGTTTTTGTCCTGTTCGGTTCCCTCAATCGTTAAGTCCCAAAGAAATCACACAGAGGTCTACCTTGGTTATAAACTGATTGGCCTAGTAGCTCAGGCTTCTTATTAACTCTTTAAACTTATATTAGCCCATTATTCTTGTCTATGTTAGCCATGTGGCTGGGTACCTTATTCAGCGAGGCAGTTACATAGTGCTTCTTCTGTGGCTGGGTCATGGACTGCAGAGAGATGGGCCTCCTTCTCAGAATTCTCCTGTTCTCTTTGACCCACCTCTGTCTACTTCTTGTCTGGTTGTCCCACCTATACTTCCTGTCTGCCCACTGGCCAATCAGCGTTTATTTAAAATATAATTGACAGAATACAGATCATTGTCCCACACCAGTAGGGCCTGGCTGGCAGAAGTTGAAAACTAGGGGTAGGGCTTTGAAGGTTATAACCTAGCTCCCAGTTTTTACTGTTATTTTTTTCTTTCTGGTCACCATGTGAGCAGACACTGCCATTTTTTCCCACCTCAATGAATACTGCCATGCCTTTTCCATCAAGATGGACAGAAATTATCCAAAATCAAGAACAACTTATGTCTTTCTTTCATAAGTTGATTCTTTCATAGAAATACAAAAGGACTACATATAAATTACTAGTTCCTTCTAAATCAAACAGAAAATTAAAATTAAGCATAGGCACCTGGAACCTGCAAAATAGTGATGTCTCCCATGATGATGTACAGCTCCAAAGGAACATTATGACCCATTCTTTTTGTTAGCAATAAGATTAGGACAGAGTGTGAGGTAATTCTGGTGATGAGAAGTTTGCCATGGAATTTCCTATATAGGTTATTCTAACAACAAAATAAATACTAAGAAAAATGTTCTTCCTCTTTTGACTTTGCCTGAGTATAATGTCTACAAAGTGTCAGACAGCTTATAGCTATGAGAAGAATAAAACGAAGGAAAAACCACTGCACAACCAATGCCTAAATGAGAGATGGAATGGAATGTATCTGTCCCTACAAGGACACAGCTGAAACAAAAGATTATCAGGAGCCTTTTTGTACTTGAGATATCTTGTTTTGTGTGATAATTATTCTTACTGTTTAAGCCATTCTTTCTACAAAAGAAATATTGTTAGGAATGTGAATTCTTGAGCCCCACCCTTAACCACTGAATCTAAACCTCAAAGTGTTAGAGTGTAGTAGATTTCAGCAAAAGCTGTGGGAAATACTGATGTATGCTCAAATTTGAAAACCAGGTCAAGTTTTAGTAATTTTTATATCTAGTTATAGACAAGTATCGGATCTGATAGTAAAATCCTAATAAATTCTTCAAAACCAAAATTATTTATTTTACATTTACTTATTGATAGAACCCTTTGCCTAGGACTCAGATCACAATTCATGAGGTTTGTCCAGAGACAATCTGAATAATAGTCTATGAATGCTGCTCAGAATTCTTTTTCCTTCTCCTATTAGCTCATGATCACTCAATAACTTTGCTACATCACATTCTTGTTCCACCTCTTGCAATTTGCATTCTACCATCCCCACTTAGGTTTCTTGCCTTTAGAAGTAGCTTAGTCACTCTTGCACAGTAATTCATAGTGGTTCAGAACCCATCTGTGATACAGTCATTTAGGATATGGTTCATCATAAATGTCCCTTGGATTGTACTGCTATTAGGCAGGTGCTGGTAAAGAATAGCTCATCCTCTTTGGAATTTCTAGAAATAGAAGAGATAGAAAAGAACAACCAGGGTGCTAAAGGCACAGAACTTGAATTGTTTTCAGTCAGGTCTTAGAATAGCATAAAGCTGTGTTGGGATTTAGCCCAGTAGTGAATGCTTGCTAGGCCCCTTGTTTGGTCCTCTGGGTGGGGGTGGGGGACTTGAGTTTCTCTGTTTACACAATCAGTTCCTCAACTGGGAGATCCCTTTTGTCTTTACCTTTCCACTGCCCTTCTCTGGTCTCTGGAGTGGTCCTTTAGGATTGCCTTAGGAGCTCTGATCCCATGTTGTTTTTTCCAGGAGGCTGTCGGGGAAGGAAAGTGCCAGTCATATTTTCTTCCTGACCACACAGTGACTGGTGTCTGATTAGTCTTTTGTCTGATTAGTATTTTGTCTATTTTGAGCCAGAGTCTTGCTGTGTAGTGAGACAACTTCAAAGCTTTCAGTGCTGGAATCCCAGCTGTCTAACACAAGGCTATGATGTAACTTGGTTTGTTCTGTGTCAAAGATGGAGCAGCATAGATTTGAGACTGTTGGAAGATCCTCCTATTCGCTGGTGGGGGACCTGAAGAGGAATGTTTACTGTGGAAGTCATTTATTAGGGTTTTGTGAGAGAACCTGAAGTAAACCCGGGAAATAGCTAAACATCAGGCTTGGTGTAGCAGCCTTCAATCCCAGCACTAGGGAGGTAGAGGCAGGTGGATCTCTGTGAGTTCAAGCACAGTCGTATCTGTGTAGTGAGTTCCAGTACAGCCAGGGGTACATAGTGAGGCCCTGGGATGGGGGGGATGGGAGTGACATCTGTGACACCTCCATCTGTGAAAGCACTAGTCCTTTCTCCTATCAAGTGCAGATTGGCTGTGAGCTATGAAGGTTCTTGTGAACTTTGGAGAACTCTGAGGGTTTGCTTTCTTTTTTGAGGCAGGGTCTCACTGCTTATTCCTGACTGGCCTCAAAACATGGTCTTCTAGCTTCCTCAGATCCGGGGTCACGGGAATGAGCTGCCATATCAGGCTGGAACTCATTCATTGAAGATGATGATTAAAATGTGAAGCAAGCTTTCCCAAACAAGCATGGCCTCCATGATAGTTAAGGCTAGTTAATAGATAGAGGCTAGTTGTGCAGAGGGCTGGCTTCAAGAGTCTGTTTGCATTATTTTATGTTTAATCTCAAAAAACAAGCAAACAAAAAATGAAGCCAGGTGTCCTAATCCAGTTTTAGGCAAAATTTTGGTATTTAGTTCCTTTGAAGAGTTAAAAATAGCTGAGCTGTGGTTGCATACCTTTAATCCAGCCTGCTCTACAGAGTGAGTTCCAGTACAGCAAGAGCTACATAGAGAAACGTCTCTGCTTAAAGCTTGGTTTAAAAATGTTCAAGAATAGTTAATATTTACTGTGTATCTGCCACACTATTGGTTCATTTAATCATGAGGTGACACAGCGCTGAGGCCGACCACTGCAGTTCTTGAAATTGCATGTGTTCATATCGATACCTACCTCTACTGTCTCTTCCACTAAAACTGGCCACTCCTCTTACTGCCGTGCCTTCACTGGTTTCCCAGGGCAGCTCACTCCCTTGTGTTCCTCTTCAGCCTCATTTTTATCCCCTCTTACTCTTACCATTCTATTAATGGTAAATGACTCTTGAGTTAAGTGTGATTGCCTGTTTTAATTTTTTGCCTTTAAGGACTCCAAAGAGCTTTGCCTTCCAAGTCTTAAATATTTACTCTTATTATCTTAAATTATGTGTGCTTGTGAGTACCTGCACATATGTGCAGGTGCCTATGGAGGCCACAGGCATCAGATCCTTCAAAGGCAGCATGGCATGGCTGCTAGGATTGAACTCTGGTTCTCTGGAAGAACAGAATAAGCTCATAATCTCTGAACCGTCTCAATCCCCAACCTCCCACGTGCATGCATCTAGCACAGACCTTGATCCAGCAGTCTTCTTAGAACAGTTAAGTATCTATAGGCAAAGTGCATATCTAAATATGGTGCAGGGTGAGATTAGAAGTATATTTATTTTTAACCATCAGAATATCATTTAAAGGTTTATTTACATATTATTTCATTTATATGAATGCTTTGTCTACATGTCTACATGCTGGGAATTGAACTTCGAACCTTTAGAAGAGCAGCCAGTGTTCCTAACTGCTGAACCAGCTCTCCAGTCTGCAGCTACTATCATTTTATTTGAGACATAAGCTTTATTGTTAGCTCTGTACTGTATTGTATGTTCTGTTTTCTTTTCTTTGTTGGTTTCTTCAGACAGGGTTTCTCTGTCCTAGAACTTGCTCTGCAGATCCACCTGCCTCTGCCTCCCGAGTGTTGGGATTAGAGGTGACACCTTGACCAGTCTAAGTGTTTGTTCAGTTGCTGTCCTTCCCCTTTCCTCCTTTTAGATCTTAGGGGTGATATGCAGTGAATTTGGGTGACAGAAGACGGATCATTTTGAAAGTAACAACTCGATTCTTTCCCCATCTGTATTCTTCAGCATATTAAATCAGTTCTGATTTTTTAGGTGTCATCTTTATCAGAAAGTGAGGAGTCTCAGGACTCATCTAACAGCATAGGCTCCTCACAGAAAGCTCACAGGATCCTGGCCCAGCGACCATTTTACAGGTTGGTACTTCGTTTTCAAATGTGTTCTGATAGTTCTGTGAAAATCTAAAGAAGGCAAGCATGGTTAGGCAAGGTCACAGATCTTAAGAGAAGTAGGTTGGAGCCTGGCATGGCACACATGTTTAATCCCAGCACTCAGGAGGCAGAGGCAGGTGTATCTCTGTGAGTTTGAGGCCAGTCTGGTCTGTGAAACTAGTCCCAGGACACCTAGGACTGTTACACATAGAAATCCTGTTTGGGGGGAGGCGAGGGGGAGGTAGATTGGAAGCACATCAACCAGAAGAATTTAGATTTGAAAATAGTTTGCTGTTTTTGAGATGGGGTCTTTCTATGTAGATTAGGCTGTCCTTTAACTCATAGAGTGTTGCGGGAGCTCCTTCTGCTCCTTCAGCCAATAGCCGCTGAGATACCAGCCCATTGGGGCGTGGTCTCTCTTTTTAAAAATGCGGCCACTTCCCTCCGCTCTCTCTCTGGCTTCCGGCTCTGCTTCTGACGACTAGGCTCCCTTCCTGATTGCGCAGAGGGCTGTTGTCTGGGACGGTGATCTGTAAGTTTTTTCCCCTTTAAATAAATAACCATTCTATTAATCATAATTCCAAACTGGTGTGGGATTGTTTGTGATTTACACCATCATCTGGCGCCCAACGTTTGGTTTTAGGACTCCTCCTTTCCCCGCTCAGCTGCCTGCCGCCAGCCCGGCTTGGCGCGAGCCCTCCCTCCGTCAGCAGCAGCCTGTGCCTTGTGCGTGGAGACAGCGTTTAATGTAAATTACACACAGTGGCTTTTCTTGCTGAAATTCTTTATATTTTCTCTTTACATGCCTCAGATTGACTCCAAGTCCCCACGCACCCTATCGTTTGCCTCCCCAAGTGGATTTAAACTCCACAGGCCCGCACAGTCTCTGCCCGCCTGGCCTACTCTTTTCTGAGACGCTTTTAAATCTCCCTTGCAAGCGCAGCGCTTGGGTGGCGCAAACCAGTTTGCAGGCAGTTGCCAAAAAACTGCAACCCCTCAGGGCGACTCTGTCACGTGGAGGCCATACACAACTGCGGCTTCCAGGTTGCTCTTCTTTTCCCTTGGATTCTGGGTTTCTAGTTCTGTGTGTGGAATTGATTTAATTACATTTTCTTTGTTGAGCAACTCGCATTTCCCAGTTTTTAACAAATACTAAGGCGGACACTGAAACAGGACCCCATTTTAGTCAACTTTGCAGTGGTTCTAGTCGCGACTCTGCAACAGCACCACCGGCTGGATAATAGGTAATATGGCAGTTTTCGTTTCCAACGCAAATTTTACTGTTTTGTTTATTAATACATTGGACTATATCATGCAAGGTTTATGTGATTATGGGGATACCTTAATTTGCTTGTTACTAGGTTTCAGTTTTATTTTCCATATTCTATCATTAAGGAAGAATAAGGCACTCGTAAGAACGATACAATCTCTACGGACTAATAATGAACAACTAGTAGAAAGGATTAAAATTATTGAAAATCAGAGGTTATCTGAACAAGTGGATACTATGATAGACAAAATTGACTCCATATCCAAGGGTACTAGGAAGTTACCTGAAATGGTTCAGGCTGTTGAATTTGATGTTCAGACGTTATCACAAAGTTTTGATAAGGTAACAGACAGAATGTACCTCCAAGATGGGAATCTACATGATATACAAGAAAAGTTTAAAGAGGACATATTATCTTTGAAGGAAAAAATTAAAACTTTGGAAACACAAGTACAGAATAGAGACCAAAAATTTGATACCTTAGTGAAATCACTAGAAACACATACAGGTCAGGAGATTCAGGATTTAAGAGAGATGATGATAAAAAGATTTGAAAAGATTGAAGAACTTATTGGAGCTGGTGAACAGAGTAAGGAGGCACAAGGACAGGATACAATACCACCACCAGCTATTAGAACTGGCTTACCCAGGGTTTTAGCGACATACCCTGTAATTAATTCTGACAAAGCATCAACTTCCAAAGGCTCAAAGGGAGTCAAAGATGCTAGATGGAAGCCAATAGAACTGAATGATCTAAAAGAAATTAAGCAGGCTGTTGTTAATTATGGCTTGCACTCTGCATTTGTTAAGGAAATGATAAAGACTTGGGCCTCTAATGTCAGAGCTACCCCCCATGATTTCTCTCAGTTAGTGTCTGCAGTTTTAGATGATGGACCTTCCTTGATGTTTGGAATTTATTTCAGAGAAGAATCCAAACATATGGAACAGCAAGGAAGAGCAAAAGGTGTGGAGGTTTCCCAAGATCAAATTCTTGGTGTAGGAGCATATGCTGATCCACAGGTCCAAGCTCTTTACAACGAAGAAGTATTATGTCTATGTCACCAAGCAGCCTTAAATGCTTGGAATAGGATACAAGATCCAGCGAAAAGGGTCGAATCATATACAAGGATTAGGCAGGGACAGAGAGAACCCTTTATTGACTTTTTGCAAAGATTAATTAAGGCTCTGGACATAAGGGTAACAGACCCAGAAGCTAGACGAATACTTCTTGAATCTCTAGCTTTTGAAAATGCAAATGTAGATTGCAAAAAGATAATTGGGCCTTTAAAGTCTAGATCAGCACCTATGGATGAATGGATTCAGCATACAATGAATGTTGAGACATTTAGCTATAATGATGAATCTTGGGTAGGAGAAGCAATTTCCAAAGCAATGAGGAGACATCAAACTGCCAGGTGTTTTAATTGTGGTAAATTAGGGCATCTGCAAAGGGATTGCAGACAAAGAACTTCTAGGAATAATATCTCCTCTGGGAATGACAAAAATAGGAGACCTCGGCCTTCAGGTATATGTAGGAGATGTGGTAAAGGCCGACATTGGTCCAACGAATGCAGGTCAACAACAGACAGACAAGGAAACCCGATACCATCGGGAAACCCCTTGAGGGGCCTCTCGCAGGCCCCCAAGCCAACAGTGGCCCAGTCATTCCCAGTCACAGTGGAGAACGTGCCTCACCAAGAAAACTAAAAGCTCCAATTTCTGCTGTAAAAAGTAATACTGGTCTAAATGATGAATTACATGTGGAGGACGAGTCAAAAAATCCAGTAGGACAGAGTAAACGTATATTTTGGCAGACTTCTATTAATGATCAAAGACCAAAGCTAAGAGTCTGTATAAATGGCATTTTTATTGAAGGCTTATTAGACACAGGTGCGGATGTAAGTATCATTACTCCAGAATCTTGGCATCCGAATTGGCCTCTTCAAGAGGTAGATGTTCAGTTCCTGGGAATTGGAACCCTGTCTCGTGTAAAACAAAGCACAAGATGGGTCGAATGCATAGGGCCTGAAGGGCAAATAGGAAGACTAAGGCCATATATAGCCAATATTGCAATAAATTTATGGGGCCGTGACCTGCTACAACAATGGAATACCCAGATTAACATTCCTGCAGTCTCAGGTACTCATAACTCTGGGAAGGATGTAATAAAGTACCATGCACAAAGGTCACCAGCCATTCAGGCTGTACAAGAACAAAAAGCAACTAACAAACCTTTAGAGGTACCAACAGCCCTACCTTTAAAATGGCTAACTGAGAAGCCAATATGGGTTAAACAATGGCCTTTAGCTGAAGATAAATTACAGGCATTGGAACAGCTGGTACAAGAGCAACTAGATGCTCACCATATTGAGGAATCAACCAGCCCTTGGAATTCTCCTGTGTTTGTTGTAAAAAAGAAATCTGGTAAATGGAGAATGGTGACAGATCTAAGAGCTGTCAACAAGGTAATTCAACCTATGGGCCCACTACAATCTGGAATTCCTTTGCCTTCTCTATTACCAAAAGGATGGCCTCTTATAGTTATTGATTTGAAAGATTGTTTTTTCACTATACCTTTACAAGAAAAGGATAGAGAAAAATTTGCCTTCACAGTGCCTACTTATAATAATTCTCAGCCTACTAAGAGATATCAATGGACTGTCCTCCCACAGGGGATGCTCAATAGTCTCACATTGTGCCAATATTTTGTAAGTAAGCCATTGGAAATAATTCGTAAACAATTTCCCAAGTCAATAATTTATCATTATATGGATGACATTTTGTTATCTGATTCAAATAAAGATACTTTAGAAAGGATGTTTGAAGAAGTAAAGAAAGTCTTGCCTAAATGGGGATTACAAATTGCCCCTGAAAATAATTCAAAGAGGAAATTCTATTAATTACCTAGGTTACAGAATAGGGTTAGAGAAAATTAAAACGCAAAAGGCACAAATTAGGAGAGACAGGTTACAGACTCTTAATGACTTCCAAAGATTGTTAGGAGACATTTCCAGTCTACGACCAGCTGTTGGGATAACACCTGATCTAATAGTTCATTTAAACAAAACCTTAGATGGTGATAAAGATTTGAATAGTCCCAGAAAACTGACAGCTGAAGCAGAAAAGGAACTGACAATGATTGAGGAAAAATTACAGGAGGCACATGTGGATAGGGTGAACCCAAATCTTAGCTGCATCTTAGTCATATTGCCTTCCAGAATTTCTCCCACAGGGATTTTAATGCAGAGGGAAGATACTATTTTAGAGTGGATATTTATGCCTAATAAACCAAGTAAAAAATTAAAAACTTATGTGGAAAAAGTCTCTGAATTAATTATAAAAGGTATAAAAGGTAAGCTGAGACTTCGTCAACTAGCAGGTATAGACCCAGCAGAAATTATAGTGCCTTTTACTACTGAGGAAATAAAAAAGTTATGGGAAGACAATGAACCATGGCAAAGAGCTTGTGCTAATTTTTTGGGAGAAATTAACAGCAACTATCCCAAAAGTGATAGACTTAACCTCATAAAGAGAACTTCTTGGATTCTTCCTAGAATTGTATGTGATGCTCCAATAACTGGAGCCCGTACGTTTTATACTGATGCAAATAAATCAGGGAAAGCTGGTTACAAGTCAGATGAATTGAGTAAGGTGGAACAAAGCCCTTATAATTCTGTCCAAAAGGCAGAATTATATGCCATTCTTATGGTGCTAAGGGACTTTAAAGAAACTCTTAATATAGTTACAGATTCACAATATGCAGAAAGAGTTATCTTGCATATTGAAACTGCTGAATTTATTCCAGATGACACAGAGTTGACTTCATTGTTTATCTGGGTACAAGATATAATTAGGAATAGGCTTTGTCCAATGTACATAACACACATCCGGTCTCACACAGGTCTGCCTGGTCCTCTAGCACAAGGTAATGCAGAGATTGATCAATTATTGATTGGAAGTGTGTTGAAGGCCTCAAAATTTCATAAAAAGCATCATGTCAATAGTAAAGGCCTAAAGAAAGAATTTTCCATTGCATGGCAACAAGCTAAGGACATTATAAAGAGATGTCCTACTTGTTCTTTCTATAATCAAACACCGTTGCCTGCAGGGAGTAACCCAAAGGGTACTCAAAGGAATGAAATCTGGCAGATTGATGTGTTTCACTTTATGGAATTTGGTAAATTAAAATATGTACACCACATCATAGACACATATTCAGGTTTTCAATAGGCTACTGCCCTGAGCTCAGAAAAGGCCGATTCAGTAATCACACATTTATTAGAAGTTATGGCCATCATGGGTATACCTGCACAAATAAAGACAATGGTCCAGCATATGTATCTAAGAAAATGAAACGCTTTTTTGATTATTATAATATAAAACACATTACAGGTATACCAAATAATCCTACAGGTCAGGCAGTTATAGAAAGATCAAATCGTACTATAAAGGATATGCTGAACAAACACAAAGGGATGGAAAATACCCCCAGAAATAGATTGCATAATGCTTTATTAACCTTGAATTTTCTTAACGCTAATGAGAAAGGAACAACAGCGGCAGAAAGACATTGGATAATGGAAAAGTCTGCTGAACTAAATCAACCAATTTATTTCAAAGATGTGCTGACCTCTCAATGGAAGCCAGGAGATGTGCTACGTTGGGGAAGGGGTTTTGCTCTTGTTTCCACAGGAGAAGAAAAATTGTGGATACCATCAAAATTAATAAAGGTTCGATTTGAAGAGGAGAAGCCTCTTGGAAAGGTGAAATGACAGCTCATCCACAATGATGATATTCATACAGGTGGTAAGAAAAACATATAGAATGGGGGCAGGGTTCTGTTCTTATCGCCACAGGTAAACATTCATCTTTGAAAAATTCAAGGGACTCTGGATGTTTGAATTCTGACAGATGGGAAAATAACTGCCCAATGGGGATTATCAAGAAAACTGAATGGATTCTGTAAGTAGAATATACTAAATCATATTTCTAAATTTATAGAGCTGGTTTTGGAGTTGGACTCTGGCTCAGTCCCTCTCTAATTCCAAGCCTGTTGTTAAGAGAAAACCCAGAGTTTCTGGAGTTTCTGTCTCATGTCAAGAGCCATGATATGGGACAGAAAGAAATATGAGTTTAGAAAACATCTTTGCTTTTCTTCATACCTCTCATACTTTTCATTGAACATATCATGACTTTCGTTGAATATATGTATGTCTGTATATGTCTATATGATTAATGTTTGAGCTTTTCACAATGAACAATGAGTTTTTCCTGCAGTGACATTTGAAGTTTCCAGGAAGAAGATGGGGCCCCATAACAACAACTCCACCTGGTTGATATGACGTCATGATACTGATAGCGCTACTACAAGACTACAAGACCTGTTTTGGGTACCAGCTGCACAAGACAGTTCCAACTTGGTTATCTGAAATGGTGCACATCTTGTACAATATTCTGGCCAGACCTACACAAAATACTCAGAGACTATTTGCAATTTTAAAAGATATTGATCTTGGAATTTAACCATCATTTTACTTTCACAGGATCCCCCAGAAAGACGTCGCCCCCATGACAGCTGGAAGTAATTCTAGAGGACGACGTCCCCTCTCCCCGTAAAGTTTGTCCTTGGGTTTAGGGACATTATTTAAGGGTTGATTATAATTAGTATATGGTTGAGGGTTTGGGGGTTGGAGGAGGAATTTTATAAGCTCAGGGATCTTTTTGAAAAAAAAAAAGAGGGATAATTGGATGATGGGATAATAGATTTGTAATTGTGAGTTACTGTTTTTAGACAAATAATTTGGTATCAATTCTTGTATATTGATACAAAGTTAAATTATATTGACTATTGTATGCATGCATGTTTCTACCTCTGTTTAAAACATTTATGTATTGATATATATTGTATTGATATATATATATATATATTGTATGTATTTACCATATTGCATTGTATATTTGTACATTGTTTATATTTGGAGGTCATATTGTCCTCATTTATTGCACAGTTGTTTATTGTCTTAGTCTTTAAGTTAGATAGGTATTGAGAATTATATAGATCAGTAGTCATCTATGTTTGTCATTTATAATTAGACTAATCAGGTTCGTTAGATAGAGATCATACTCAGAATAGATAGATAATCTTCAACCTCTTCAAAGAGCTGTAGAAAATGGCCTTTAATTTAACTCAGAGTTCCATGGTAGACAAATAATTTGGTAGTGAGACACAATTGCTCCTGGCAACACCAATCTATTCCTGAGAGAATGTTGAGCACCAAAGACACTCCACGTGGAGCCTTTCTTCTTGGCAGAACTGGCCTTTGGGCAAAGAAATGCCCATACCTCAACCACTGACAAATACAGAGCATCCATAAATGGATAAAACAGGACTGTCATATCCTGCCAAGACAGGGTAAGATAGTTCTGAAAAGTTTCTTGCCTTTGAAAATGGTATGTCAGTTACGTTAGGCCTTAGCCAAAGTTGGTTGCTTCAACGCTGCAAACGTGACTTTGGGTGATTGTCCAGGTAGCTAGTTGTCTCTATGATTTGTTGCATGTTTTAGAAGTGGTTTGAATGCACTCCCTAATTACTCAGGTAACATTATTTTCCTTCTCAGATCTTCGATGGGGTTGAAGACTATATAAATGTAGTTACTTTCCTCTCATGACTTGGCCAAGTTATTTATTATACAAGACTTAAGCTAGTTGGAATAGGATATTTGTGCTTATTGTATATAATTTCATAGTAGGTTTAGAACTCTCTTACTTAAACAAAAGGGGGAGGTGTTGCGGGAGCTCCTTCTGCTCCTTCAGCCAATAGCCGCTGAGATACCAGCCCATTGGGGCATGGTCTCTCTTTTTAAAAATGCGGCCACTTCCCTCCGCTCTCTCTCTGGCTTCCGGCTCCGCTTCTGACGACTAGGCTCCCTTCCTGATTGCGCAGAGGGCTGTTGTCTGGGACGGTGATCTGTAAGTTTTTTCCCCTTTAAATAAATAACCATTCTATTAATCATAATTCCAAACTGGTGTGGGATTGTTTGTGATTTACACCATCAATAGAGATCCCCCCTCCAAGTGCTGGGATTAAAAGCATGTGTCACTGCCCTGCTTGTAACTTTTAACTCTAATAGTTATCTAAAAGCAGGACTGCCAAGTGCAGGATTGGACTGAATTCTATGCACTTTCTTCTATGTCTGCGTCTGAGCCTTTGTCCAGGCCCTGTGCAGCTTGTCTGAAATACTTGCATTCCACACAATTCCTGTATGCACTTACCAGAGCCTCTGCTTACATCTTCCTGCCTGCCCTGATTCAATAGGCTTTCTTCTCTAGTCCCATTTAGTGCTTGCTAGTGTATGTGTGTATGTGCTTTTAGATTCATTTATGTTCATGATGTTTGGCTGCCTGTGTCTGTGTGTGGCATATGTATTAAGGAGGGTAGAAGAGCCTCTCTGTAACCCCATAGACTTTCATCTGAAGGGGATGGCCATTTTTTTTTTCCATGATGCCAGTTTCTAGAAGAGTAACTACCCATCCCTTAGTAATTACTTGCACAGTGAATGGGATCTGTAAGTAGTACAGCCAGCTGACAGAAAGTCTTTGGAGTTAGATGTCTGTAGTTTTATATGGATAGGAGTAGGGATATATTTCGAGTAAGTGAAATTATTACAAGTTCATGGTCGAATTGACCAACAATAGGAGCTGTGTGGTAGGAGGACTCAGAGACAGTATGACAAAGTGTGTAAACAGTTTAGTAAGATTTTAGGCGGTGTGACAGAAGTAGGATAGGGTCTGTCTATAGAATGAATAGGCAAGAATTACTAGGTCTGAATCAAGGCAACACTAACTTGATCTTTATATGAGAATGGGGCAGGCCGAGTTTTGTAAGGCAGAAAAACCTAGCAGAAGGGCTCCTTCAGCTAAGGACAACATAATCCAGGATAAACCTGAGAGCAGGTCTGCCTGTTCTAGGGACTGGGAGGTGAAGGTATTGGAGGAAGTTTATCAAAAAAAAAGGGAGTGCAGGGGATGGGCGGGGATGAACAGGTAGTAGGCACTTGAAACTTTGGTCTCTTGAGGAATTTGGACTTCTCAATAATGTTAATGGACAGGCATGTTAACTTTGTTTACTTTTTTAAGAGATTTGCTTTAATTATGTGTGTGTGATAGGGTAGGTACATATGAATGCAATGCCAACAGAGGTCAGAGGAGGTGCTCAAATGCTCTGGAGCTGGAATTAGAGGTAGTTGTGAGTTGCCCAACATGGGTGATGGAAACAAAACTCAGTTCCTCTACAAAATGCTCTTAACCGTTGTGCTGTCTCTCCAGCTGCAATAATAAATTCCTTTTTGGTTAGTTTGTTTGTTTGAGATAGGGTTTCTCTGTAGCTTTGGAGCCTGTCCTGGAACTCACTCTGTAGACTAGGATGACTTCAAACTCACAGAGATCTACCTGCCTCTGCCTCTGTCTCCTTCGTGCTGAGATTAAAGGAAAGCATCACTACTACCCGGCTATAACTGGATTTTTATTTTTATTTTATTTTATCTATCTATCTATCTATCTATCTATCTATCTATCTATCTATCTACTTTTTTTACATTCTTAACAGTTTTCCCTACTACCCAACATGTCACTTTGTTTTGGGGAAGTGTCCTCTGAAGTATCATGTGTTAAAAGTTTGATGGTGAATTTGTGCTTTGCTGAGACAGTGGGCCAAGTGACAGGGAATGTGTCCTCGAATAGGGTGCTGGGACCCATCCACCTTTGCTGCCTATGCACTCTCAAGTTTTTATCTATTAAGTGCTTCTAACCGTGACAGGCTCCAAAACAATGGAACCAATCATGAGTCAAAACCAGAAAAACTGAGCCAAATCAATCTTTTCTATTTAAGGAAATTAAGTTTAAAGAAATTAATTTAAGGAATTAATAAAGCTGGTTATCTCAGTTAGGCATTGCGCTTCAGATATACAGTTTTAGGGACAGGGAAAGCAGAGCAACTGTCATGAGCTTAAGTCTATCCTGGGCTATAGATCCTGTCTCAAAAAAACAAAACTAACACTAAAGTTTAAAAAGCCAGTTATAGCTGGGCAGTGGTGGCACACACCTTTAAGCCCAGCACTCGGGAGGCAGAGGCAGGCAGATCTCTGTGAGTTTGAGGCCAGCCTGATCTACAAGAGCTAGTTACAGGTCAGGCTCCAAAGCTACAGAGAAACACCTTTAATCCCAGCACTAGGAAGACAGAAGCAGACAGATCTCTGTGAGTCTGAGGCCAGCCTGGTCTCCAGAGCGAGTTCCAGGACAGCCAGGACGGTCAAACAGAGAAACCCTTTCTTGAAAAAAAAGAGAGGGAGGGTGAAACCAGATGGAGGATAGATGCAAGCATGAAGAGCAAGTCCAGAGTACTTGACTGTCTTATGTGTAGTAGGAAGGGACTCGACTGGGTTTTGATCACTAAACTGAGCCCTGAAGGAGGCTAGAATCTGAGAAGCTTCCCAAGGTAAAACTTCTGGGTGTCCGTAGATTACTCAAAGATGAATACAACTGAGAATTCTAAAATATACATGGAGGTGAACTACCTGAAAAATCAGAAACGGAACTTGTGACAGTTATCACCCAACCTTGCACACACACACACACACACACACACACACACACACACACACACACCAATAAATGACAAAGAATCCACAGAAAAAAATACTTGGCAGAAAAACTCTTGATGACATTCAACACCTACTTGTACCATTTTAGCAAATAAAGGCTAGAAATGGCTTCATAAGCACATGTGGACTTTTGAGAACTGAAGAATGTACAGGAGAAGCTGTGGTTCAGATCCTAGCTGCTGTCCTTGGAACAGATCCAATCAGTACTGCAGAAGCTCTGAGAATTAAATTGATACTGGAACCACAGTAGACAGATGGCTGATCAGAACTTGTGGCTTAGACATAACTATATTGATAATATCCTAAAACAGTAAGAAATTCTCTTTAACGATTTAAACAAGACTCAGAAGTTGATAAAAGAATACCAAAAATGTCGAACTCACTTAGCATATAACCAGAAAAAGTCCCTCCTTGGGTTTGTGGGGCAGGGCTGTCAGCAGATTCTAATACCTAGATAGAGGTGATGGAATTATGTGGTAGAAACTTAGAAGGACTGTTAACAAAAATGTTCTAGCAAGTAAAGAGTTAGTCCTCCAGAAATAAATGGAGATAGAAACTCTGGGCAGACTTCAAGAGAAATGTAACAAATGTAGAATTCATCTGTTCAATAGGAGAATGGGGTGAAAAAAAATCCATCAATTTTGGAGAATAGTGAAAAGAGACAGGAAGGTTCTCTGGCACCCGTGAGATAAGGCTACTTAGCACTAGGGACAGAAGAAGAAGGGTGTGTGACATTAAGAAGGCAACATACACTCTAACGCTGAAGTGTAGTGAGGGCTGCACACCCCTGAGGATAGACTAAAAGCTGAAGACATGCTGCAAATGAACTAACAACATGGTGGTTGAATTGTTTTCAAATCTTTTATTTTAAAATGCAAAGATGATTAGAATGGATTAATAAGAGACTCACTTCATATATAATGCTGTAACTGGGCTAAAGTAAGGATAGCTGAAGACAAAAACAAACTTTTTTTGAGACAAGGTTTCTCTGTAGCTTTGGAGCCAGTCCTGGAAACTAGCTCTTGTAGACCAGGCTGGCCTTGAACTCACAGAGATCTGCCTGCCTCTGCCTCCCAAGTGCTGGGATTAAAGGCATGTGCCACCATTGCCTGCCAAATATAATATTCTTAATTCTAACATGTAGATGCTGGGAATAGAATCTGGGTTTTCTGGAAGAGCAGTCAGTGCTCTTAATCACAGAACCATCTGTCCTGTCACTAAACAATGCTATTTCAAAGTAATACTGAACTCTGGGTGATAGGCTGTTTAATACATAAACTTACAAATGAGCTCACTGATCCACTGGGAATGAACTAGATATAACACACCATATGGTAAAAATACAGCTGAGCCAGCCAGGCGGCAGCATGCATGTACACTCAGGAACATGCATGGAAATGTCATAAAACAGCAAACTTTTATAAAACATCCAGGACAAATAACTTAGTTGTCTTGAGATCTGAAGGGAGAATGTACACAGAGGAGCCTCCCACAATTCCTGTCCACTCCTGATTTCCCTACAGGGAGGCAGCTGCTTGAGTTCAGTGTACAGTCACTACATGTATCCATAGGTAAGGTAGTAATCCCAGTATTCAGGCTGAGACATGAGTTCCATGGATTCAGTAATAGCAAGGTCCTGTCTGGAAAACACACAAGAGGTTGAGAATGAAGCCAGATGGTGGTGACTCATACCTTTAATCCCAACCTGGTCTACAAAGCAAGTTCCAGGACAGCCAGGGCTGTTAGAAAACCCAGTCTTGGGGGGGAAAGGCTGAAAATGAAGCTCAGCTAAGCTTGCCTAGTAGGTACAGTGCTCAGCAATTTAGCCCCAAAGAAAGTCACACAGAGATCTCTATAAGTTATAAAGCTGATTGGCCCATTAGGTTAGGCTACTTCTTAGCTCTTGTAGCTTATATTAACCCATTATTTTGATCTATGTTAGCCATGTGGCTCAGTACCTTTTTCAGTGGGGCAGATCACATCCTGCTGCTTCCATGGTCTGGGCAGGAGTGGGAGTGTGGCGGCCGCACTTACATTTCGCCATTACAAGATGGCGCCGAGGGCTAAAGTAAACAAGTATGTGGCGCGAACTTTTCGCGCCACATCTGCCTAGCAACAGGTTTCCACCAATCCTTTTCTGCCACGTCACCTAATCAGTAGACACGCCCCGTCCTCCTCTATATAAGCCGCCACCCAGCCCGGCTCGGAGCCCCCTGCTTCCAGCTCTCCCTCAACCAAGCAGCGCTTCAATAAAGTGTGATCAGAGAAGAATCCTGTGTTGGTGGTGATCTTTCCCCGCTGGTCGGGGCTCGCTCGCTGCATGGGAGGAATCAACTTCCTCCTTCCCAGAATTCTCCTGTTCTCATTGCATCATTTCTAATTCCTGTCTGGTTTTCCTGGCTGTACTTCCTGCCTGGCCAATCAGCGTTTATTTAAAACATGATTGACAGATGACAGACAGTTCTGTATCATTGTTGGTTTTTGTTTTCTTTGCTTTATTATTATTATTATTAAAAATTTCCACCTCCTGCCCTCCTCCCATTTCCCTCCCCCTCCCTGCACTCCCCCTCTCTCTCCAGTACAATGAGCAGTCAGGATTCCCTGCCCTGTGGGAAGTCCAAGGTCCTCCCTGCTCCATCCAGGTCTAGGAAGGTGAGCATCCAAACAGACTAGGCTCCCACAAAGCCAGTACATACAGTAGGATCAAAACCCAGTGCCAATGTCCTTGGCTTCTCAGTGAGCTCTCATTGTCCACCATGTTCAGAGAGTCCAGTTTGATCACATGCTCCCTCAGTCACAGTTCAGCTGGCCTTAGTGAGCTCCCATTAGATCAGCCCCACTGTCTCAGTGGGTGGGTGCACCCCTAATCATCCTGACTTCCTTGCTCATGTTCTCCCTCCTTCTGCTCCTTATTTGGACCTTGGGAGTTCAGTCCAGTGTTCCAATGTGGATCTCTGTCTCCATCTCCATCCATCACCAGATGAAAGGTCTATGGTGATATGCAAGATATTCATCAGTATGGCTATAGAATAAGGCCATTTCTGGATCCCTCTCCTCAGCTGCCCAAGGAACAAGCTGGGGACATCTCCTTTAATCATTCTGACAGGTGTAAGATGGTATCTCAAAGTTGTTTTGATTTGTATTTCCCTGATCACTAAGGAAGTTGAACACGACCTTAAGTATCTTTTGGTCATTTGATCTTCTGTTAAGAATTAACTGTTCAGTTCAGTACCCCTTTTTTAATTGGGTTATTTAGAAGTTTAGTGTCTAGTTTCTTGAGTTCTTTATATATTTTGGAGATCAGTCCTTTGTCTGATTCAGGGTTGGTGAAGATCTTCTCTCATTCAGTAGGTTGCCTTTTTGTCTTAGTGACAGTGTACTTTGCTTTACAGAAGCTTCTCATTTTCAGGAGGTCCCATTTATTCATTGCTGCTCTTATTGTCTGTGCTACTGGGGTTATACGTAGGAAGTGGTCTCCTGCGCCCATGTGTTGCAGTCTACTTCCCACTTTCTATTTTATCAGGTTCAGGGTGGTCAGATTTATATTGAGGTCTTTAATCCATTTAAACTTGAGTTTTATGCATGGTGATAGATATGGATCTATTTTCATTCTTCTACAGGTTGACATCCAGTTATGCCAGCACCATTTGTTGAAGATACTATCTTTCTTCCATTGTATAATTTTAGCTCCTTAGTCAAAAATCAGGTGTTCATAGGTTTGTGGGTTAATATCTGGGTCCTCAATTCAATTCCATTGGTCAACGTCTCTGTTTTTATGCCAATACCAAGTTGTTTTCATTACTGTAGCTCTGTAATAGAATGTGAAGTCAGGGATGGTAATGCCTCCAGAAGTGCCTTTATTGTATAGGATTGTTTTGACTATCCTGAGTTTTTTGTTTTTCCATATAAAGTTGATTATTGTTCTTTCAAGGTCTGTGAAGAATTTTGTTGGGATTTTGATGGGTATTGCATTGAATTTATAGATTGCCTTTGGTAGAATTGCCATTTTTACTATGACGATCTGATCTATCCAAGAGCATGGGAGAGCCTTCCATTTTCAGGTATCCTCTTCAATTTCTTTCTTCAAAGCCTTAAAGTTCTTGTCAAATAGATCTTTCACTTTCTTGGTTAGTGTTTCCCCAAGATACTTTATGCTATTTTTGGTTATCATGAAAGGTGAAGTTTCTCAGATTTCCCTCTCCACTACTTTATCCTTTTTATATAGGAGGGCTACTGATTTTGAGTTGATCTTGTATCCTGCCAAATCACTGAAGGTATATATCAGATGTAGGAGTTCTTTGGTAGAGTTTTTGTGTTCACCTATGTACACTATCCTATCATCTGCAAATAACTAAATTTTGACTTCTTCCTTTCTAATTTGAATCCCCTTGATCTCCTTATTGCTACTGCTAGAACTTCAAGCACTATGTTGAAAAGATATAGAGAGAGTGGACATCCTTGTCTTGTTCCTGATTTTAGTGGAATGGCTTTGAGTTTCTCTCCATTTAATTTGATGTTATCTGCTGGCTTGCTGTATATTGTTTTTATTATATTTAGGTATGATCCTTGTATCCTTAATCTCTCCAAGACCTTTATCATAAAGAGGTGTTGAATTTTGTCAAATTCTTTTTAAGCATTTAATGAAATGATCATATGGTTTTTTCTTTCAGTTTATTTATATGATGGATTACATTGATAGATTTTCATATGTTGAACCAGCCCTGTATTTCTGGGATGAAGCCTACTTGATCATAATGATAGAATCCAGCATTAAAACCATCAGGTCCTGGACTTTTTTTGGTTGGGAGGATTTTTATGACAGCTTCTATTTCCTTGTGACTTATAGGTATATTTAAATTGTTAACCTGGTCTTGATTTATTTTGGTATATGGTACTTATCTAAAAAAAATGTCCATTTCTTTTACATTTTCCAATTTTGTGGCATACAGGCTTTTGTAGTAAGACCTAATGATTCTCTGAATTTCCTCAGTGTCTATTGTTATGTCCCCCTTTTCATTTCTGATCTTATTAATTTGCATGTTCTCTCTCTCTGCCTTTTGATTATTTTGGCTAGGGGTTTGTCAATCTTGTTAATTTTCTCAAAGAACCAGCTTTTTGTTTCATTAATTCTTTGGATTGTTTTCTGTGTTTTTATTTTGTTGATTTCAGCCCTCAGTTTGATTATTTTCAGTCCTTTTTGATTATTTCTACTCCTACTGGGTGAGTCTGCTTATTATTTTTTTTAGAGCTTCCAGCTGTGCTGTTAAGTCTCTAATGTGAGTTTTCTCTTTTTTTTTAATGTGGGCACTTAGTGAAATGAACTTTCTTTTTGGCGCTGCTTTCATAGTGTCCCATAGGTTTGGTATATTGTATCTTTATTTTCGTTGAATTCAAGGAAGACTTTAATTTCTTTCTTTATTTCTTCCTTGACCCAGGGGTGGTTCAGTAGTTGATTGTTCAGTTTCCATGAGTATGTAGGCTTTCTGAGGGTAGAATTGTTGTTAAATTCTAACTTTAATTCCATGGTGATCCGATAAGACACAGGTGGTTACTAATTTTTTTGTATCTGTGGATTTTGCTTTGTTACTGAGTATGTAATCAATTTTCAAGAAGATTCCATGAGATGGTGAGAAGAAGGTATATTCTTTCCTATTTGGGTGGAATGTTCTATAGATATCTGTTAAGCCCATTTGATTTATTACCTCTCTTAGTTCTCTTATTTCTCTATTAAGTTTCTGTCTGATCTGTCTACTGGTGAGAGAGGGATGTTGAAGTCTCCTACTATTAGTTTGTGTGTGGTTGGATGACTGCCTTGAGTTCTAGTAATGTTTCTTTTACATATGTGGCTGCTTTTATATTAGGGGCATAGCTATTCAAGATTGAGTCTTCATCCTGAAGAATTATTCCTGTTATAAGTATAAAGTGTCCTTCTCCATCTCTTCTGATTTATTTTAGTTTGAATACAATTTTGTTAGATATTAGTATAGCCACACCCACTTGTTTCTTAGGTCTGTTTTCCCAACCCTTTACTCTGAGTATATGTCTGTCTTTGTGTTTGAGGTGTGTTTCTTGTAAACAGCAGAATGTTGGATCCTGTTTTCATATCCAGTCTCTTAACCTGTGCCGTTTTATAGGTGATTTGAGTCCATTGATATTAAGTGATATTAATGACCAGTGGTTATTAACTCTGGTTATTTTTTGGTGGTAATGTTTGTGTGTTTCCCTTCTTTCAATTGTGCTGGTGCAGGGTTGTCAGATGTCTGTGTTCTTGTGGGTGTTGTTGGCTTCCTTGGGTTGTGGTTTTCCTTGTATTACTTTTTGTAATGCTGGTTTTGTGGCTATGTATTGTTTAAATTTGTTTTTGTCCTGGAATATCTTGTTTTCTCCATCAATGGTGAAAGAAAGCTTTGCTGGGTATAGTACTCTGGGCTCCCATCCATGGTCTCTTAGTGTCTACAGCACATCTATCTAAGACCTTCTGGCTTGCATGGTTTCCATAGAGAAGTCAAGTATAATTCTGATAGGTTTACCTTTATATGTTACTTGACCTTTTTCCTTTGCAGCTCTTAATATTCTTTCTTTATTCTGTATGTTTTGTGTTTTGATTATATTATAGGGTGAGGGGACGATTGTTCTTTTGATCCAGTCTATTCGGTGTTCTGTATGCTTCTTTAACCTTCATAGGAATATCCTTCTCTAGGTTGGGAAAGTTTTCTTCTATAATTTTGTTGAATGTATTTTCTGAGCCTTTGAGCTGTAATTCTTCTTCTTCTAACTTTGTTATTCTTTTTTTGAATTTTTTTCTCATTTTTTATTAAAGATTTCCATCTCCTCCCCTCCTCCTCCCCTTTCCCTCCCTTCCCTTCCACCCATACCCCCACTCCGCCCCTCTCCAAGACAAAGAGCCATCAGGGTTCCCTTCACTATGTTAAGTCCAAGGTCCTCCCAGCTCCCCCTAAGTCCAGGAAGGTGAGCAACCAAACTGACAAGGCTCACAGTGAGCCCGTCCATGCTGTAGAGTTCATGTTCATTGCCGTTGTCCTTGGTTTCTTAGTCTTCCTCCACTGTCAGCCACATTCAGAGAGTCCGGTTTGGTCCCCTGTTCCATCAGTCCCATTCCAACTGGACTTGGTGGTCTCCAATACCTTTGTTATTCTTAGGTTTGGTTTTTTCATGGTGTCCCAGTTTTCATGGATGTTTTGTGTTAAGAATTTGTTGGATTTGCTGCATTCTTTGACAATGAGTTTATTTCCTCTATAATATCTTCAGCATCTGAGATTCTTTCTTCTATCTCTTGTATTCTATTGGTTATACTTGTCTCTGTAGTTCCTGTTTGTTTACCCAGATTTTTCATATTCAGCCATCCCTCGGTTTGTGTATTCTTCATTACTTCCATTTCAGTTTTCAAGTCTTGAACTGTTTGCATTACCTGTTTGATTGCTTTTTTGGTTTCCTTGGGTATCCTTGAGGGATTTATTCATTTCTTCTAATTTTTTGTTATTCTTCTCTTCCATATCTTTAAGGGAATTTTTCACATCTCTATCACTTTCATAACATTACATTTAACATTGATTTATTTTACTTCTTCTGGATTAGGGTGTTCAAGTCTTCCTGTTGCATGTTCACTTGATCCTGGTGTTATCATGTTGCTTTTCAGGTTGTTGGAGGGATTCTGGCATTGGCACCTGCCCAGCTCTTCCTTCAAATGTGGTCAGGTGAGTCTTGGTGTCTTGGTCCAATCTTTGCTGTGGCTAACTGTGTACTTGGGACTTTTTTCTTGGTCTGCCCTCTCTTAGGTCCCCTCTGCACTGGAGTTGGCTCTCAGATCCTTTCCACCCAGAAGCAGGCTGTGGTGGTGGATCTAAGGACCCTGCCAATGAACAGGAGTGCTTGGTGGCATGATGGGGTGGGGGTAAATAGAGAAAGCCAATTGCTAAAGAGACACCCTGTTAATGGCCAGAAATGTTTACAGAATTGGAGGGTGCCTGTACTCTGTTTTTGGGATACCCAGCCGGCCAGGCAGGCATACACTTACCCCTCCAGATGGATCTCAGTACAGGAGCAAGGCCTCTTGCTGGCCAAGGACCTTGTAGACAAAAGGGCGGGCTTGGCAGGTGCAGTGTCGTGTGGAACAAATAAACCCCTGCAGCAGGAGCATTCACCACTGGGTCCCCAGACCCTCAGCCTTGAGGCAGACTGATTTGGGGGATCCTAGGACCCCGCAGATGGAAAGGGATGGTTGGGGGCAAGCTGGGATGGGATAAATAGAGAAAGCCAGTAGCCAGGGAGAAGCCCTGCTGAATGGCCAGAAAGTTTAGAAAATTGGAGGGTGCCTGTACTCCATTCCGGAGCGTCCGGGGCACACACTTACCCCTCCAGATTGATATCCTCAGTACAGGAACAGGTCCTCTTGCTGGCCAAAAACCTCACAGATCTACTTCCTTCCCTTTATTCTCTTCCCTGTTCCCTCCTGAAGTGTCATCTTCCTTCATCCCCAGCCTTCCCTTGTGCATCCTCTTTACTCATGCTCCCTATTAACCCCATCCATCTGCTACTCTTGTTTCTCCTCCTCATCTCTGGTCCATATGCTTTCCTCCTTCCTATTTGCTTAGCTTCCCCCTTTCTATTCCTTCTTTTCCTTCCTATCTCTTTCCCCTTTTTCCTTCCTTTTCCCTCATCTTCTCTCTTTGATTCTCTTCCCTCATCTCTATTTCCACCAATCTCTTCTGTCCTCTTCAACTATCCTACATCCCTTCTCTTTCCTTCTCCAACCTCTTATCCTCACTTCCCTCCTACTTACATTTTTCTCTCTTTTCTTTCCCTCTATGCTCTTTACCCACCTACCCTCACTTATTCTGCTCCCTCCTATTCCATCTTTCTTCATCTTCCCTTTTTGTTCTTCTCTTCTTTTCCTGTCTTTCTTCCTCTCTTCTCCCCCTTTCTTTCCCACCTGGATCATTCCTTCTCTCCCTCTTCTGCATGCCTCTTCTCTCTTCTTCCTCCCTCCTCTCACCTCTTCCTTCTCATTTTGTTCCTCTCCCCATTTCCTTGCACTCCTAGCCCCTTCCCCATCCTCATCCCTCCTCTGTCTTCCTTCATCCCCCTTCCATCATTTCTATCCTTTCTTTTCTTCCCTCATATTCCCTTCTCCTTTACCCCTCCTTACTTCTTTTCCCTCACTTCTATATCCCCCATGACTCTCCTTTGTCTTCTTCCCTCCTTCCTTCTTCTTCTTTAATATTGGTGTACCCTCCTCTTCTACCATCCTCCCTTCTCATCTTTGCTACACCTCTTTTGCCTTTCTCTGTCCTAATTCTTCCTTCCACCCTTCTCACACCTATTTTATCTTCTTTCTTCTTTTCTGTTATTTCCTCCCATATCTCCTTTATCTTCCCTCCTCCCTACACTTTTCTCCTCCCTAGTCCCTCATCTTCCCACTTCATTATTTTCTACTTTTCCACCACATCTCCTACCATTTCTCAAATTCCCTTTTTCCTAGTCTTCTCTTCCCTCCCCTTTCTTCCCCTCTCCTCTTTCTTCTTGCATCCTTCCACTTCTCCCCCTCCCTATATTTCCTTCCTCCCTCTACTTCTCTCTTCCCTCCTATTCCTTCTTTTACCCTCCAATCTTTTCTACATCCCTCTTCAGATCTCCTCCTTCCTCTTCACTCATCCTTTCTAGTTCTCCTCCCTCCTCTTTCCTCCTTCCTCTTCCCTTCTCTTTCCTCCTTCCTCTTCCCTCCTTCTTCCTCTTCCCTCTTCTCTCATCCCTCCTGTTCCCTCTTCTCTCCTGTTATTTCAATTTTTGCTTCCAACTTAGCTACCCTGACAGCAGGACAGTTTTAGGGTGGAACAAACAGAGGCTTATGTTGACTGCTAACTCAAAGCAGTTCTGTTTGTGCTCATCATGACTGAAATTAATTAACCAAGCTTGACTACTTCCTATATTAGAGAAGCTGATGGTAGTGGTGAACATGTGTGGTGGTTCATGCCTGTAATACTAGCAACTACATAGAGGCAGACTGGTCTTTCTGAGTTTGAGGCCATCTTGATAAACCTAGAGAGTTCCAGACCAGCCAGGGCTGTAGAGTGAGACAAAAATAAAACAACAACGTTTGATGAGTAATACATGGCTGATTATTTTTCTGGTTTGTTGCTTGCCCATTGCTAGGGATCAATACCACCATGTTCACTTTTTTATGTTCAGTTATAAACTGATTTCTACTTACAGGCCTGACTGAACATTAAATGGCATCTAGTCTATGAATAGATTTTTCAGGTTATCCCAAGGCTTGCAAGAGAAATTCTAAGCCAGGAGGAAGTTTGGGTGGGCAGTGTTAAGGAATGACCCACTCCCAGAAGACGGGAGCAAGTAGAGGAGATTCTTAGTTGAGCAGGTGAACAGCAGTGTATAGAATGTGGTTTTAAGAACAGAACTGTTCTTTGATCTGTATCAGCAGTTACAGTGACACAAATACCAGCAAGACCTTTTGTAGATTTGTTTCCTCAGAACACTGTGGTCTCTACATATCTGCATTGTACATTTTTTTATTATAAATTTCCAACTCCTCCCTGCCTCCCATTTACCTTCCCCTTCCCCTTCCACCAACCCCATCTCCTGCCCAAAGAGCAGTAAAGGTTCCCTGCCCTGTGGGAAGTCCAAGATCCTCCCCCCTCCCTCCAGGTCTAGGAAGGTGAGCATCCAAACAGGCTAGGCCACCCCAAAGCCAGTATGTGTAGTAGGATCTAAATCCAGTGCCATTGTCCTTGGCTTATCAGCAGCCCTCATTGACCAGCATGTCCAGGGAGTTCGGTTTTATCCTGTGCTTTTTCAGTCCCAGTCCAGCCGGCCTTGGTAAGCTCCAAGAAGATGAGCTCCACCATCATGGTTGGTGGGTGTACCCCTCACAGTCCTGACTTCCTTGCCCATATTCTCCCTCCTTCTGCTATTTATTTGGACCTGGGGAGCTCAGTCTGGTTCTCAAATGTGTGGCTCTGTCTCTATTTCACTCCATCGCCAGATGAAGGTTCTATGATGATATGCAAGATATTCATCAGTATGGCTATAGGACAAGGCCAGTTCAGGCACCCTCTCCTCTGCTGCCCAAGGAACTATCTGGGGGAATCTCCCTGGATACCTGGGAAACCCTCTAGAGTCAAGTCTCTTGTCAACCCTAAAATGGCTCCCTTAATTAAGATATATGCTTCCCTGCTCACATATCCACCCTTCCTATATCCCAACCATCTCATTCCCCCAAGGTCTACCCATTCTCCCCATCTTCCCTTACCCCCATCCCACCCTGCCCCCAAGTTCCCAATTTTTGCCCGGCCATCTTGACTACTTCCAATATCCAGGAGGATAACTATCTGTTTTTTTTTTGGGGGGGGGTCACCTTCTTATTTAGCTTCTCTAGGATCACAAATTATAGGCTTGATGTCCTTTATTTATGGCTAGAAACCAATTATGAGTAAGTACATCCCATGTTCATCTTTTTTGGGTCTGAATTACCTCACTCAGAATAGTATTTTCTATTTCCATGCATTTGCATGCAAAATTCAAGATGTCATTTTTTTTTATCACTGAGTAGTACTCTAATATGTATAT
Source organism: Arvicola amphibius (assembly GCF_903992535.2). Taxonomy (NCBI): domain Eukaryota; kingdom Metazoa; phylum Chordata; class Mammalia; order Rodentia; family Cricetidae; genus Arvicola; species Arvicola amphibius. Next base: position 129,099,823 of record NC_052065.1, on the reverse strand, counting down.
ATTCCACACTTTCTTCATCCATTCTTCCACTGAAGGGCATCTAGGTTGTTTGGAGGTTCTGGCTATTACAAACAATGTTGCTATGAACATAGTTGAACAAATGCTTTTGTAATATGATAGGGCATCTCTTGGGTATATTCCCAAGAGTGGGATTGCTGGGTCCTGGGGTAGGTTGATCCCGAATTTTCTGAGAAACCACCACACTGCTTTACAAAGTGCTTGCAGAGTTTGCATTCCCACCAGCAATGGATGAGTGTACCTCTTACTCCACAGCCTCTCCAGCAAAGGCTATCATTGGTGATTTTTATTTAAGCCAACCTGACAGGTGTAAGATGGTATATCAAGGTAGTTTTGATTTGCATTTCCCTGATCACTAAGGAGGTTGAGCATGACCTTAAGTGTCTTTTGGCCATTTGAACTTCTTCTGTTGAGAATTCTCTGTTCAGTTCAGAGCCCCATTTTTTAATTGGGTTCATTAGCATTTTAAAGTCTAGTTTCTTGAGTTCCTTATATATTTTGGAGATCAGACCTTTGTCTGTTGTGGGGTTGGTGAAGATATTTTCCCAGTCACTAGGGTGTCTTTTTGTCTTAGTGACATTGTCCTTTGCTTTACAGAAGCTGCTCAGCTTTAGGAGGTCCCATTTATTCAATGTTGCCCTTAATGTCTGTGTTGCTGGGGTTATACGTAGGAAGCAGTCTCCTGTGCCCATATGTTGTAGACTATTTCCCACTTTCTCCTCTATCAGATTCACTGTGTTCAGATTCATATTGAGGTCTTCAATCCATTTGGACTTGAGTTTTGTGCATGGTGATAGATATGGATCTATTTTCATTCTTCTACAGGTTGACATCCAGTTATGCCAGCACCATTTGTTGAAGATGCCCTCTTTCTTCCATTGTGTACTTTTGGCTCCTTTATTAAAACTCAGGTGTTTATAGGTTTGTGGGTTAAAAGTAGGGTCTTCTATTCCATTCCATTGGTCGACTTCTCTGTTTTTATGCCAATACCAAGGTGTTTTCAATATTGTAGCACTGTAATAGAGTTTGAAGTCAGGGATGGTAATGCCTCCAGAAGTTCCTTTATTGTATAAGATTGTTTTGGTTATCTTGGGTTTCTTGATTTTTCCATATAAAGTTGATAATTGTCCTCTCAAGATCTGTGAAGAATTTTGATGTGACCTTCATGGGGATTTGCATTGAATCTATGAATTGCCTTTGGTGGAATTGCCATTTTTACTATGTTGATTCTCCCAATCCTAGAGCAAGAGAGATCCTTCCATTTTCTGGTATCCTCTTCAATTTCTTTCTTTAAAGACTTAAAGTTCTTGTCAAATAAATCCTTCACTTCCTTGGTTAGAGTTATACCAAGATATTTTATGCTATTTGTGGCTATCATGAAAGATGACACTTCTCTGATTTCCCTCTCTGCTTCCTTATCCTTTGTGTATAGGAGGGCAACTGATTGTTTGGAGTTGATCTTGTATCCTGCCACGTTACTAAAGGAGTTTATCAGCTATAGGAGTTCTTTGGTGGAGATTTTGGGGTCGCTTATGTATACTACCATATCATCTGCAAATAACTAAAGTTTATCTTATTCTTTTCCAATTCGAATTCCCTTGATCCTCTTATGTTGTCTTATTGCTAATGCTAGAACTTCAAGCACTATATTGAAGAGATAAGGAGGGAGTGGACAGCCTTGTTGTGTTCCTGAATTTAGTGGGATGGCCTTGAGTTTCTTTCCATTTAATTTGATGTTAGCTGTTGGCTTGCTGTAAATAGCCTTTATTATATTTAGGAATGACCCTTGTATCCCTAATCTCTCCAAGACCTTTATCATAAAGGGGTGCTGAATTTTGTCAAATGCTTTTTCAGCATCTAATGAGATGATCATATGTTTTTTCTTTGAGTTTATTTATATGATGGATTACATTGATAGATTTTCATATGTTGAACCATCCCTGCATCTCTGGGATGAAGCCTACTTGATCGTAGTGGATAATTTTTCTAATGTGTTCTTGGATTCTGTTTGCCAGTATTTTACTGAGAATTTTTGTGTCGATGTTCATGAGTGAGATTAGCCTTTAATTCTCTTTCTTGGTTGAATCTTTGTGTGGTTTAGGTATCAGGGTAATTGTAGCTTCATAAAAGGAATTTGGCAATGACTCTTCTGTTTCTATATTATGATATACCTTAAGGAGTATAGGAATTAGGTCTTCTTGGAAGTTCTTGTAGAATTCTGCATTGAAACCATCAGGTCCTGGGCTTTTCTTGGTAGGGAAGTTTCTGATAACAGTTTTTATTTCTTCATGACTAACAGGACTATGTAGATTGTTCACCTGGTCCTGGTTTAACTTTGGTATATGGTACTTATCTAAAAGAAATGTCCATTTCTTTTACATTTTCCAATTTTGTGGCATACAGGCTTTTGTAGTAAGATCTAATGATTCTCTAAATTTCCTCTGTGTCTGTGGTTATGTCCCCCTTTTCATTTCTGATCTTATTAATTTGCATGTTCTCTGTCCTCGGTTTGATTAGTTTGGCTAGGGGTTTGTCAATCTTGTTGATTTTCTCCAAGAACCAGCTTTTTGTTTCATTGATTCTTTGGATAGTTTTCTGTGTTTCTATTTTGTTGATTTCTGCCCTCAGTTTGATTATTTCCAGTCTTCTACTACTCCTAGGTGAGTCTGCTTCTTTTTTTCTAGAGCTTTCAGTTGTGCTGTTAAGTCCCAATGTGTGCTTTTTCCGTTTACTTTAAGTGGGAACTTAGTGCTATGAACATTCCTCTTAGCACTGCTTTCATAGTGTCCCATAGGTTTGAGTATGATATGCCTTTATTTTCATTAAATTCAAGGAAGACTTTAATTTCTTTCTTTATTTCTTCCTTGACCCAGGTGTGGTCAGTAGTTGACTGTTCAGTTTCCATGAGTTTGTAGGCTTTCTGGGGGTAGCATTGTTGTTGAATTCTAATTTTAATCCATGGTGATCCAATAAGACACAGGTGGTTACTAATATTTTTTGTAACTGTGGAAGTTTGCTTTGTTACCGAGTATGTGGTCAATTTTTGAAAAGGTTCCATGAGCAGCAGAGCAGAAGGTATATTCTTTCCTATTTTGGTGGAATGTTCTATAGATGTCTCTTAAGTCCATTTGGTTCATTACCTCCAGTAAGTCTTTTAATTCTCTGTTAGGTTTCTGTCTGATTGACCTGTCCATTGGTGAGAGAGGAGTGTTGAAGTCTCCTACTATTAGTGCGTGTGGTTGAATGGCTGCCTTGAGTTCTAGTAATGTTTCTTTTACCTAAGTGGGCGCTTTTTTATTAGGGGCATAGATATTCAGGATTGAGACTTCATTCTGATGGATTTTTCCTCTTTTGAGTATAAAATGTCCCTTTCCATCTCTTCTGATTGATTTTAGTTTGAAGTCAGCTTTGTTAGAAATTAGTATGGACATACCCGCTTGTTTCTTAGGTCCATTTGCTTGAAAAACCTTTTCCCAACCCTTTACTCTGAGTAGATGTCTGTCTTTGTGTTTGAGGTGTGTTTCTTGTAAACAGCAGAATGTTGGATCCTGTTTTCCTATCCAATCTCTTAGCCTGGGCCTTTTTATAGGTGATTTGAGTCCATTAATATTAAGTCATATTAATGACCGGTGGTTGTTAACTCTGGTCTTTTTTATTTATTTTTTTGGTAGTAAAGATTGTGTGTTTCCCTTCTTGGAGATGTGCTGGTAAAGGGTTGCTAGATGTCTGAGTTATTGTGGGCATTGTTTGACTCCTTGGTTTTTGATTTTCCTTCTATTACTTTCTGTAAGGCTGGATTTGTGGCTACATATTGTTTACATTTGTTTTTATCCTGGAATATTTTGTTTTCAGCATTTGTAGTGAATGAAAGCTTGGCTGGGTATAGTCATCTGGGCTTGCATCCTTGGTCTCTTAGTGCCTGCAGTACATCTATCCAGGACCTTCTGGCTTTCATGGTTTCCATAGAGAAGTCAGGTGTAAGTCTGATAAGTTTACCTTTATAAGTTACTTGACCTTTTCCTTTGCAGCTCTTAATATTCTTTCTTTATTCTGTATGTTTTGTGTTTTGATTATTATATGGCGAGGGGGTGGTTTTTTTTTTTTTTTTTGATCCAGTCTATTCGGTGTTCTGTATGCTTCTTGAACCTTCATAGGAATATCTTTCTTTCGATTGGGAAAGTTTTCTTCTATAATTTTATTAAATATATTTTCTGGACCATTAAGCTGTATTTCTTTTCCTTCTTCTACCCCTATTTTTCTTAGATTTGGTCTTTTTATTGTGTCCCAGATTTACTGAATGTTTTGTGATGAGAATTTGTTTGATTTGCTGTTTCCTTTGATCAGTGCATTTATTTTCTCTATGGTATCTTCAGAATCTGAGATTCTTTATTCTATCTCTTGTATTCTGTTGTTTATGCTTGTTACTGTAGTTTCTATTCATTTACCTAGATTTTCCGTATCCAGCTAGCCCTCGGTTTATGTTTTCTTCCTTTCCTCCATTTCAGTTTTCAAGTCTTGAACTGTTTCCATTATCTGTTTGATTGTTTTTCCTTGGTTTCTTAGGATATCATTTACGGATTTACTCAATTCTTCAAACTTTTTGTTTTTCATCTCAAGCATTTCTCATTTCTTTAAGGGAGTTTTTACCTCCTGTTTAAGGGCCTGTATCCCTTTCAAAAAGTCTATTTTTTCTACTTCTTCTTGATTGAGGTGTTCAATTCCTCCTGTTGTAAGATTGCTGGGTTCTGGTGATTTCATGTTGTTTTTCAGATTGTTAGAGGAATTCTTGCATTGGCACCTGCCCATCTCTTCTTCTGAATGCTCCTCTATGGATTTTCTTTTACAGGATCAGGTGTCCTTGCTTGCCAAGGAGCTCACAGACAAAGGGCCTACCATGCTGCAGGTAGGCTATTGAAACAAAGAAACTCCTTCCGCCACTGCACTCCCTTTCTGGTCCCAGCGCCCGATCAGGCTGAGCTGGAGATGTTATGAACCCGAAGAGGGGAGGAAGAAGTGTATTGTACATTTTAACTGTAATGTAAGATATTCAGAATATATAGTCTTGAGTCCTCTGGCCCCTAGCAGCAAGCCCCGGTATTAGTTATCTTTGGTAGCTGTAACCAAAATACTTGATGAAAGTAACAGCAGCCAAAGGGTCTACTTAACTGGGGTTTCAGAAGGCTCAGACTGCCTGCAATTTCTTGGGCAGAATACTCTGGTGGCAGGAGATGTGCTATCTCATGGAAGACAGAAGCATTGAGGTTCAGGACATGGCTAGGTCCAGGAGGATTGCCCCCATTCATGTATTTTTTTTTTTCGAGACAGGGTTTCTCTGTAGCTTTGGAGCCTGTCCTGGAACTAGCTCTTGTAGACCAGGCTGGTCTCAAACTCACAGAGATCCGCCTGCCTCTGCCTCCCGAGTGCTGGGATTAAAGGCCTGCGCCACCGCCGCCCGGCTCATGTATTTCTTCCAGGGAGGTTCCACCTGCCAAAGTTTCTACCACATCCCCAAACTGTACAAGCACAATGGGGCTTGAGTCAGTCATGAGCCTCTGGCAGTTTCCATTCTGACCACAGCAGCCCTTTGTCGCCATTCTTTGATGATGCTGTGCTTATACTCAAGCCCTTATGCATACTAAGTGTGTTTGTGTTCATGATTCCATATTCCTATTCCAGGAAGTTATTATAGAGGATAAAGGAGTGAAGGATGCCAGTGTCCCTAGTGCTGTCCTTCCGGTTCTATGTTGCAGTAAAGGCTAATAGGTGTTGTGTTGCTTTGTAGTATATTACAGTGAAGCCCAGCCAGAGCCAAGTGCTCAGGGCATGTTCGTGCCATTGTATTCAGGCTGTAGCACTCCACAGAAAGAACAGGCTGTGGACATCGTGGGAGCTGTCATCATGCTACACAACATGTACCTGCATTCCGCCTTAGTCAAGGTGAGCAATGCCCTTTCGTATCCTTTAAGTACAAAGGATGCAAGCTTAGTTTCTGACTGCTAGAGCTCTGTAGGAGCTGTGCTCTGCAGGAGGGCAGTATTTCTAAGGCTGGCAGGTCTTTGTTTATCACCGAATTGATGAGGAAAGTGATCCTCAAATTCGGGGCTAGTGTTCTTCATAAAAGGTCTGGAAGTCTTGAGGTCCAGAGGTGAGGAGGGCTTTTCCAGTAAGTCAGTCATTGCTTGACTGAGATAGATCAGACACTTGACAACTAGTCCACCACACTTAGAACTGAGATAGTCTCTGGGAGCTCAGCCTGGGTGCTGGCTGCCCCATTTGGGGGTTGTGCAATGTTGTCAAAGGCTGTGGAGTTCTTTGTAGCTTAGTGAGCTAAGATCTGTTTCACCTAGCCAGCTGTTTGCTCTTTTAATCTTTCAGCTAACTCCAAAGTTCTGAGTTGTTACAGGGAAACTTTCTATTTCTGCAACTAATAGAAAAATGACTGCTGTCTTTATCTCTCTAGTCTAGACAGATAAACTGGGCCAATAAGTGGGAAGTCTGGGAAGCCAATAAGTACTTTTTTCATTGAGTCCTGCATCATCAATGTCTTTGTTGTCTCAGTCTTTGCTGAACCATTTTTTTTGGAAAACCAACAAGCAGGTGGTGAGTAAGCCAGGGTTGTGGGTGGTGAACACCAGGTGAACTGCATGCCTGAATGGGGACAGAAAAGAGCTATGACTTGGAACCCAAGGAAACTTATCTGAGGTCTAGGTGCCCCTCCTATTCCTCTAGTCTATACACCAGTCACTCTATGGTGTGGGGCTAGGAAGCCTGTTCCCATCCATTCCAGGAGTGAGCTGGAAGAGCTGGCCTTGGACTCAGAGTTGCCTCCTGATATCATAGAGGTGTAGCGTCTTAGCTGTTTGGCCATTGTTATTTCTGTTTCCTTTTTATTAACTGCTGCCTATGTGTCTGCTATTCTTGATGGTTGTGCTGAAGAAAGGTCAGGAGGAGTCAGCAGAAAGGAAGTATGCTCTGATAGGGCGGGCCTTGGATGACATGAAGGAGCTTAGCTCATTTTTAATTTTCTCCCATCCATTTTGTTTGTTTGGTTTTTTTTCATTGAGGTTTTTTGTTTATTGTGGAGTGTTTTAAGATGCCAGGGTTGAACTCAAGACCTTGTATATGATGCTAAGCAAGTGTTCCATCACACAGCTGCTCGCCCGCATTGCATTTTGGTCATCTTTTATGTCTACAGGTCCTCTTGGTGCTGATGTCCTCTCTCATTTGAAGTCTTCTGATTTGTTTTCCTTTTTTTTTTGCTTTGGTTTGTGTTAAGTTGGGAGCACAGCCTACAGCCCCTGGCTTGGGAGTTGTTTGCTCTGGACTCCAAATCCCAGCATGCGAGGTCCTGACCACTCGCACAGGGTATTTAAATGAGCTCCCAGAGGAGAAACATGTGATCTTACGTGGTCTTTGGGTCTGCATGGGCTCCCTGCTGTCCTGTCTCCCCTGTATGCACTTGGCCACTGGAGAGCATCATTCTTAATAAAACACGGGCATATTGATTTCGTTTGACTTGACCTAAATAGATTTCTTACACTAGTGGAGCTGCCCTTATTTGTATTAATTTTTACTTATCAGTTTGGGTTTTGGCTTTTGAAAAAGGGGCTTCATTGTGTAGTCTTGGAGGGAGGCATGAAACTCACTCTGTAGACCAGGCACCTACCTGTCTCCGCCTCCCAAGTACTGGGATTAAAAGCTTGCATCACCATACTCTTCATTTAATCATTTAATCTAGTTTGTTTTTTTTTGTTTTTTTTTTTTTTTTTTTATAAGTTCTACTTGTGCAGCCCGGTCTGGCCTCAAGTTTGGGATTCTTCTAGCTCAGCTCCCTGAAGGCTGCCCTCTAAGAAGGAAGCTCTCTTAAAGGTTTTTCTTTTCTTACTTGAATTTATAGTGCTCCAGCATTTGCACATTGCTCTGCAAACTCTGTCTCAGTAAATACTTTGGTGCTGGAGGAAATAAAAGGCCTGGGGGAGTGCATTAAGGAGCAGGCTTTGGGAAGTACAGGGTTCTGTCTCTTTAGTATTTAAGGTTAGAGATGAAGGAGCATGTGGAGGAGGGATGAAGGGATGCCCAGCAGTCAGGTGAAGCCTCTGGATTACACCAGCACCGAGTCTCACTGCCTAGCAGTGCCCAGTGCAGCACTTGGTGTGCTGGTCTTTCACGAGGAGAAGGAGGTGCTGCAGAGGGCTGTTGTTCCAGGTGTCATCTAAGCACTCACACACTCCTATCTCTCTCCCTGTTCCAGGGTTCTGTGCTTGGATGCTATTTTGGGCCTGCAGCACTCTACATCTGGGCAGTGGGGATCCTGGCTGCAGGACAGAGCTCCACCATGACAGGAACCTATTCCAGCCAATTTGTTATGGAGGTGTGTGCTAGGTTTGAATTCAGGGGGTTGACATAGCACTTGAGTGTCTAACTCCATGGTTTACAGGTTTCCCTGACTTCCCCAAGCATTTCTCTCTCCTGTCACATGTAGTCACCAGCCCCCATGCTTTCTTCCAGGGATTCCTGAACCTAAGATGGTCACATTTTGCCCAAGTGATTCTGACACGCTCTATTGTCATCATCCCCACTCTCCTTGTTGCTGTATTCTAAGATGTAGAGCATCTAACAGGGATGAATGACTTCCTGAATATTCTGTAGAGCTTACAGGTAAGCAGGCAGCTGGGGAAGCTCATGTTGGAGGCTGGGTACTAGGGCTGAGTGAGAGGAAGGAAAAGGCATGGAAGTTCTTCATTAAATAGAAATAATGAGCTCTACTTAATATATAAAACACAAATTTGAGGCCAACAAGATGGATCAGTGGATAAAGTGCTAGCTCTGCAGTTGTAAAGTCTTAAATTTGATCCCATGAAGACACAGTAAAAGGAAAGAACTGTCTCCAAAAGTTGTCCTCTGATCTCCATATTCACCCACAACATGGGCATGTCTGTCAGTCCTTCTATTCTCTCTCTCCCCACGCAGTCTCTGTCTTTCTCACACACAGATAAATAAATAACTTAATAATACATAAAAATCCACAGCACTGTAGCTCGTTAATACAACAAGGGTAAATCATTAAATGATTTCTAAGGGCACTACTACGTCCCCTGGAGGTTACAAGACAAGCCACATCCAATATGTTATTTATTTATTTAAGATTATGTATTTTTATTTACATGTATCAGTGTTTTATCTTTGTGTGTATATGAGCACTGTGTGTGTGCCTCGAACCTGCAGAGTTTGGAAGAGGGCATCAGATCCCCTAACATTGGAGTTGCAGACAGTTGTGAGCTGCCATGTGGCTGCTGGGAATTGAACCGAGGTCCTCTGCAAGAGCAGCAAACAAAGTGTTCTTAACCATGGAGCCATCTCTCCAGCCCCCAATGCATTGTCTTTTGTGTTTAAACAAAGGCACTTAGGATCATGATTAGTGCTGGGTTAAAAATAATGTTTGGGAAAGGCAAGGTGATAAGAACAGCTATTATCATGGCACAGATGAGATAGGGTTTATGACTCCTGTCTGCGAGCAGTGCTGGTGTCTCTGTGGTGCAGTAACCACTTTTACTCTGGAACCTGAAGAATAGCTTCCATGATTGATGTGGAGGGAGAGAGCACACCAGAGCCAGGCCAGTGCCAATAAGCAGCGTTCCTCTGAAGTGTCTGCTCAGGTCCTGCCCTGACTCTCTTGGTGATAGACTGTGACCGGGAAGAATAAACCAGATAACCCCCAAACACCCCTCCAAGTTGCTTCTCATCAATGTTTAATTACAGCGTCAGAGATAAAACTAATACACCCCCGTAATTCCATCTGGTTTTTTCAGCTTTCCTTCGCTCTCATACCCATTTTCACCTTTACCAGCCTGCAGCCAGTGATGAATGAGTTCTCCAATGGAATGTGAGTATACTTGTCACCCTCCCCAGGAGAGTATACAAGAGGTGACTTTTTACCCAGCATGCCAGTCAGAAATTTCTTCTCTAGGAGAGTTGTGTGTTTCCAGAGCAGTTTCTAGCTGCTTCTTCTTGGGTCATGAAGACGCTGGCAAGGGTGAGCTACAGTAAGGAGGAGAGCTGTTTCACACTTTCCTGTTCTAGCTCTTCACCCTCTGCTGCTGAGGTTTGAATTCTGTACACTCCGGTAATAAGTTCTGTGCACACCTTGAAGAAAAATATGGGGTGTATTCTAGTTTTATTTCTGCTGCTTTGACAGATACCATGCCAACAAGCAGCACGGGGGGGGGGGCATTTATTTGGCTTACAATTCCAAATTACTGTCTATCATTCTGGAAGAAGTCAAGGCAGAACTCAGATAGTCCTATCACATGTACTGTCAGGAACAAGGGATAAACACATCCTTGCCTGCATGTTTTCCCTAAGCTTGCTTCTTTCTTGTATTATGGAGGATGCACTGGCTGGGTAATGGTGCCATCCTGAGTGGACTGGTTGTTCTGCATCATCCCTACAATGCACCCAGAAGCAAGCCTGGTACAGATAATTTCCCTTTGAGACTACCTTCCCATGAGTTTCTTGGCTGTGTCTTGTTGGCAGTTAAAACCAATCAGTGCAGGTGCTCATGTGACCTGTTAGGGTCCCAGGGTCTCTAATTGTCACCACTCTAGAGACCGTGGGACCTGGGAGAATGGAGCTGATAAATGAGGCGGACTGAAGTCCATGCAATAGTCAACTTTATTTAGAGCCTCAGGCAGTTCATACTCTGAAGACTAAGATAGTCATGCGTGTGAAGTTCTCTGAGTTCAAGCTGGGTACACTGGACTGGCAGCATGCGGCAAGAACTTGTTTTCCTACAGAGGCCTGTACAGGAGAGCTTAAACATTTAATTGAATGACAACAGCAAGCAATAATGAGTAACCTGAAGGCAACTCACTCCTGTACACTGCACCTGGGTGGCAAGTAGGACGACACAGAACACATTCCAAGAACAGTGCCATGGTTTTGGAGAAATTGAGGCCACAAGACTCTAGTCTTGACTCCATTCCTGGACCATGTTCTGATATCTAATGAAATGGCTCTGCGTTTCCAGGACCAGCTGATTTCTTTTTCCTTTTTTTTTTTTTCCTTGAGTGTGCTTTTTTCGAAATAGGATTTCTCTGTAGCTTTAGAGCCTGTCCTGGAACTTGTTCAGTATACCAGGCTGGCCTTGAACTCACAGAGATCCGCCTGCCTCTGCCTCCCAAGTGCTGGGATTAAAGGCATGCACCACCACTGCCTGGCAGGACCTGCTGATTTCTGGGGTCATAAATGCTAGATTTCTGTGCCAAAGAGATGATAGGTCAGTGGGTAAATATGCTTGCCCCACAAGCCTGACAACCTGAGTCCGATCCCTGGGGCTCATATAAAGGATGAAGGAGAAAAATAAATAACTCTACAGATGTGGTCTTCTGACATTCACATGCATGTTATAGCATGTGTGCCCACACATGTACTCATCATTCATATGCATATGTTAATAATAGATAGTTAAATGCTAGGTTCAATTTACTCCAGCCCTTCTGCTCTATCACTAATTTTGACACGCTTACATTTTTTCAACCTGTCCCATTTACCACATGAGACACAGGTTTCTTTTCTGTCTGTGGTTTGGTTGGACTATTGTACACTTATGTGCCCCTTGTTTCACAGAGGCTGGAGGATCGCTGGTGGAATTTTGATCCTTATAGTCTACTCCATCAACATCTACATTGTAGTGATTTGTGTTCAGGAACTAGAGCACATGGCACTGTATGTGGTGGCTGTGGTGATCAGCGTGGCTTATCTGAGCTTTGTGTCCTACCTGGTGAGTCCATTGTGAAGGGAGCAGAGGTATTGGTGTCTGAGTGTATAGGTGGGGCTAACTGCCTTTTAGAAATGAATAATCTCCAATAAAGTTTACTGAGGCAGTTCACATGGCATTGTTAAATCAGCTGTTTCTGAAATTCTATTTCTTTTCTATTGTTTTTGGTATTGGAGATTAAACACAAGGTAGTGTCATGACAAGCAGGCATCCGAATGTCGCACTCTGTTCTCAACAAGATGTTTATATTTTGAATCATTAATTTATTTTAAGTTGTTTTTTTTGGAGGAGGGTGTTTTTCTTGAGACAGGGCTTCTCTGTGTAAGAGCCCTGGCTCCCCTGGACCTCACTTTGTAGACCAGCCTGACCTCAAACTAATAATAATTTTCAATTATTTCATCCCATATAAAATTTAAATTACAGAGATCTGCCTACCTATGCCTCCCAAGTGCTGGGATTAAGGTGTGTGCCACCATGCCTGGCTTATTTTAGTCTTTAATACCTAGAATTTTTCTGTTTCCGTTGATTTTATAAAGATCCAATATTTAATTCATAAAAAAGAATGTATGTATGGTATGTTTGTGAAAGAAAATGTCTCAGTGGTTGCACAGCAAGCATAAGAACCTGAGTTCAAATCCTCAGGACCCATGTAAAAAAGATGGGCATGGGGTCGTGTGAGCATGTAACCCCAGCACTGGAGGAAGGGAGGCAGCAATAGGAGAGTCATCAAGGCCTGCCAACCTAGCTACAGATTCAGCAAGAGACCTTGTCACAAAGGAATAAGTGACAGAACAGGAAACAGAACAGGTGACTTCCAATGGCCTCTGCAAGCGCGTGACTTGTGCATACATACAGAGGGCAAATATAAATGTATTCTCTATTCCCCAATCTTTCTCACTGCTTTTTTTTTGTTTGATTGTTTCTTTTGTTTTTTTGAGACAGGATTTCTCTGTAGCTTTGGAGCCTGTCCTGGAACTAGCTCTTGTAGACCAGGCTGGCCTCGAACTCACAGAGATCTGCCTGCTTCTGCCTCCTGAGTGCTGGGATTAAAGGTTTGTGCCACCACTGCCTGGCTTCTCACTCCTTTTACTAGTGAAAAATCCATAGCAATAAGAACAGATTGGATTATCTGTTTAACACAGAGTTCATACTGAGGTTGGGGATAAGAAGCAGCAGTGTTAAAGATGGAGGCTAGAGCCCTGCTGTTCTCTCTCATGCATTTCACTCCATGCATGCCTTGTCTTCCACAGGTTAGATCTTTTAGAGAAAAACTTCGGTGCATAGTTTAATATGTGCTCTGGATCAGTGAATCTTTTCCCTTAACAATAAACCTTGGGCATCCAAGATTATACACCATAGGACTCTGGAAACCAGATAACTGCATGTGTCTTTGGCAGGAATTGTTTTGAAGTCCTATAAAGAAGGTCAACTAGAGGTACCTTCGTGCAAATTGAGTATGTTGACTCAGTACCCTAAGACTAGTAAGCTTATCTGAGACCCAAATTAGGAGGTATGGCAGATTTTACATCTTGATTACTGCTGCTTCGCTAAAAACCAGGAGCTTCACAGAGGAGATGTATCCCTACTAGTGTATAGACTCTTCATGTCTCTGTCACAGAAGGGCAGGTCTTACTGCTAGTCTGTAGATAGTCTCCATGTCCCTGTCACAGAGTTGCTGTCTCACTGCTATTCTACAGCTGGTCTTCATGTCCCATTCACAGAGGAGCAGTCTCACTGCCAGGAAGGAACCAGTATCCCTGTCCGTTTCACAGACATTGAGGTGTCACTGCTAGTCTGTAGCCTCTCCGCATCCTTGTCACTTAGGAGCAGGTCTTACTCCTAGTCTGTAGCCTGTCTCATGTCCCTGTCACAGAGGAGCAGGTCTTACTGCTAGTTTGTAGCAGGTCTCCCTGTCCCTGTTACAGAGGAGTGTCTCACTGCAAGTCTGTAACTGGTCTGTGTGTCCCTGTCACAGAGGACCAGGTCTCAATGCTAGTCTGTAGCCTGTCTCTGTGTCCCTGTCATAGAGCTGCTGTCTCACTGCTAGTCTGTGTCCAGTCTCTGTGTCCCTGTCACAAAAGCTCAGGTCTCACTGCTAGTCTGGAGCCTATTTGTGTCACTGTCCCAGAGGAACAGGCTTCATTGCTAGTCTGTAGCCGATCTCCATGTCCCTGTCACTGAGGAGAAGGTCAAACTGCTAGTCTGGAGCCTGTCTCAGTGTGCCTGTCACAGAGAGGCAGGTCTCACTGCTGGTCTGTAGCAGCTCTCCATGTCCCTGTTGCAGAAGAGATGTCTCACTGCTAGTCTGAGGCCAGTCTTTGTGTCCCCGTCACAGAATAGAAGGTCTCACTGCTAATCTGCTGTTGGTCTCCATGTTCATTTCACAAATGAACAAGTCTCACTGCTAGTCTGTAGCCTATCTCATGTCCCTGTCACAGAGGAGCGGTCTTACTGCTAGTTTGTAGCCTCTGCATGTCCCTGTCACTGAGGAGCAGATCTTACTAATAATCTGTGTCCGGTCTCTGTGTCCCTGTCACAGAGGCTCAGGTCTCACTAATAGTCTGTAGCCTCTCTGTATCACTGTCACTGAGGAGCAGGTTTTACTGCTTATTTGTAGCCTGTCTCCCAGTCCCTGTGGCAGAGGAGCTGTCTCACTGCGAGTCTGTAGCTGGTCTCCGTGTCTCTTTCACAGAGGAGCAGGTCTCACTTCTAGTAAGTAGCCCGTATCTGTGTCCCTCTCACAGAGGAGAAGGTCACACTGCTAGTCTGTAGCCAGTATCGGTGTCCCTGTCACAGAGGAACAGCTCTCACTACTGGTCTGTAGCAGGTCTCCATCTACCTGTCACAGAGGAATGTCTCACTGCTAGTTTGTAACTGGTCTATGTGTCCCTATCACAGAAGAGCAGGTCTCACTCCTGTTGTGCAGCTGGTCTCCATGTCCTTGTGACAGAGACGCAGACCTCACTGCTAGTCCATAGCCTATTTGTGTCCCTGTCACAGAATAGCATTTCTCACTGCGAGTCTGCAGTCGGTCTCTGTGTCCCTTGAACAAATGAGCAAGTCTCACTGCTAGCCTATAGCCAGTCTCTGTGTCCCTGTCACAGAAACTCAGGTGTCACTGCTAGTCTATAGCCTCTCCGTGTTCCTGTCACTGAGGAGCAGGTCTTACAGCTAGCCTATAGCCTGTCTCTGAGTCCCTGTCACAGAGGAGCAGGACAAACTGCCACTCTGTAGCCAGTTTCAGTATCCCTATCACAGAGGAGCACCTCTAACTGCTGGACTGTAGCTGGTCTCCGTGTCCCAGTGACAGAGGCACAGATCTCACGGCTAGTCTGTAGCCTATTTTTGTCCCTGTCACAGAATAGCAGTTCTCACTGCGAGTCTGCAGTTGGTCTCTGTGTCTCTTTCACAGATGAGCAATTCTCACCGCTAGTCTGTAGCCTGTCTCTGTGTCCCTGTCACAGAGCTGCTGTCTCACTGTTAGTCTGTAGCCTGTATCCGTGTCCCTGTCAGAGGCTCAGGTGTTACTGCTAGTCTGTAGCCTATTTGTGCCCTTCTCACAGAGGAACAGGTTTCACTGCTGGTCTGTGGCCGGTCTTTCTTTCCCTGTCACAGAATAGCAGGTCTCACTGCTGGTCTGTGGTCTGTCTCCCTGTACCTTTAACAGATGAGCAAGTCTCACTGCTAGCCTGTAGCCAGTCTATGTGTCCCTGTCACAGAGCAGCTGTCTCACTGCTAGTCTGTAGCCAGTCTCTGTGTCCCTGTCACAGAATAACAGGTCTTACTGCTAGTCTGCAGTCAGTCTCAGTGTCCCTTTCACAGATGTGCAAGTCTCATTGCTAGTCTGTAGCCTGTCTCTGTGTCCCTGTCATAGAGGTGCTGTCTCACTACTAGTCTGTGTCTGGTCTCCTGTCCCTGTCTCAGAGGCTTACGAATCACTGCTAGTCTGTAGCCTATTTGTTTCCCTGTCACAGAGGAGCAGATCTCACTGGTGGACTACAGCTGGTCTCTGTCCCTGTCACTGAAACAGGTCTCACTGCTAGTCTGTGGCTGGTCCCCGTTTTTCTGTAACAGAGGAGCTATTTCACTGCTAGTCTGTAGCTGGTCTCCGTGTCCCTTTCGCAGAGGAGAAGGTCACACTGCTAGTCTGTAGCTTCTCTGCATCCCTGTCACAGAGGAGCAGGTCTTTTTGCTAGTTTTTAGTTGGTCTTCTTGTCTCTGTCACATAGGAGCAGGTCTCTCTGCTAGACTGTAGCTGGTTTCCGTGTCCCTGTCATAGAGGGTCAGGTCTCACTGCACTGTTGCCTCTCTCAGATTCCCTGTCACAGATCTGTCTCACTGCTAGTCTATAGCCGGTCTTTGTGTGCCTGTCAGAAGAATTGTCTCACTGCTGGTCTGTAGCAGGTTTCCGTGTCCCTGTCCCAGAAAAGATGTCTCACTGCTAGTCTGTAGCCAGTCTCCATGTCCCTGTCACAGAAGTGCAGGTCTCATTGCTAGTCTGTGTTATGTCTTTGTGTCCTTTTCACACTTGAGCTGTCTCACTGCTAGTATGTAGCCCATCTCCGTGTCCCTGTCACAGAGGAGCAAGTCTAACTGCTAGTCTGTAGTGTGTCTTTGTGTCCCTGTCACAAAGGTGCTGTCTCACTGCTAATCTGTATCCAGTCTCTGTGTCCCTATCACAGAAGAGCTGTCTGTCTCACTACTAGTCTGTAGCTGTCTCTGTGACCTTGTCCCAGAGAAGATGTCTCACTGCTAGTCTGTAGGAGGTCTCCATGTCCCTGTCACAGAAGTGCAGGTCTCACTGCTAGTCTGTATCAGGTCTCTGTGTTCCTGTAACAGAAGAGCTGGCCTCTCTGCTAGTCTGTATACAGTCTCCGTGTCCCTGCCACATAGGTGCTGGGCTCACTGCTAGTATGTAGCCTCTCTCCAAATCCCTGTCACAGAGAAGCTGTCTCACTGCTAATCTGTAGCCGGTCTTTGTGTCCCTGTCACAGTGGAGCAGGTCCTACTTCTAGTCTGTAGCTGGTCTCTGTGTCCATGTCACTGAGGAGGAATTCTCACTGCTAGTCTGTAGCACGTCTCCTTGTCCCTGTCATAGAGGATCAGATCTCACTCCTAGTCTGTAGCTGGTCTTTGTTTCCTGTCACCAAGGAAGAGGTCTCATTGCTATTCTTTAAGAAAGGTAGGAAAAGGAAAACACTGCTAAAAGAAGGAAAGCAAGTGTCAGGTCAGCTTTGGTCTGCAGGCTACACTTTGCTTAAGATTAGCAGTATGGTTTGAGAAACATCCAAGTAATACAGAAAATCCTTTGACTGTTAAGCAAATGAAATGAATTTCAAATTCTATCTTTGTTCCATATTAGTGAAAGGAATGGAGTTTTAAGGGAAAAGCCCAGAAACAGGAATTGAAACCCATGATTTAATCAAACTTTTTGTTAAATAACACTTGAATTCACATCATTTTGAACAGAAAAGTATATACACCATTTTATATATACAGCACAGACACTTCAAGATAACAAGCCTATTCCAAAGTAATCTTTTGATGCCCAAAGGGACTTAATTTAAAATGATACCTGACAAGGGTTTGGATGCAGCTTAAAGGTATATGGTTTTTCTAGCATATACAAAGCCCTTTTTCTGTTTAAACAATAAAGAAAGGCTTTAACTTTAACATAGTAAAATTTCATATAACAAAACAGTTATCAAGCAAGAATTATAGTTACAATATTTATATCTATTTTATCTTTTATCATATCTAAGGAAAACCATAACTATCTATCTATTCTTCAACTCCATCAAAGACTCCAGAAGGATAATATTACCTAAGTAAACAAGAAATAAGCAACTTCCAAACTCTAGAAATGACAGAGACATCTTGCTGTCTGGACAGTTACCCAAAGTTCCTTTGTACTGTTGGGGCATCCGTCTTCAGTCTTCAGGCCCACAGTATCCAGCAGACTTTTCCATGAAGCAGGAAATTTCAAAGACATTTCAGTCACTTTCTGCTGTGTCCTGCAGAATGTCTCGCAGACTCTTTTATAAATCAGGAACCCCAAAAGACCATCTCACCTTTAGGCAAGTTCAGCAGTCCTATTTTTGAGGGTTCTCTGTGTCCAGTTTATGCAACAGTCCAGGCAAGAGCAGTTTCTTGCCCAAATGGCTATCAAACTCTATAAGGAGCCTCTTTTATGCCCATCTTCTTCTTGAAGTAGATTGCTGCTGCCAGGAGCAGACGTGTCTCATTGCCATGAAAAGCCCTAAATTATTGAAACATTAAATGCCATATTCTGTAGTCTTTGAAAGATATGAAGAATGTCTATCTAACTGAAATATATCTCTATATATCCAGAAAATCTACCTAACATGACTACAAGCTTGATTATTATCAATGATTATCCATTAACAACCTATATTTCCTAATTATACATTTTATTTTTAATGAACTACACAATCACAATACCTTAATCAATATCAAAAATACATATACATGTAACAAAATTGACCTTAAAACCCATACCAATGCAAATTATTCATATCTATATCCTATCCCCCTTTAAATGTAAAAGAAAATTTATAAACAATATTTTCAAATATGAGCACAATTATTTCTCCCCAGATTGCTTCGTGCTGAATGGGGGCACTGTTATTCAGGTCTTTCATGGTATAACCTGTGTGCTAGATTCATCTCAGTCAGAAGTTGAGTTAAGTAATTTTTTGAAGGTGTTCACAGCAACCTTTCAGGAGGGCATGGTCTATCATACCATATTGGGATAGAAGCAATCCACAGGGTTTCATCCTCTGTGAAAACAAAAGAAGAACTTTTCCAAAGCATCATAACCTTAGATCCAAATTTTGTAGTCAAGGTATTTTCAAAATATCTATCTTGGATTAGTTCAGCAGCATTTATAAACAAATATCTTTTAGCAGCTGTTGCTCCTTCTTCAGCATTCAAACAATTCAAAAAGAGCATAATAGCATACAGTAGGAAGATTCTCTGTGTATTTTCCATCTTTGTGCGGCTTTACTTTAACCTCTATTTCTTTTATTTTTACTTTTTGAGACAGGTTCTTTGCATATCTTTGTCCTGGAATAATTCTGTAGACCAGGCTGTCCTTGAACTCAAAGAGATCCCTCTGTCTGTGCCTCCCAGGCATTGGGATTAGAGGTGTATCACGCCACACCTTGAAGTCACCAAGGTCAATCTACCTCACCTCCCAAGTGTTGGGATTAAAGGTGTGTACTACCACACCCTACTACTCTCTTTCTTTTTTCTTTTTAAAAAAAGTTTAAGAACTTTAACTTTTAGCCTGCATATATTTTTAACACACTATAATCACTTAGAATTTTTCTTCATCTTTGAATCTCTCTTTACTGTATATCTCTCTCTTTTTCTGCACATGAGCCTTTAAATTACTAAGCAATATGGAGAGGCATGGCTTTGATGGCTGTATCCAGCCCATTCCTTAGCTTTCCAGCCTCATGGCAGAGATACCAGTTGTAGCCATGTTTATTGCCACAACTCTATGGCGTTTCAAGGTCCCTGCCAGCAAGTAAGCTGCAGCATTCTGCTCACAGACCACACTCAGTCCGACTGCCTGCCTGAAAGAGTCAGAGTTTGTCCTGGCTGGACGGCCCAGATAGCGGGCATTTTAAAGTGGCACAGCTTTTTTCCTGCTATGGCTGAAAACCGAAAAGCATGCATTCAGCTTTTCATCAAGACTGTTTAAGTGTTTCATGGAAGGACCTCTTAAAAGAGCTGCAGGGTTTTGCAGCTAAAGCTGAGTCAGGAAGCCTCTCTTAGATTAGAGTGTTTGCTTGCCTCTAGCAAGCAAAGCAGACCTGAGAAATTGCTGCCATCAAGAAGTCATGCTTTACTCTATTCTTTCCCAAGGTTTCTTAAGCTTTTGGTGGATTCAGTTATCCACGTGGGCACCATTCTGTAGTGATGGGACCAGCGGGCTGCATTCCTGCCCGGCTCCCGGACGCCTGGCTAGCTTATGCCTCAAAATAACAACACACAAACTGTATTCATTTAAACACTGCCCGGCCCATTAGTTTCAGCCTCTTATTGGCTACTTCTCATATCTTGCTTTAACCCATATTTAGTAATCTGTGTAGCACCATGACATGGTGTCTTACCGGGAAGGATCTTAGCCTGCGTCCATCTCAGAGAGGAGAGCTATGGTGTCTGACTAACTTCCCTTCTTCCCAGCATTCTGTTCTGTCTACTCCACCTATCTAAATCCTGCCCTATCAAAAAGCCAAGGCAGTTTCTTTATTAACAAATGAGAGTCCTCCATCAATAAATGATATGCAACAAGAAGCAAAAATAAAGAGATAGCCTGACCAAGATAGAGAAAAGAAGGCTTGACTATTCAAATAGGTATTATCAAGTTTTTCTTCCAAATTTGTATGGTCTCAGTTCAAACCTTCTTACGGACTATGCTAAGGTTTATATCTGATGCCATCCATCCTAATCAACTTTTTGGATGAAGACAGTCATGTGCTCATAGTAAATTTAAATTAGCAAAATCCAGCTTTGTGTATGTGTGTGTGTGTGTGTGTGTGTTTTCAAGCACACGCAAGTGCGTATGTGTGTGTCTGTGCAGAGGCTGGCCAGAGCATGTGGGCATGTGTCCTGTGCTCTAGCACTCTCCACATTATTACCCTAAAAAAGGTTTTCTTATGAGCCTGAAACTCATCTCGCACCCAGTAAACCCTAGTCATTTTTCTCTGCCTCTCATAACACTGGGGTTACTGGCTCATCAGCTTTTACATGGACAGTAGGATTTAAACTTAGTTTTTTTATGTTTGAATAGCAAGTTTCATTATCCTCTCAACCATTTCTTTGGTCTCAGTTTTCTTATCTTTGGTATAAAGACTCTTTAACATTATAGATGCCAAGGCAGTGAAAGATAGCTTGAAAACAGTGGGTTGGGAAAAGAGGCTAGGGAGAGAGAAGAAAACAGAGGAGGATGGGGAAAAGAATGCCTAGGAGGCAGCAGCAAAAGAAAAATGACAATGGCAAACTGAAAGCAGATCTCCCAAGGCCTTTCTAGTGTCTTAATAGTTTGGGCTTTGTTTTATATTAAGTGGAGAATGTAGTTAGAGCTATCTCCAAATAAAAAGAATTTTCCTTGAAATCAAAAGTAGAATGTGGACAATGACTTTACAGATACATATCTTCAATGCACTAGCCTAACATTGGTTTTATAGTTTCATTTACAGCAGCAAATTCTGATCTTGATAAACTGTAAGAAAAATGAAATTTAGTTCACAGAACATTAAAATATCAAATAATAAGACCTTAAGCACTTTGGACATTTTTCTATTTGTACTGTATACTGCATATTTAGATCTTTATTTAGTGTTTGGAAGTTTAATGAGCATGAGAAATTGAGACAATTAAGATTCAGCCACGTTTTAAAGGCTACATTTTTTTAAAAAATAAAATTTAACTCAATAGGTTGAGTTCAACCAGGTAATTGTTCCTCTTCCCCATGCTATTCCCCTGTAGTGAAATAAGACCCAATGACTACTTGGTGAGCACTTCCCTAGATACAAGAGAGATATTTTGTGTGTGGTGTTTTTTTTCTAAAAGGCTGTAATTCACTCATACTGATAAAATGAAGAAAAATGACAGAAAAAGTTTTGATCTGAAAGTTTTGATCTAAAACTCATGTTCAGTATATGAAAATATAATGAAACCTGTGGAAACTTGTGGCCCTTTGTTCCTTTCTGTTCTCCTTCCATTAAAAACAATTTCAAGTATTAGATGATCTTGGATATGAAAGTACTTTGTATTCTCAGCATTATAAAAATAAGAGCAATTAGAGAAATGAGAGGAATTGACACTTATTAACTAGTTTTCAACCTCATTTATTCTATAAAATAATATCAGTTAAGGATTACTTTCAACTGTCAACTTATAGATGTATAAATGAAGGCTTGTGGGGGCTTTAAATTGTATAAAACATTTTAAAATTCTGTATTGTAATACTATCAGTTTATTCTATGTCTCAGTATTCAAATTAACTTATCTTCTTTGAAACTTGTTACAAAAATCCTCAAGTACAAGGATTCAATGAGTACATATTCTCCATGATAAAATAAACTGAAGATTCAGGCTATTTCCCTGTGCTAATTATCCCATTCCTTGTGATTTCAGTTTGATTTTTGACTTAGCTCAGTTAAGAACGAGTTCACTTCACTGCAAGACAATAATTTTTGGTTCTTAAAAGAGAAGTTAAAGAAAACAGTGCCATGTGGCAGTACATGAATGTCCAGATAGCCAACAACTGTAGTGAACGGAATTACGACAAGGGGCCCAGAAAGAAGTAGCAAGTATGGACAGAAATCCAGCCAATAGAATGTTCTGCACAATAGAATCTCAGTGTTACATCTCTTACAGGAAATATTTCTCTACCATTATGCTCAAGGACACTCAAAAAGCACTGTTTCCCTTGGGCTGCACAAACACAGGGGGTGGCTTTCACTGAGTCATTAAAGACTCTATTAACTAGTAGGTACCCACTTCTTCCAAATGTACATATTAATGTTAGGGGAAAAAGTAATTCTTGAATAGGTGAATATTGCTTTTATGTCCCTAAAAGGCGTCTCAAAATTAAAATGCTCCTTTGAGAGACACAGAATTGCATATTTGTAAGTAGATTACAATTTGTTCAGCCAGCCAAAATCTCTGGAAAACTGAGAGCAGGGTAAAAAGTATTTACCTGACCACTTTTTCAGGAGATAATCAGCATGTGCCTGAATCAGAAGAGGTCGCAATATAGAAATAATAGCACAGACCCCCCTCCTTCTGTGAAGTTCTACACAAATACCTCAATCCTTACTGTAGAGCCTTTTGTTGGGATTTTGAGGAAACAAAGGTATTATTTAAGACTCAGTTCTCAATGTGATGCTAGATTTTTTACTGACTTAAAGAAAAACGGACACACAAAAAAGAATAAATAAATAAAATAAAGAGAAAAAGAAAGAAGATATATTGGTTTTCACCAACATTCTACCTCTACTAGAGTGTTCTATTAGCTGGAGACAGAGCTTATATTTTCCAAGAGCTTCTATTAATTTCTTAGAAGAATTGTGACTCATTGTACACAGTATTTTGCAAACAGTGTTATTCATGCTGAATACTTATTCGTTCTGAACTTTTAGAATTGTAGAAGATTTGACACAGAGAATGTTGAGAACCTAACAGAAATCTTGAACTCTTAATAAATAATTTCTCTAATAGAATAGATAACGCTTATATGTTTTCAAAGTTCTATTTTGTAGGAATTGAATGCCTCTTTTTGTCACCACTGGAAGAGCACTTTTGAAATATTTTGTTGAATTCAGAATCTCTCTCCATGTACACTATTCCTTTGTTGGTTTTACTATTTTTGTAATCATAGGAGCAGATAGAAATCAACAGAAAAGGTTTTTTTCTGATGACTTAAACAATCAGCAGCTCAAACTGCCCCCACACCATACAAAATACTTTGTATTTTACTTTTCTCCTCAAACATTTTTGAGACAGTTTACTAAAATAATATACTTCAAATATGAATATATGTAAAAGTATAGTTATGGAAATAGGGTAAAAGAAGGAAAATAATGCAACAAAACATTAAGAGATGATTTTCCAGATTAAGAGATAGAATGTTATCACCTACTTTTTCTTCTCTTTTTTTTAACTGTATTCCCCATACTTTCTAAAATAAGTACATACTACTTTTATAATGGATACTTTTTAAAGGTTATATGAAACTGAGTGCTCAAACATAATTTACAGTAGGAAAAATCAGGCAAAGTATGTAAAAAATATAGAAAGACATTCTGAGATACACATTAAAATTACATATAAAGACTACAAAGACCTTTAGAATAGTTAACATTCATGCTGAAAATTAGACTCTAAGTTTCATGATAGTAAAGACAAGATGCTTATAGTTATAATAGTCAAGGATCAGGGAGGTACTGAGTTTGTATCTCAGTACAACAAATTGATACAACACACACACACACACACACACACACATACACACACACAAAAGAAACCCCAACAAAGAACAAAACACTAACCCATCCACCCACTACCACCACCACCAACAATAAAATGCCAGTGTTGTGCTTCAGAAATATTGCTGTCAGGACTGAGTCATATTTATAGTTTCTGAGTTAAAGTCTGTTTCTCCTTCCATTATCCTTGCTTGAATTTAGTTCTTCACTGTTGTTCGACTGAGAAACACACACACATTAGGACCAACCACATAATCTCCTTCTATAAAAAATCAGACAAAACAGAGCTGGAGAGATACCTCAGTGGTTAGCAGTATTAGTTGCTTTCTCAGATAACCCAGATTTGTTTCCCAATACCCACATAGTGGCACAAAAATATCTGAATCTGTAGTTATGGGACTCTTGGGACCTGATGCCCTCTTCTCATCTCCTTGTGTACTAGGCATGCACACGGTACACATGCAAACATGCAGACAAAACAATTACACACATAAAATGAAGTTTTCAAAGTAGCCAAAGATTGATAATGGAATCTATCTATCACACAGGCAGTTCATGGAATGTATTTACAGCAATATTACTCATGACAGCAAAGGCACAAGGCCCATAGAGTTTATTAATGGATAGGTGAATGGTTGGAAAACATGAGAATATTGACATGCTCATAAAATATAACTATTCAACATACAAAAATATATTAATGATACCATGAAATGGATAAACTTTGAAAATATTCTAAGACAAGGAAGCCATAAACAAAAGGCAGCATTTTGGGTAATCTGAAATGTGCAAAACAAGCAAAACAGTACAGATAGAGTGTTAAAATAAACTTACCCAGATGTGTAATTTGACTGTTGAATAGCACAAAGCCCTATGTATTAAAGGAATGGTCCTTAGGATAGGACTAATGTGAGTTGGTAAATGTTTAGGAGATAGGAAATTGGCAAAGGCCCTTAGGTCTCCTAAAGGGATTGTGAAACCTTACACATCCTCTCTCTGCTCTAGATCAAGATGTGAGCATTTTGCTTATCCATGTGTTCTTGCCAAGATATGCTACCATTTTCCATTGTTGTTTACAAAAGTATATGCTAAGTTGTCATTTTCCCTGAATCTGTTTCTTGTCTTTGATATTTTGTGTTAATAACTGTTTTGTGTTAATAACTGACTAATACACTAGGTAACAGATAAAGGGAAAATTTATACTGTTAATTATGGTTATTATATAGAATAACAAATGTACTGAATTGCAACAAATTATATACATTATAATGGTGCACTAAATGGTTCATAAATCATGTATCAGCAGTAAAGGAATGGTTTTTTTTTTTTTTTGCAAGCTTCAGGAAAAAAAAAGAAGTTTCAGAAAAGATATTCCCTTTGGCATATAACACTAAAGGTACAGGAAAAAGAAAGAATATTGAAAACTGCAAGGACAAAAACACCAAGTAACATATAAAGGTAGATCTGTTAGAATAACAACTGACTTCTCAATGGAAACACTAAATGCTGAGACTGCCAGCGTCTGGACAGATGTCTTGAAGATTCAAAGAGATCACAGATTCCAGGCCAGACTACTATACCCACCAAAACTTTCAATCACAATAGATGGAGAAAATAAGACATTCTATAATAAAACCAAATTTAACCAGTATCTTTCCTCAAACACAGCTCTACAGAAGTCACTAGAGAGAAAACTCTAACCTAAAGGGGTTTATGACACCCTGGAAAACATAAAAGTTAAATAATCTAAGACCAGCCAATCAAAAGAGCAGAAACACACACACACACACACACGCACGCACGCACGCACGCACGCACGCACGCACGCACACACATCCACGCACACACATATGCCCCATAGCAACAAGACAACAGGAGTTAACAATCATTGGTCATTGATATCTCTCAATATCAGTGTTTTCAATTCCCCAGTAAAAAACCACACACTAACACAATGCATCTTGAACTTGCTTGAGTAACCAACTAATATCTGATATATGAAGATACATTCCAAAAGATGGAAACTATACTTGATATTGCTTGGCTGGCCAAGAACCTGCAACTAGATAGCCCATGGACCTATGACAAAACCAAATATTTCTTTTCAAAAACAAGTGATAAGTAAGTAAGTAAATAAAAAAGAATGTAGCAATACAATAACTCTTTATGACATTCTGCTATACTCCTAGATCAATGCCTTGCTCAGCCATCATCAGAGAAGCTTCCTCCTGCCGCAGATGGTAACAAATACCAAGACCCATAGTCAGAAAATATGCAGAGTGAGAGACCTTGGAACATTCATGTGTGAACAAGACATCTCCATCAAATTCTTCCCCCAGGGTTCAGGGAACCCTGTCAAAGGGAAGGTGGAAAGAGTATCCATTGCATATGTATTATGGATTTAAGTTTAGTGATTTTTAATGGATTATTTAGTGGGCAAAGGAGTGGATCTCTGTTTCTTGGGCCTTCTCTTCACGCTCCTTTCCTTCTGTTTTATCCAATTTTAATGTTTGTTTTATTTTATCATATTTTATAATATTATTATTAGGTAAAAAGCCAATTATGTTACATATGTATATGTAATATATATATGTATGTTATATATATGTAATATAGTATGTGTGTTATAAATCCCCACACAAATAAATACCTACATATGATTAATACTATATAGTATTATGCTATATAAAGCTGTATATGCAGTATAAAGCATGTAGGTTATTATGTAGTTTATAAACTATCTATTATAATGTAGTATAATATTTATATATGAACTCTTGCCTTTGGAATCACATTCAAATTATATCTAACATGTTTGCTAAAGAATTTTGCCTCTTTAATTATTGTTGTCCTCTTTTCCACATTCTGTCATTATGCTTTTATGATATGAGAGAAAATATCCTAAGCAATTTACATGATTTGTTTGTAATGCTTCCCATGAAATTAGTCATTAAAACAGTGTTCTGTCTAAAAGAATAGAACTTTCAGAATCTCCTACCAGATTCAGGTTCTTTGACTTTAGGCAGCAGAGAGCAATCTAAAACCTGACTGCTATTAGCATTAATAGGTTAGGAGAAATGTGAGCAGATGATTGGAAAACTGAGGGTATATATTAGCAACAAAGGACCTGTTTAGTATATGAAATTCTAAATTAAATCACAAGTTTTCGAAGGAACAATAAAGAAAATAAAATTCCAAGTAAAGACTGGCTTATTGCATAGTTTATAGTTCAACATATTCCTGTGGTTCTAGCAATATTTTAGAGCTCAGGATCTGGGAATTCACATTTGATTTGCAAGCAAGAAGAGAAAACAATCGAACAATAGCCCCTAGCTATTTCCCCTGGCAGTTGTGCTCTTTAAGACCAGCAATGCTGTACATGCCGTAGAATGTGTTCCCTGATTTTGAAACAAAGTAAGCAGCTTATATCTGTCCAGGATTCTTCTTCCTCCCCATTTGATTGGATATCTCAGTATGTGAAGGTCATGAGTACGGGAGGGGGGGAAATACATAGCTCTTCTGTGAATCCAGGACAACCAATTTTTAATCTTGCTGCAGAGATCTGGGTTCTCACTATTAAGGAAAGAATTGGTTTTCTTGAGAAGACCATGGGTCACATTAAGAGCCATTCATTTTGGGGAGGAAATCTTAAGACCCACCAAATGAGACTGTGAGATTTTATACTTCTTGAAGACACATTTTGCTCCTGAATATTGGAGATGAGAAACTTCAGCATACTGGACAGGCACAAGGCCACCCCTGAGAAGAAGTTTGTCTTGGTAAGTGGGAAAAAAGGAGGCTCTGAGGATGAAACTATTTAGCTTTGTTGGTAAGTCTCAAACTATTTTTTAAATACTTGTTCAATTGTACCTGTTATTATTGCCATATTATCTGAATTCCCATTTGTCCCTGAAAACAGTTATCTAATTTTATATAACACTGTGTCTAACTTCCCTAGAAATATTGCTCCCTATACTTTAATTCTCTTACCACCTAAATGTTAAAGTATTCACTAACTCAGGGTTTGAGAGTGAAAACTAGTACTTTCCAAATTTTAAAGTTTTCCATCAAATATAGATGTTTTTAGTTTTGTGCTCTGGGTGACAGAGCATTTATCAATGGAGGCAAAACACACGGGTTGGGTAGAAGTAGAAGGGAGGATTCTAAGTTTCATTTCTGAACTATACAGAGAAACCTTGTCTAAGGAAAAACAAATAAACAAACAAAAACTAAAAAAAAAAGAACAGCAACAACTCCCCCGTCAAAACAAAACAAAACAAAACAAAACCAAATAGGGCATAGTGCTATGATGGGTAGGTTTAGGACTGTAATTCATACATTAAGACATGGAGTTGGTAGGGCATTAGAATTACAAGTTCAATTCTAGCCTGTACTAAAAAGAAAGTTTTTCAGCCGGGCGGTGGTGGCGCACGCCTTTAATCCCAGCACTCAGGAGGCAGAGGCAGGCGGATCTCTGTGAGTTCGAGGCCAGCCTGGTCTACAAGAGCTAGTTCCAGGACAGGCTCTAAAAAAGCTTCAGAGAAACCCTGTCTCGAAAAACCAAAAAAAAAAAAAAAAAAAAAAAAAAAAAGAGAGAGAAAGTTTTTCTTGTTTTAAAAATAAAAAGTAAACCTGGCAAAGCTACATAGTTTGGTCGTGTACGTCCATGAATAATGCCATCACTCTGAGGGGGAGAGGGATATATTTGGGACTGGCAAGTTTAAGCACCGCCTGAGATCTATAGATTGAGTTTCCTTTAAAAGGATAGCATAGTGGTTTAATAGGTACTGCGTTGTCACAGGACTGTGACCCTGTCATGGGGAATTGGAAAGAAGTGGCATGAAACAAAAACATCGCAAGACTTGATAGAGAAACCTCGCCTCACAAGAAAAAAACAAAAAACAAAAAACAAAAACAACAACAACAACAACAAAAAAAAAAACTCGGGGCTGTTGGGAACTGAAGAGGACATAAGGTTTCCAAGCCTGAGTGTCTTCCAAAAGGAAAGTGGGGGAGAGGGAAAGGAAGAAAGAAAAGTGGGAGAGAGAGGGGGAAAGCGGGAGAAGGGAGGGGAGAAAGGCAGAGAAGTCAGGGTAGAATGTCTGTTGTGGCAGACAGCAACGCAAGAGCATTGGCACATCACTGATTGGTGGGGACTCGAGACATGAGAGTACAAATATCGCGAGACTTAGTATTGTTCCCGGGCTATATAGGGAGAGGCTTTCGCGCCACTGCAGAAAAGCCTTCAGGAGCCACGGTGGGGCGATTCGCCTCCGTTTGGTGTTTTGGAACATTTCTATGAGTCCAGCCCTGTTAATTGGAGGCCTGAGAAGACAGGAATTGTGAGTTTGAGTCCTTCTTGGGTTATATAGAGAGACCTTGTCTCAAAAATAATTATTTAAAAGCAAAAGTGGGCATAATGACATGGTGGCCATCTGTGTGTTAGGCAGGGCCGTGAAGGCCGCACTGAGGTATACATATCGGAGGAGGAGCTGAGGCTCACGAGGTTCACTTTGGCCTATCGGGGCAATATAAATAAACATCCTTCCTTCCTTTCTTCTTTCTTTCTAGAAAAAGAAACGAAACCTGGCAGAATGTGAGTAAGTGGCATAGCTGGCAACAGCACATTCCATGTTACAATCTTGTAACTCCAATGTTGGGAACTGAAGATAAGAGGACATAAGGTTTCCAAGCCTGAGTGTCTTCCAAAAGGAAAGTGGGGGAGAGGGAAAGGAAGAAAGAAAAGTGGGAGAGAGAGGGGGAAAGCGGGAGAAGGGAGGGGAGAAAGGCAGAGAAGTCAGGGTAGAATGTCTGTTGTGGCAGACAGCAACGCAAGAGCATTGGCACATCACTGATTGGTGGGGACTCGAGACGTGAGAGTACAAATATCGCGAGACTTAGTATTGTTCCCGGGCTATATAGGGAGAGGCTTTCGCGCCACTGCAGAAAAGCCTTCAGGAGCCACGGTGGGGCGATTCGCCTCCGTTTGGTGTTTTGGAACATTTCTATGAGTCCAGCCCTGTTAATTGGAGGCCTGAGAAGACAGGAATTGTGAGTTTGAGTCCTTCTTGGGTTATATAGAGAGACCTTGTCTCAAAAATAATTATTTAAAAGCAAAAGTGGGCATAATGACATGGTGGCCATCTGTGTGTTAGGCAGGGCCGTGAAGGCCGCACTGAGGTATACATATCGGAGGAGGAGCTGAGGCTCACGAGGTTCACTTTGGCCTATCGGGGCAATATAAATAAACATCCTTCCTTCCTTTCTTCTTTCTTTCTAGAAAAAGAAACGAAACCTGGCAGAATGTGAGTAAGTGGCATAGCTCCACACCATATATCTCCTCATCTCGTTGTTTCCAGTTGTCTGTTTTATACTGTTTCTTCTTATTTGGGTTTAAGTTAGGTAGAGTATATCCATCTAGAAATTTATCCATTTCCTTTAGGTTTACAATTTAGTATAATATCAGATTTTAGATATATTCTAATAATTTTCTTATTTCCACCAATGTCTATTGTTTATTTTTATTTTTATTAAAAATTTCCACCTCAACCCCCTCCACTTCCCCTCCCTCTCCTGTCCAAAGAGCAGTAAGGGTTCCCTGCCCTGTGGGAAGTCCAAGTTTCTCCCCCCTCCATCCAGGTCTAGGAAGGTGAGCATCTAATCAGGCTAGGCCCCCAGAAACCCAGAATGTGTAGTAGGAGCCAAATTCAGTGCCATAGTCCTTGGCTTATCAGCAGCCCTTAGTGTCTGCCATGTTCAGGGAGTTTTATTCCCTGCTTTTCAGTCCCAGTCCAGCTGGCCTTGGTGAGCTCCAATTAGATCAGCACCACCATCTCAGTGGGTGGGTGCACCCCTCGCGGTCCTGACTTCCTTGCTCATGTTCTGCCTCCTTCTGCTCCTCATTTGGACCTTGGGAGCTCAGTCTGGTGCTCCAATGTGTGGCTCTGTCTCTATTTCCATCCATCGCCAGATGAAGGTTCTATGGTGATATGCAAGATATTCATCAGTATGGCTATAGGATCTGGCCTTTTCTGGCTCCCTCTCCTGAGCTGCCCAAGGAAGTAGCTTGGGGCATCTCGCTGGATACCTGGGAACCCCTCTAGAGTAAAGTTAGAGTCAAGTCTCTTGCAAACCCTAAAATGGCTGCCTTGATAAAGATATATGCTTCCCTGCTCCCATATCCACCCTTCCTATATCCCAACCATCTCATTCCCCCAAGTTATCCCCATCCTCCCCTTCAAACTTTTCTCTCCCCATCTCGCCTTGCCCCCATCCCACCCCGCCCCCAAGTTCCCAATTTTTGCCCGGCAATCCTGTCTACTTCCAATATAGAAGAGGATAACTATATGTTTTTCTTTGGGTTCACTTTCTTATTATCTTCTCTAGGATCACGAATTATAGGCTTCATGTCCTTTATTTATGGCTAGAAACTGATTATAAGTGAGTACATCCCATGTTCATCTTTTTAGGTCTGGGTTACCTCACTCAGAATAGTGTTTTCTATTTCCATCCATTTGCATGCAAAATTCAAGATGTCATTGTTATTTATCGCTGAGTAGTACTCTAATATGTATATATTCCACACTTTCTTCATCCATTCTTCTACTGAAGGGCATCTAGGTTGTTTCCAGGTTCTGGCTATTACAAATAATGCTGCTATGAAGATAGTAGAACAAATGCTTTTGTAGTATGATTGGGCATCTCTTGGGTATATTCCCAAGAGTGGGATTGCTGGGTCCTGGGTAGGTTGATCCCGAATTTCCTGAGAAACCGCCACACTGCTTTCCAAAGTGGTTGCACAAGTTTGCTTTCCGACCAGCAATGGATGAGTGTACCCCTTACCCCACAACCTCTCCAGCAAAGGTTATCATTGGTGTTTTTGATTTTAGTCAATCTGACAGTTATAAGATGGTATCTCAAAGTTGTTTTGATTTGCATTTCCCTGATCGCTAAGGAGGTTGAGCATGACCTTAAGTGTCTTTTGGCCATTTGAACTTCTGTTGAGAATTCTCTGTTCAGTTCAGAGCCCCATTTTTTAATTGGGTTAATTAACATTTTAAAGTCTAGTCTCTTGAGTTCCTTATATATTTTGGAGATCAGACCTTTGTCTGTTGTGGGGTTGGTGAAGATATTATCCCAGTCAGTAGACTGCCTTTGTGTCTTAGTGACAATGTCCTTTGCTTTACAGAAGCTGCTCAGCTTCAGGAGGTTCCATTTATTCAATGTTGCCCTTAATGTCTGTGCTGCTGGGGTTATACATAGGAAAGGGTCTCCATTGCCCATATGTTGTAGAATACTTCCCACTTTCTCCTCTAACAGGTTCAGTGTGTTCAGATTGATATTGAGGTCTTTAATCCATTTGGACTTGAGTTTTGTGCATGGTGATAGTATGGATCTACTTTCATTCTTCTACAGATTGACATCCAGTTATGCCTGCACCATTTGTTGAAGATGCCCTCTTTCTTCCATTGTTTACTTTTAGCTCCTTTGTCAAAAATCAGGTGTTCATAGGTTTGTGGGTTAAGATCCGGATCTTCTATTCGATTCCATTGGTTGACCTCTGTTTTTATGCCAATACCAAGCTATTTTCAATACTGTAGCTCTGTAATTGAGTTTGAAATCAGGGTTGGTAATGCCTCCAGAAGTTCTTTTATAGTATAAGATTGTTTTGGCTATTCTGGGTTTCTTGTTTTTCCATATAAAGATGACTATTGTCCTCTCAAGATCTGTGAAGAATTTTGATGGGGATTGCATTCAATCTATAGATTGCCTTTGGTAGAATTGCCATTTTTACTATGTTGATCCTCCCAATCCAAGAGCAAGGGAGATCCTTCCATTTTCTGGTATCCTCTTCAATTTCTTTCTTTAATGACTTAAAGTTCTTGTCAAATAGATCTTTCACTTCCTTGGTTAGAGTTACCCCAAGATATTTTATGCTGTTTGTGGCTATCTTGAAAGGTGATACTTCTCTGATTTCCATCTCTGCTTCCTTATCCTTTGTGTATAAGAGGGCAACTGATTTTTTGTATCCTGCCACGTTACTAAAGGAGTTTATCAGCTGTAGGAGTTCTTTGGTGGAGTTTTTGGGGATACTTATGTACACTATCATATCATCTGCAAATAATGAAAGTTTAACTTCTTCCTTTCCAATTCAAATTCCCTTGATCCCTTTATGTTGCCTTATTGCTATTGCTAGAACTTCAAGCTCTATAGTAAAGAGATAAGGAGAGAGTGGACAGCCTTGTCGTGTTCCTGAATTTAGTGGGATGGCCTTGAGTTTCTCTCCATTTAATCTGATGTTAGCTGTCGGCTTGCTGTAAATAGCCTTTATTATATTTAGGAATGACCCTTGTATCCCTAATCTCTCCAAGACCTTTATCATAAAGGGGTGCTGAATTTTGTCAAATGCTTTTTCAGCATCTAATGAGATCATCATATTTTTTTTCCTTCAGTTTATTTATTATGGATTACATTTATAGATTTTCCTATGTTGAACCAGCCCTACATCTCTGGGATGAAGCCTACTTGATTGTAGTGGATAATTTTTCTTATGTGTTCTTGGATTCGGTTTGCCAGTATTTTATTGAGAATATTTGCTTCGATGCTCATGAGTGAGACTGGCCTGACATTCTCTTTCTTGGTTGAGTCTTTGTGTGGTTTAGGTATCAGGGTATCTGTAGCTTCATAAAAGGAATTTGGCAATGACTCTTCTGTTTCTATATTATGAAATACCTTAAGGAGTATAGGTATTAGGTCTTCTTGGAAGTTCTTGTAGAATTCTGCATTGAAACCATCAGGTCCTGGACTTTTTTT
Source organism: Arvicola amphibius (assembly GCF_903992535.2). Lineage (NCBI taxonomy): Eukaryota > Metazoa > Chordata > Mammalia > Rodentia > Cricetidae > Arvicola > Arvicola amphibius. Next base: position 129,066,193 of record NC_052065.1, on the reverse strand, counting down.
TGGTAGGGAAGTTTCTGATAACAGTTTTTATTTCTTCACGACTAACAGGATTATTTATATTGTTCACCTGGTCCTGGTTTAACTTTGGTATATGGTACTTACGTAAAAATAAAAAAAAAAAAAAAAAAAAAAAAAAAAAAAAAAAAAAAAAAAAAAAAAAAAAAAACCAAAAAAACAAAAACAAAAAACAAAAAAAAAACTGTCCATTTCTTTTACATTTTCCAATTTTGTGGCATACAGGCTTTTGTAGTAAGATCTAATGATTCTCTGAATTTCCTCTGTGTCTATGGTTATGTCCCCCTTTTCATTTCTGATCTTATTAATTTGCTTGTTCTCTGCCGTTTGATTAGTTTGGATAGGGGTTTGTCAATCTTGTTGATTTTCCCCACGAACCAGCTTTCTGTTTCATTGATATTTTGGATTGTTTTCTGTGTTTCTATTTTGTTGATTTCAGCCCTAAGTTTGATTATTTCCAGTCTTCTAATCCTCCTGGGTGAATCTGCTTCTTCTTCTTTTTTTTTTTTTAGAGCTTTCAGGTGTGTTGTTAAGTCTCTAATATGTGCTTTCTCCGTTTTATTTATGTGGGCACTTAGTGCTATGAACTTTTCTCTTAGTACTGCTTTTTTCGTGCCCCATAGGTTTTGGTATGATGTGTGTCTTTGTTTTCATTGAATTCAAGGATGACTTTAATTTCTTTCTTTTTTTCTTTCTTGACCCAGGTGTGGTTCAGTAGTTGACTGTTCAGTTTCCATGAGTTTGTAGGCTTTCTGGGGATAGCATTGTTGTTGAATTCTAATTTTAACCCATGGTGATCTGATAAGACACAGGTGGTTACTAATATTTTTTGTAGCTGTGGAAGTTTGCTTTGTTACCGAGTATGTGGTCAATTTTCAAAAAGGTTCCATGAGCTGCAGAGAAGAAGGTATATTCTTTCCTATTTGGCTGGAATGTTGTACAGATGTGTGTTAAGTCCATTTGGTTCATTACCTCCATTAAGTCTTTTAATTCTCTGTTAGGTTTCTGTCTGATTGACCTGTCCATTGGTGAGAGAGGAGTGTTGAAGTCTCCTACTATTAGTTTGTGTGGGTGAATGGCTGCCTTGAATTCTAGTAAAGTTTCTTTTACATAAGTGGGTGCTTTTATATTAGGGGCTTAGATATTCAGGATTGAGACTTCATCCTGATGAATTGTTCCTGTTATGAGTATAAAATGTCCCTCTCCGTCTCTTCTTATTGATTTTAGTTTGAAGCCAATTTTGTTAGAAATTAGTATGGCCACACCTGCTTCTTTCTTAGGTTCATTTTCTTGGTACACCTTTTCCCAACTGTTTACTTTGAGTAGATTTCTGTCTTTGTGGTTGAAGTATGTTTCTTGTAAACAGCAGAATGTTGGATCCTGTTTTCATATCCAATCTTTTAGTCTGTACTTTTTTATAGGTGAATTGAGTCCATTGATATTAAGTGATATTAATGACCAGTGGTTGTTAACTCTGCTTATTATTATTTTTTTTTTTGGTAGCAGAGTTTGTGTTTTTGCCTCCTTTGAGTTGTGCTGGTAAAGGGTCGCTAGATGTCTGAGTTATTGTGGGCATTGTTGGACTCCTTGGTTTGTTATTTTCCTTCTATTACTTTCTGTAATGCTGGATTTGTGGCTACATATTGTTTACATTTGTTTTTATCCTGGAATATTTTGTTTTCTCCATTTATAGTGAACGAAAGCTTTGCTGGGTATAGTAGTCTGGGCTTGCATCCATGCTCTCTTAGTTTCTTCAGTACATCTATCCAGGACCTTCTGGCTTTCATGGTTTCCATAGAGAAGTCAGGTGTAAGTCTGATAGGTTTACCTTTATAAATTACTTGACCTTTTTCCTTTGCCTCTCAATTTTCTTTCTTTATTCTGTATGTTTTGTGTTTTGATTATTATATGACGAGGGGATTTTTTTTGATCCAGTCTATTCAGTGTTCTGTATGCTTCTTGTACTTTCATAGGAATATCTTTCTTTAGGTTCAGAAAGTTTTCTTCTATAATTTTATTAAATATATTTTCTGGTCCGTTGATCTGTACTTCTCCTTCTTCTACCCCTATTATTGTTAGGTTTTTTTTTTTTATTGTGTCCCATATTTCCTGAATGTTTTGTAATGAGAAATTGTTTGATTTGCTTATTTCTTTGATCAGTGCATTTATTTTCTCTATGGTATCTTCAGAATCTGAGATTCTTTCTTCTATCTCTTGTATTCTGTTTGTTATGCTTGTTACTGTAGCCTCTATTCGTTTACCTGGATTTTCCATGTCCAGCTGGCTCTCAGTTTGTGTTTTCTTTTTTGCCTCCATTTCAGTTTTCAAGTCTTGAACTGTTTCCATTATCTGTTTGATTGTTTTTCCTTGGTTTCCTAGGATATCATTTACGGATTTACTCAGTACTTCAAACTTTTTGTTATTCTTCTCATGCATTTCTTTAAGGGAGTTTTTCACCTCCTGTTTAAAGGTCTCTATCACTTTCAAAAAGTCATTGATTTCTACTTCTTCTTGATTGAGGTGTTCAAATCCTCCTGTTGTAAGATTGCTGGGTTCTGGTGATTTCATGTTGTTTTTCAGATTGTTGGAGGAATTCTTGCATTGGCGCCTGCCCATCTCTTCTTCCGAATGCTCCTCTATGGATCTTCTTTTACAGGATCAGGTGTCCTTGCTTGCCAAGGAGCTTCCAGACAAAGGGCCTACCTTGCAGCAGGCAGGCTATTGAAACAAAGAAACTCCTACCATTAGGTTTCACTCCCTAGGCAGTCACAGAGCCCCAGATCAGGCTGAGCTGGAGATGTTATGAACCCGAAGAGGGGAGGAAGAAGGGAGGGTTTTTCTAGATGCAAGCTGGGTGGGGTAGGAAGAGAGAGGCAGTAGCCAGGGAGAGTAGCCCCAGCCAGAAGACCAGGAAGTGTAGGGTGTTTAAGAGAGGCTGTGTTCCGTCTCCCAGGCTGCTGCTGCGGGTTCAGGAACTCACTCACCTCCTGGATGTATCTTCTGGTGTTAAAATCAGGTGTCCTTTCTTGCCAAGTAGATCTCAGACCACCAATGTCTACTGTAATGGCTCACAGGTGCTAAAAGAGAGATAATCACTATAAGGATACTTGTTCTTGGAAGAATAGTGATTCTCTCTCTTTTAGCACACATCAGCTGCATGTAGTTCTTCATCTAGGGATGGGACTTTGTAAAATCTCTTAATCTATATTGGCATGTCCACTGTTGATATCATTATACAGGTCTTCCTTAGGAGACCATATTTTTGGGATTTCATGGGTGCAATTCCCATGTCATGTCTAAAAGACACTTTATAGTACTAAGAATTTTGGTCTTCTGGCTTTTAAAAGCTTTCTACCTCTAATTTATTTTTTTTTCTAAACTTTAAGTGTAAGGGTTCCATTTCAAATGTGTCAATTGAGGCTGGACATTCGGTAGTCATTTATTCTCTACATTTTGACTACTTGTGGATCTCTTTAATAGTCTTCCTGTGTTGCAAAAAGAAGCTTATTTGATGTGATGTGAGAGCAATCAATAATTACAGTTCACGATCCTAGTGAAGGTAAGTAATAAGGTGAACCCAAAGAAAAGCATATATAGATCCTCCTGGAAGTTGGAAACAGACAAGATCACCAAAAAGTTGGTTGGCAAAAAGTTGGGAGCATGGGTGTGGGGTTGGCGTGGAGGGAAGGGGAGAGAGAAGGGAGAAAGGGAGGGTTGGGGAGAGCTTGGGGGAGTGGGATGGTTGAGATGGAGAAAGGAAGGATATGGGAGCAGGGAAGGAGATATCTTAATTGAGGGAGCCATTTTGGGGTTGGCCAGAGGCTTGGCTCTGTAGTGGTTCCCAGGAGTCCATGGGGAAGACCCCAGCTAGGACCCAGGGCAGTAGAGGAGAGGGTGCCTGAACTGGCCTTGTCCTGTAGTTAGACTGATGACTATCTTGCCTCTAGCTCTTTCATTGATAAAATGCTGATTGGCTTGATCTTTTGCAAGTCATTACAGGAGAGCATAGCTGCTGTGAGTTCATGAATGCAGTGACCCTGTCATGTCCAGAAGTTTCAGTCTTATTCTCTCAACCACCGTACTGTTAAAATCTTATTCAAAAAATAATTTTCTGTGCCAAAAACTTGAAGTATATTTTTTTAGTTTCTCCTCTAGTAGATTTGGGGTATTAAGTCTTATGTTGAGGTACTTGATTCATTTGGAGTTGATTTCTAGTTTCTTGAGTTATCTGTTTATTGTATAAATCACTCCCCTGTCAGATGTGGAATTGAAGAAAATTTTTTCCCATTCTGTGGGCTGCCTTTTTGTTGTATAAATGGATATTTGTTGATTTAAATATCTAAGCTATTGGTGTCCTGTTCAGGATGTTGTTTCCTGTGTATATGTGTTCAAGGCTATTTCCCACAAGTTCAGTGTATCTGGTTTTATGTTGCGGTCTTTGATTCACTTGGATGTTGTTGCTTTTTACTCTTTACTCTTTTGGCTCTTTGGGCCTACCACCCAGATCCCAAATAAATCCTATATAGAGGCCAAATAAACACACATAGTGGCTTATTATTATAAATTCTCTGCCTCATCTTGGCTTTTTCTAGCCAGCTTTCCTTAACTGAAATTTATTTGGATAATGATCTTTATTCAGTTGTAGTAGTGCAGCTCCTTGTTTATGATATAGTCTGGATGGTGATGTTGGTATAGCTAGCTACAACACACTTGGCTTGCATTCTCTGATCCCAGGAATGCTTTGTTAGGCATTTGTAAGTCAGACTTCCTAGAAAATCACTTATGTGACTTATTCTTAACATGAGTATCTTGAAGATATAATTGATATATAAAATATATTAAGGAACTTCCTAGTACATTTTCCTAGTAAAGGAAAATGGCTAAAACTTTACTTATTTTCTAGGTAGTGACAGTTGAATAATTAACACATAAAATGAAAAAAAAAACTAAAAAAAAAACATACATAGTGGAAGATAGTGATGTGGCTTTTCTCATGGTGTTTATAATAAATTAAATCAGGACACAAATACCATGCATTGTTGAGAGTATAAGAAAAACTGAAGCATATTATGTACATTTCTGGAAAAATGACATCTTAAAGATGCTATGGGCAGTGCCCTTCTCAGCTACATGCTGGTAAGTTTACATACATGTGACCTCTCTAGATGGACTGAATTTCACCAGTTCCTGCAATTTATATTATCTCTAAGTATTTATGAATGTATAGTCAGAAGTAACTCTGATTCACTTATCCTAAGTATAAATATAAGGTAATGAATGATCCATAATGTAAACTTAAACAAAATTATTTTCATTTTAATCATGTTCATAGGTTAAGTTCCTCATGGGTATTAAATCCATAAAATGTTGTAAGTGGAATATAAGTCATAGAATCCAAACAAGTGTAAAACAAGTAACAGTATAATTGGTAATCCATAAGACTAATACATTAAACTTTTACTGTTCGTATATTATGTAATGTGGGGAGAACTAATGAAGTTGACAGAGAATCTGCTGTTGCTCATGTTTATAGCCTTCATGTTTGATATATTTATTTTTTGAGATAGGTACTATATATTTTTACTATGTACAACTGGGTACTCTGAGTAGAGTAAGGCTTACCAAGCACATTTTTTTTTTTTTTTTTGGTTTTTCGAGACAGGGTTTCTCTGTAGCTTTGGAGCCTTTCCTGGAACTAGCTCTTGTAGACCAGGCTGGTCTCGAACTCACAGAGATCCGCCTGCCTCTGCCTCCCGAGTGCTGGGATTAAAGGCGTGCGCCACCACCGCCTGGCCCAAGCACATTTTTTATGGTGGTAATCATAGTCATAAAACTGTATACATACTCGGAATTTGTTCCTGAATTCAGAGAGCACATTGTGAGCAAACTGTACAATACACATTGTCAAAGAGATTAATTTTAGGATTCTTAATGTAATTTCTACTTTCTAGAACAGAAAGTAATTAATAATATTAAAAAGACATTCTATAATGCATTTTGATTATATTAACTCTCTTCCCCAGCTTCTGTTATTTTTCTTTTCAACCCATAATGTATAGTTTGCATTATACATATACTCTTGGATATATGGTCTTTTTTAATTTTTTTAATCTTTTTTATTTTTATTAAAAATTTCCATCTCCTCCCCTCCTCCCACTTCCCTCCCCTCCCCTCCACCCACACCCCCACTCCCTCCCTCGCCAGGCCAAAGAGCAGTCAGGGTTCCCTACACTATGGGAAGTCCAAGGTCCTCCCAAATCCACCCAGGTCCAGGAAGGTGAGCATCCAAACTGACAAGGCTCACACAGAGTCCGTCAATGCCATAGAATCAAAGCCCATAGCCATTGTCCTTGGCTTCTCAGTCAGCCTTCACCGTCAGCCACATTCAAAGAGTCCGCTTGGATCACATGTTCCATCAGTCCCATTCCAACTGGTCTTGGTGATCTCCCGTTAGATCTGTCCCACCATCTCAGTGGGTGAATGCACCCCTCACGGTCCTGACTTTCTTGCTCATGTTCCCCCTCCTTCTGCTCCTCATCAGGACCTTGGGAGCTCAGTCCAGTGCTCCAATGTGGGTCTCTGTCTCTATCTCCATCCATCACTAGATGAAGGTTCTATGGCAATATGCAAGATAATCATCAGTGTGGCTATAGGACAAGGCCAGTTCAGGCACCCTTTCCTCTGCTGCCCAATAAACAAGCTGGGGACATCTCCTTGGACACCTGGGAACTCATCTAGAGTCCAGACTCTTACCAACCCTAAAATGGCTCCCGTAATTAAGATACATACTTCCCTCCTCTCCCAACCACCCCTCCTCCATCCCAACCATCCCATTCCCTCAAGCTCCCCATCCTCTCCTCCCTTCTCTCCCCTCATCTCCCCTTATCCCCACCTCACCCCCACCCCCGTGTTCCCAACCCCTGCTCGGCAATTTTGTCCATTTCCAATATGCGGATGTATGGTCTTTAATAGAGGGTGGTCCCACTAGGGGCCATACCCTTACAGAAAAGCAACTCTTCTTTTCCCAGCAGGTAGAAACTGCTTATCTAGGGGGTGGGAATTAGTTTTCACCTTCTTTCTGTATGCTGGAACTTTTCTGGCAAGAGCCTCTGCAAGTCTTGTGAAAGATGACTAATCTGATGTGTGTTCATATGTACAAGGAAACTAATAAAAGTGAGAAAAATTACTAGTCACTGAGGCAGAGAGGACAGGTGCTTAGAAATAAATAATATATGAAAATGTCAAAATGGTCTGTAGAGTTGCATTTTCTCTTTCTTTGTATCTCAGCAACAGGACAGGTATAGGACTGAAGAGTTCAGGGCCTTCCAAATGTGATGCTTTACTTTGTAGTTCTTTATAGTATTGCTAAGGGATTGTATGAAAAAAATTATCATAGCCAACTATGTATCTCTAAGGGTCTTCATTGTTGTCTGGGGTTATGAGTTTTAGGCTGGTTTTTCTTTGCTTTATGTCTAAAAGCCACTTATTAGTGAGTATATATGATATTTGTCTTTCTGAGTCTGGATAACATCACTCAATATGATGTTTTCTAGATCCTCCATTTGCCTGCAAGTTTCAAGACCTCATTTTTTAACCACTGTGTAGTACTCCATTGTATAAATGTACAATTGGGGCATAGTTCTTTCCAAACTTCTTTCTGCTTTTTGTTGGGTGAAGTAATTTTGGGTGAGTTCATGTTGTCCTATTAGGATGTGGGGTCTTGGTCCATCAAACCACATTATTCTGGAAGGAATCCACAAGTTCTCATCCTCTGTGGAAACAAAAGCAGAACCTCTTTTCCATAGCAACATATCCTTAGACCCAAATTTTGAAGTCAAGATACATTTAAAATATATATGTTAGTTTACCTTGTAAAATGTTGTTTAGCCTGAAATGAAATGTCTCTTTGTACTTAGCTCCTTCAAATTAAAAAAAAAAAATGTTCGGGGAAAACACAATAGCATACATAATTCAGACTCTGTATATTCAATCCTTATGTGGCTTATTTTTATTTCTTCCTTTAATATATGACTGTCTGTACTATGTCTGTTTAAAGACTTTTACTTTTTTAAAAAACGTTTACTTTTTATAACTTTCTATATTCTTTTTCTTTTCTCTCTTCTCTCTCAAGCCTACATACATTTATCCAACAGTGTGATCCATTTAGAGGTAGAGGTCTTTTATTTGAATTTGTTTTTATTGTGTATATGCAATTTTTTGACCTTAGCACTTTCTTTAGATGCTAAGTGGGCATCCTAGGAGTAACTCTGAGGTCTTACTCCACCAAATCCAACATGGCAGAGGTATGTTCATTGCCTCTGAGAGTCATTCTGTCTGCCACATAACAAGGGTCGCAGAGAGTCTGTGTCACCATTAAGCAATGTAACACACTGCTCACAGACCCCATTGAAGCCCTTGGAATCCTGAAGGAACCAGAGCTGTATGAGCAAGTATTACAAACTAGGAAGTCACTGTTTCTTAAAGTAGCTGTGCAGTTTTTTTGTTTTGTTTGGTTTATCTGCTAATGCTGAGTCAGTAAGACCTCTCTTAAAGGAGCCACAGTATCCCTGTTCACTGCCAGCAAACAGAACCTATCTGAAATAACGTGGCTACTAAGAATCCGTGCTTGACTTCCGTTTTATGGGTCTAGAAGTCCTTTTTTATTGTTTTAAAGCTTTCATAGACTTCACATTGAAATTCCTGCCCCACACTGGCATGCCAATTTGTAGGCAGAGACCACTCATTCATTTCCCGGCTGCCCAGACCTGCAATAATCACACAAAAACTGTGTTATTACTACACTGCTTGACCTATTAGTTCATGCTTCTCATTGGTTAGCTTTTATATCTTACATCAATGCATTTATTTTAATCTGTGTATTGTCACATGGTTGTGGCTTACTGGTTAGGTTCTGTCTAGATTCTGCTGTTTCTCTCCTGTGGTGGCTACATGGCTTCTCCCTGAGTCTGCCTACTCTCTCCTTTTCTATTTGCTTGAAATTTATGCTTTGCCATATTCTGTGCTACAAAAGGCCCAAAGCAGCTTCATTAATTAACCATTGGTATTCACAGCATAGAGAGGGGAATCCCAGATCAGTCTGGCATTATTTCTCTGTGTGCAGTACTTTATCACACTACAGTTTATTGGTGAATTATATTTTAAGTATTACCACGGGGCTAGGATAAAGGCTTTCTACTTATTTGTTTTGTTGCCATCAAAAACATACAAACAACATTCCTGCATTTGAAACTTAACTGCTTCTGTGATGCTAGGTAGGATTTGATGTTTAATTATATATAAATCTAATTAAAAACCAAGTAAGACAATATAAATGTAGATTGTTTTCATTAAAACAGATAGTAAAGAAATTTATGTTCTTGCATTTCTCGTACTAGGAAGTTATGAGTCATGCTGGAATTTGTGGAATTCAGCTGACTTAGCCAAACATCATTTATCTGATGTTGTGTGACTATAATATTCATATAGGAGCCAGTTACTATGTATGGATAATTGTCTACTAGTTGTGTAAAGCTTTCTAGTTTCAGTTTGTTATGATGGTAACTATATGACTTTGATGTGGTATATATGTACAAACACAAGAGAGCCCATGGTACACTGTAGCCTTCATCACAAAGGTACATAAATGAAATAAAGACATTTTAATAGACATGGGCACAGTCCTCCAAGGACAGCAATATTCAAACCCAAACAAGTTTTTCATAGCTGCCAGATATATTTTTACATAGTTTTTTTTTCTCCGAAAGGTTTGCATGCCTCAATCTCTCTGTAAAAGGCAGACTTTGACCATGCACTCTTTTCCTTTCTCACTATACCATACTTTTTCCACCAATATAAGCTCCTATCCTTGGTAAAGATGGATCCATCCATCCTATATTTGATATTGCAATTTTCCATTGGAATATTTTATTTTTAATAGATTTTTATTTTATTTTAATTTTTTATTACTTTATAAATAATACCAGTCAAAATTTCCACTTCCTCCACTCCTCCCTCTTTCCTCCCGCTCCCCCACTTACCCTTCCTTCTCCCCCTCCAGTCCTAAGAGAGGGCAGGATACCCTGCCCTGTGAAATGTCCAAGCCCCCCACCCCCATCCATGCTTAGGAAAGTATACATCCAAATAGAATAGAATCCCCAAAACCCAGTACACACAGTAGAGAAATCCCGGTGCCATTATCATTAGCTTCACAGTCTGCCCCAATTGTCAGCCACATTCAGAGGGTCCAGTTTGATCCCATGCTCATTCAGTCCCAGTCCAGCTGGATTTAGTGAGCTCCCATTTGGCTCAAGCACAACTATAACCCAAACTTCTAGAGATACTTTCAAAATTAATATTTCCCTATTCCCAGATATGTGTAGTTTTGTGTCAAGTTGATAAAATACAACCACCTCACATTACTAGTTATATATCTAATTATGTATTTCAAATTGATTTAATTTTTGTGAAACTTTGCACTATGATTTTTATTTAACTTAAAATTTTTCATCTATCATAATTTCAATTTGTATTTTTAATCGGTTTTTTTGTGTCTTGTAGTAAGGTATTTGTAGTTAGAAAACAGTGAAAGATGAGTACTAGTACTCAGCTTGATACATCATTTTTCTTTAGGCCATATTGCAAGGTCAAATTAAAGAAGCCTTACTTTGATGTCAATGAAGGATAGCAGCAGTATATGTGCTATCTGCATTTGTTCAGAAAGAATAAAAGGCTTGTATGCAACATTTTTTTTTGTTTTTTTGGGACCCTTTTTTTTTTATCTGTTGCCCAGTTTGATTGGTGATCTCCATTTATTTAATTCCTTCTGGGAACATATTCAATAATATGCCTAGAATTATGTTTCATAGTTTATCCCATTCTTAAAATTTTGCAGTTAAAATAACATGCACATTACACAGTAAGATTTCTTGTTTCTGTGGGAACAAAGTTGTCCCAGTTTGAGTGAAATGTTACCAACTGTTTAAGAGTACGCTTCTCTAAGTATATTACTTCATTATAAGTCTGGACAATGACTTTTGTGTAGCTCCTGAATTTTTTGTCTGTTCCTTAATTATCTTAAGTATTTCTTTGATACTTCTAGTACATCTGGTTTATTAATAATGACTTCATTCCTATTATTTGTTTAATTGGCTAACATAGGTTAGATAACATAAAACAATACCTTTCCTATAAAATATGAAATGAACATACATTTCTGGTCTGTGAAATTATCCAGGTAAGTAAGAGAATAAGACTAAAGGTTTGCATTTGTCATGCATGATAAGTGACAATATGTTGAACATCCCTCAAAATATTAGTTAGGAATAAATGGATTCAGTATTCAGGTATCACACAGTACGTGGAGGACTGATTAATGTTCTAGTGATGTTATAGTAGCCAGAGTCAATACCTCTAAATTCAGCAAACTCTGTTCTCTGTGCAGTGCCTAAATGTAAGTGTACTTTATGCATAGTTTAAGGCTCAGGAACTAGCAACCTGTCTCAGGGATAGTCACTCATTGATCCCTGTGGATTCAGAAACATGATCATTCAACATTTTAATACAATGATATACTTATGGGATACAGGCATCATTATGATTATTTTGATTCCTATTCTTTACTCCCTTAATTTGGACAGGATTAAATACAATATAAAACTTAATAATAAGACAAAGGTTATAATACTGCTTTTCAAAAACATCCAGTTTTAAGAGTGTAGGCCAGAAGGTCTGTGATTATTATAAATATGATCAGTACTAAGAATTTATAATCTGTAGTATGTGTATTAAATTGAATGCCACAGGAAGTGGTTAATGAGACTATTCCCATATGATTTGTGTGTAATACAATATAAAAGGTTCTGGTTTTTCGGGACTCTGCTGACAAATCTCATCCTCATTGATAAAGTAGTGTGCACTGTGATATTCAAAGAGGTCACTGTGTACTAAGTGTAACTGTGGCCTTTCTGAATAGAATAATGATTGCCAAATCCAACCTTTGTGGTATGCTCATTGAACATCCCAGAAGGCATTGTATCCATCATTACAACAAAATGAAGTACTTATGATCATGGTGAAATGAAGTACTTATGATCATGGCTTTCCTTCTTAGAGGAATGTTCAGCAATTACCTCTTATGAGAATGTTTTACTCTTTTGGCTTTTTAGGGGACCCACCACCCATCTCCCAAATAAATCACACACAGATGCCTATGCTTAGTTATAAATGCCTGGTCTTAGCATGGCTTGTTGCTAGCCAGCTTTTCTCAAGATGGATTCATTGGTAATTTTAATTGTAAATCTATAGGTTTAAAAAAGAAGTCAAAGAGAACAATGTTGGGTTATCCTAATATACAATAATACAATCTGCTTATTTGAGGGGTACTGAATATATTCACTGAAAGGGAAAGTAAGTCAAAGGACATGCCTATGAAAAAATGTGTGGTCAAGGAAAGTGAACAATTACTCTCAAAGACAGATGAACAAATTATGTCAAAGGCAGTTATCATGTTAAAGTAATTTAGGCTCTGATGAAAGCTCAGGTGTATGATATAGGCTGCATACACAGAAATTAATATGAAATGTGTCATTCGTGTGCAGTGCTTTATCTAGTTGAGTGTCAGTCACGTGAAATTCAAGTGCATGACACCACACTGGGTAGAGAAAGGCTCACAATATCCTTCATTTGTTGTAACCTTATATGGTTACAGTAGTGATACATGAATGGTATTGGTGTTTTGGCTCTAAGTGTTGGTCAGAACTGCTTGTTAATTTCCAGCTGCCCAAAACTGAAATAATCACCCAGAAATATATTATTTGTGGTACTATTGGCCACTAGTGTAAGTGTATTTCTCTCTAAGTCTTATATCTTAAATAGACCCATTTCTATTAATCTGTGTATCGCCGCATGGCTGTGGCTTACTGGGTAAAGTTCCATCTGGCATCTGTCTCTGGCTGGGCTCCATGGCTTCTCTCTGACTTTGCCTACTCTCTCTATTTTTTACAGCCTGACTAAGTTCTGTTAAGCCATTGGCCAAAATCAGCTTCTTTATTCATTCACCAATAAAAGCAACACACATACTGCTTCCCACACTATCTGAAGAAATTGAACCATCTTTATTGTGTTCCCAGGAATATCTAGATCACTACTTTTTGTATAAGGAATACTCAGTGTTAGGGTCAGTAAGAATCTCTTTAGGTCAGAAGAGGAAAAAATAAATACATTTCCCTGTACACGAATGCATTTATAAAGCTTGTATTCTTTCCCTTAGAAGAATGCAAGTAAAATAAAGTAAGCTATGAAAAACACATAGATAAGGCCTATGGTGTAGATATTATTATGAGTTTTTCACCTAAATTATGTAAGACTTCATACATTATGGTTTGGTGAAGATTTAATAAAATATGCATGAGATGAAGGAAGGTTTTGTGACAATGTCTTCCTAAATATAATCACATTCAGTCTTTTATTAGATTAGAATTAGTACTGGTGAAATGAAGTTCTTATGATCATGGCTTTCCTTCTTAAAGGAATGTTCAGCAAGTACATCTTATGAAATGTTTTACTCTTTTGGCTTTTTAGGGGTCCCACCACCCATCTCCCAAATAAATCACACAAGGATGCTTATGCTTAGTTATAAATACCTGGTCTTAGCTTGGCTTTTTGCTAGCCAGCTTTTCTTAAGCTATCACAACTACATTCTGCCTCTTGGCTTTTTGGTTTTCTTACTTCTTTATGTCTTACTTCCCTTCTTACACCCTGGCTGGCTGTATAACAACACACAGGTTGTTACAACAATAGCGTGGCTGGCCCCTGATGTCCTTCTCTCCTTGTTCCTCATTTTTTTTCTCCATTTATATTCTCTGCCTGCCATCCCTGCCTTTTCTTGCTCCTGCCTCATTTTTTGCCTTTCAGTGGTTTATTAGACCATCAGGTGTTTTAGACAGGCAAAGAATCACAGCTGAGTTAAACAAATAGAGCATAAACAAAACAACAAATCTTTATATCATTTTTAAAAAATGGTCCGCAGCATAAACAAAAGTAACACATCTTAAAATAGTATTCTCCAACAGCTATCTAATGTAATGTGGCCTGTATATGGTAGTGATTGTTGTCTAAGGTTTCTGTCCTGCCTGTTTCCCACAGTCATTAAGTTCCAAAGAAATTACACAGAGCTCTACATTAGTTATAAACTGATTGGCCCAATAGCTCAGGCTTCTTATTAACTCTTACAACTTATATTAGCCCATTATTCTTGTCTATGTTAGCCATGTGACTTGGTACCTTTTTCAGTGAGGCAGTTACATCTTATTTTCTCTGAGGCCAGATCACAACTGCAGGAAGAACTTCTTTCTTCCCAGAATTCTCCTATTCTCATTGACCCACCTCTATTTCCTGCATGGTTGTCCTGTCTATACTTCCTGCCTGGCTACTGGCCAACCAGAATTTATTTAAAATATAATTTTATTATTATCATTATTAAAAATTTTGCCTCCTCCCCACCTCCCAATTCCCTCCCTCTCCCTCCACTCCCCTGCCCCTCCCTTTCCAGTCCAAGGAGCAGTCAGGGTTCCCTGCCCTGCAGGAAGTCCAAGGTCCAACCCACATCATCTAGGACCAGGAAGGTGTGCCTCTAAACAGACTAGGCTTCCCAAAAGCCAGTACATGCAGTAGAATCAAAACCCAATGCCATTGTTCTTGGCTTCTCAGTCAGCCTTCATTGTCTGCCATGTTCAGAGAATCCAGTTTGATCCCATGTTTTTTCAGTCCAGGTCGCGCTGGCCTTGGTGTGCTCCCATTAGACTGCTCATGTTCTCCCTCCTTCAGCTCCTCATTTGGACCTTGGGAGCTCAGTCCTGCACTCCAGTGTGGGTCTCTGTCTCCATCTCCATCCATCGCCAGATGAAGCTTCTATGGTGATATGCAAGATATTCATTAGTATGGCTATAGGAAAGGGCCATTTCAGGCTCCCTCTCCTCAGCTGCCTAAGGAACTAGCTGGGGACATCTCCATGGATACCTGGGACCCCCTCTAGAGTGAAGTCTCTTGCTAACCCTAAAATGGCTCCCTTAATTAACTTAATTATCCCTAAATTATCTTCTTCCCTGCACCCCTATCCACACTTCCTCCATCCAAACTATCCCATTCCCCCAGGGTCTCCCCATCCTCCCCTCCTCACTTTTCTATCCACCTCTCCCCATCACTCCTTACCGGCAACCCACCCCCAACCCCAAGATCCCAAATTTTTCCCTGGCAATCTAGTCTAATTCTAATATCCAGGAGTATACCTATATGTTTTCCTTTGGGTTCACCTTCTTATTTATACCTTCTCTATGATCAGGAATTAAAACCTCACTGACATTTATTTAGGTCTAGAATCCACTGATGAGTGAGTACATATCAAATTCATCCTTTTGGGTCTGGGTTACCTCACTCAGAATAGTGTTTTCTATTTCCATCAATTTGCATGCAAATTCAAGATGTCATTGTATTTTTTTTACCACTGACTAGTAGTCTAATGTGTATATATTCTACATTTTTCTGCATCCATTCTTCCACTGAAGGGCATCTAGGTTGTTTCCAGGTTCTGGCTATTATAAATAATGCTGCTATGAACATAGTTGAACAAATGATTTTGTAATATGATTGGGCATCTCTTGGGTATATTCCCAAGAGTGGTATTGCTGGATCCTGAGGTAAGTTGATTCCGAATTTCTTGAGAAACCGCCACACTGCTTTCCAAAGTGGTTGTACAAGTTTGCATTCCCACCAGCAGTGGATGAGTATACCCCTTACTCCACATCCTCTCCAGCAAAGGCTATCATTAGTGTTTTTTATTTTAACCATTCTGACAGGTATTAGATGGTGTCTCAAGGTTGTTTTGATTTGCATTTCCCTGATCGCTAAGGAGATTGAGCATGACCTTAAGTGTCTTTTGGCCATTTGAACTTCTTCTGTTGAGAATTCTCTGTTCAGTTCACTGCCTAATTTTTGAATTGGGTTAATTAGCATTTTAAAGTCTAGTTTCTTGAGTTCTTTATATATTTTGGAGATCAGACCTTTGTCTGCTGCAGGGTTGGTGAAGTTCTTCTCCCAGTCAGTAGGTAGCCATTTTGTCTTAATGATAGTGTCCTTTGCTTTACAGAAGCTTCTCAGTTTCAGGAGGTCCCATTTATATAATGTTGCCCTTAAAGCCTGTGCTGCTGGGGTTGTACATAGGAAGTGGTTTCCTGTGCCCATGTTTTGTAGAGTACTTCCCACTTTCTCTTCTATCAGGTTCAGTGTGTTCAGATTAATATTGAGGTCTTTAACCCATTTGGACTTCAGTTTTGTGCATAGCGATAGATATAGATCTATTTTCATTCTTCTACAGGTTGACATTCAGTAATGCCAGCACCATTTGTTGAAGATGCTTTCTTTCTTCCATTGTATACTTTTAGCTCCTTTGTCAAAAATCAGGTGTTCATAGGTTTGTGGGTTAAGATCTGGGTCTTCTATTCATTCCATTGTTGAACTTCTCTTCTTTTATGCCAATACCAAGGAGTTTTCAATACTGTAGCTCTGTAATAGAGTTTGAGTCAGGGATAGTACTGCCTCCAGAAGTTCCTTCATTGTATAAGATTGTTTTGGCTATCCTGGGTTTTTTGTTTTTCCACATAAAGTTGATTATTGTTCTCTCAAGGTCTGTGAAGAATTTTGATGGGATTTTAATGGAGATTGCATTGAATCTATAGATTGCTTTTGGTAGAATTGCCATTTTTACTATGTTGATCCTCCCAATCCAAGAGCAACGGAGATCCTTCCATTTTCTGGTTTCCTCATCAATTTCTTTCTTCAAAGACTTACAGTTCTTATCAAATAGATCTTTCACTTCCTTGGTTAGAGTTACCCCATATTTTTTTATACTATTTGTGGCTATCGTGAAAGGTGATACTTCTCTGATTTCCCTCTTTGTTTCTTTATCCTTTGAGTGTAGGAGGGCAACTGATTTTTTGGAGTTGATCTTGTATCCTTCCACATCACCGAAGGTATTTATTAGCTGTAGGAGTTATTTGGTAGAGTTTTTTGGGGTCACTGATGTACACTACCATATCATCTGCAAATAACGAAAGTTTAACTTCTTTCTTTCCAATTCGAATCATCGTGATCACCTTATGCTGTCTTATGGTTATTGCAAGTACTTCAAGCACTATATTGAAGAGATGTGGAGAGAGTAGACAGCCTTGCCATGTTCCTGATTTTAGTGGAATGGTTTTGAGTTTCTATTCATTTAATTTGATGTTAGCTGTCAGCTTGCTGTAAATAGCTTTTATTATATTTAGGTATGAACTTTGTATCCTTACCTGTTCCAAGACCTTTATCACAAAAGGGTGTTGAATGTTGTCAAATGCTTTTTCAGCAACTAATGAAATAATCATATGTATTTTTTCTTTCAGTTTATTTATATGATGGATTACATTGATAGATTTTCGTATGTTGAACCAACCCTGCCGATCTGGGATGAAGCCTACTTGATCATAATATATAATATTTTGGACGTTTTCTTAGAGTAAAAGCACAAGAAACACATAGATGCACATACACATTTACTCTGACGTGCAAAAATCCCATGAAGACTCACAGTCAGAAACTGTAATATATGAGCAAAAGACACATGAGGCAAAAATGAAATGCATAAGGAAAGCATGAGACAAAAGATAAAATGAAACCCTCCACAAATGCTATTGAGTTTTTTTTTTATTGTGTTTACCATCTACTGTAGGATATGGGGTCGGCCTTTAAATATAGTTTGAATACCCAGTGAGACTCCATTGGTGAAAACTTAAGTTTTGCTTTACAATTAGTTATCAGTTGGTGATGGGTTCTAGGTTAGGAATGGGTGCTTGTATTCTTTTAGCATTTTGACCTCCTGTGTTTTAGACCTGTATAGGCCCTTCACATTACCACAGTCTCTTTGAGTTTATATGTGAATCAATGATGTCAATATTAGAACCTCTGGTTTCCTTGGTGTCTTCCATCCCTGCTGGCTCTTAACAATCTTTGTGACACCCTCTTCGGAGGAGTTCCCTGAGTCCTGAAAGGGGGATTTGTTGAAAGCATTCAACTTAGGAATGGTTGTTTCCAAGTCTCTCACTCTCTGCACTTTGTCTACTTGTAGGTCTTTGTATTTGATCACATAGACTGCAGAGAGAAGCTTCTCTGTTGGTATCCAAGCAAGACACTAATCTATGAGAATAGCAGAATGTCACAGGGAGCCATTTATATATTATATTATATATTATATATATTATATATATTATATAATATATATTATTATAATATATATATATGTATATATACACAGACACACACACACAAACACAGACACACACACACAAACACACACACACACACACACACACATATATATGAACAGAAATACATTTTCCTCCTAGGTCCATGTACTATTTAGTCTTAGGTTTTTGGCCATGCAAGTAATGCCAGGCATGGGTTCTATCTCATTGATTGGGCATTAAATTCAATCAGATTTTATTTGGTTACTCCCACACTTTTGTGCCACTATTAGACCACTGTAATATGCATCGAGGTCACCTGTGTAGATAGAATGGTTGGTATCTACACTGTTGTTTACCTTTCTACCCTGGTAGTATGCAGAGTAATTTTCAGTACAACAGAGTGGGTGAAGGTGCTATGTAGGCACCAGCTCAACTCTGTATCCAGTGAGTTATGTAGGTGTTGTCTTCCCTAATATGACCAGTATCATTTTATTGAGAGTGACTAATAGGCTGGGTCATTTGGGGTTTTCAATGGAAGTCCTTTCACAACAACTCTGTTAGATGTAACCCATTCTGGGCAATGGAGGTTTCATTTGTGGCAGGAGATATCTACTTGTGGCTTTGTCTCCTCTGTTATTTGTAGATTCCATTTAGAACAGCTTCATTTACATGCATCTTTTCAGAATCCTCAACGGTATTAATTTTTCATACAAGAGCACAACCGAACCTTAGTTTTAACTATCCTTCCATGTTTTCTCTCCCTTAGTTCTTTTTTCCATCCCCTCCCAATTTTATCCTCCCATTCCTGTCTACTTCACCCCTGTATATTTATAATTATCTTTATATTTCCTTTTAGTAGGGAGAACCTTCTTCATCCCAAACCACAGTTAGTAGCTTACCCTCTTCTTAATCTTTGTGGCTATGTAGACTGTAGCCTGCTTTTGAGTGAATTAACAGGTGACATTCACATATAAGAGAATATATATTGTATCTGTCTTTGAATCTTGTTTACCTCACTTAGGATGAGTTTTACTTTAGTTCAATTCCTTCAACTTCAAATTTCATTTTTTAAATCACTGAATAATACTCCATTGTGTAAATGTATGACCCAGTCTTTATGCATTCATCTGTTCATGGGTATCTAAGATGTTTCTTAATTTCAACTATTAGAAATAGAACAGCTATGAGCATAGTTGTATAGAGAATTTCTAGTAGATTGAAGAATCTTTTGCATATATGACTAAGAGTTGGATAGGTAGACCTTGGATCTATCTATTGCCATTTTTCTGTGAAACTAAAACTGATTACCTTTGTGGCTAACCAGGTTTGCCAACCAATCAGCAAGGGTTGAGTCTTCCTCGTACTGCACATCTTTGTCAGCATGAGATGACATTTGTTTTATTGATCTTGGCCATTCTATCAGGTGTAAGAAAAAAATGACAAAGTTTTTATTTGTGTTTCCCTTGTGGCTAAGGATGTTGAACCTTTCTCTAAGTCTTTGTCAGCCACTTGTATATCCACATTTTAGAACTCTGTATTGTCTTCATGATTTCCAGTTCTTTGACCTCTTTATATATTTTAGATATTAACCATCTATCTGATGTATAGTTAGTAAAAACCATTTTCCATGCTGTAACCTGCTGCTTTGTGCAAATGAAGGTGTCTTTTGTCATAACAGAAGATTTTCAGGGTCATGAGGTTCTGTTTACTTAATTGTTGTTCTTCGTGCCTGAGCTATCAGTGTTTTGTTCAAAAAGTCTTCCTGTGTAGTGAGTTAGAATAGTCCACACTTTATCTATTAGATGAGGTGTATGCTACCTCGTGTTGAGGTCTGTTGACATAACTAAGGAAGTCCAGAAGAGTCCAGAATAAAGGATAACAAATATTTATTTGAGGAACACTCACACCATAAAGGTAGAGAACCACCAGCTACCAAGGTTCTCTGTTCTGTGGGCGCTGGGAACTGTGAGCAGAATTCCAATCACCAGCCAAGAGAGAGCAAGAAAACCCCTTCCTTTCTCCTACAAGTGATCATGTCTGCAAACAGAGGATCACACCCCTAAATTCTGTACCCCCAGAGGCTGATAAATTTTCACAGTTGAGGTCATTGACCTATTTGGAGTTGAGTGTTGTGAAGCATGGTAAATATGAATCTATTTGTGTTCTCCTACATGCCGCTATCCAGTTTGACCAACACCAATTGTTGAAGATGCTGTATGTATTTCTGTATTTCTGTATACTTTAACAAATTATCAAATGTCTTTTAAGTGTGAGGACTTATATATGGGTCTTCAGTTCAATTCCATTGCAATGTATCTACTTTTATGCTAGTACCTTGCAGTTTTTATTAATATAGCTGTGTAGTACATTTTGAGGTAAAGGATGGTGATAACTCCAGCATTTCTTTTATTATTCAGGATTGTTTTAGCTATCCTTGGATTTCTTTTTATTAAAGATTTCCATCTACTACCCTCCTCCTCCCCCTACGCTCTGTGTTTGCATATGAAGTTGAGAATTGTCTTGTAAATGTTTTTGAAGAATTGTGTTTAAATTTTTTTTTAATTCTCATGGTTTTATTTTTTCTTGATATTTAAAAATTCCATCTCCTTCCCTCATCCTCCCCCTCCCTCCGCTTCTCCTCCCCCCTTCCCGCCCCTCCTTCTCCCCCTTCCCTCCCCTCCGCTCCACCCATACCTCCCCTCCCTCCCTCTCAAGGCCAAGGAGCCATCAGGTTTCCCCACTCTATGCTAAGTCCAAGGTCCTCCCAACTCCCCCCAGGTCCAGGAAGGTGATCGACCAAGCTGAGAAGGCTCCCACAGAGCCCGTCCATGCAGAAGAATCAGAGCCCAGCGCCAATGTCCTTTGCTTCTCAGTCAGCCCCCGCTGTTGGCCACATTCAGAGAGATGGGTTTGGTCGCATGATCCATCAGTCCCATTCCAACTGGAGTTGGTGATCTCCCTTTAGTTCTGTCCCACCTTCTCCATGAGTGAACGCACCCCTCACGTTCCTGACTTTCTCCCTCATGTTCTTGCTCCTTCTGCTCCTCATCAGGACCTTGGGAGCTCAGTCCAGTGCTCCAATGTGGGGCTCAGTCACCTTCCCCATCTGTCGCCAGCTGGAGGGTTCCCTCTCGGTCCTGACTTTCTTTCTCATGTTCTCCCCCTCCTTCTGCTTCCTCATCAGGACCTTGGGAGCTCAGTCCGGTGCTCCAATGTGGGCTCTGTCATTTTCTTCATCTATCGTCAGGTGGAGGTTCTATGGTGATATGCAAGAAATTTATCAGTATGGCTATATGAACTGGCCTTTTCAGGCTCCCTCTCCTCAGCTGCCCAAGGAACTAACTGGGGGCGTCTCCCTGTGTTTAAATTTTGATAGTGATTATATTGAAATCATTAGATTGCTAATTGGATGACCATTTTTACTTCATTAATTCTAGCAATCAAAAAGCATGGGAAAATATTTCATGATTTCATTTCATTTTATGATCTCTTCAATTTCTTTCTTCAGTGTAGTAAACTTTTATTTCACTTATCTTCTACGTGCGTTTTTTTTTTTATTTATCTCGAGGTATTTTTGAGGCTTTTATGAAAGATTTTGATTCCTTGTTTTGTCTCAGTCTGTCATATGGTATACAGGAAGGCTACTACTGAATTTTCTTTGCCAATTTAGTTTCCCTTGTGGAATTTTTATGGTCATTTAAGTATTAGCCATATCATTTACAAATATACTTGGGCATTGTCCTTTCAATTTGTAAACACTTGATCTCCTTCAGTTGTCTTATTTCCCTAGCTAAGACATTAAGTACTATATTGTATAGATATGAAGAGTGAGGACATTCACAACTTTTTCCTGATTGTAGTAGAAAAGCTTTGAGTTTCTCTCCCTTTAAGATTGATGTTTGCTTTGGGCTTGCTATAATTTGACTTATTATGTTGCCTTATATCTTTTTATATCTATATAGTCTCCCAAGTGCTTTTATCATGACCTTGTGTTAGATTTTGTCAAAGATTTTTTTTCTGGATCTAATGAGATGATCATAGGACTTTTTTATCATTGCTAGGATGAATCTTACTTTATAATTGTTTTAATGTTTTGTGTTGTTTTCTCATATTTAGTTAGTATTTTATTGAGAATTTTTGTATGTATGTTAATTAGGAAAATTGGTCAGTTGTTCTTCTGTAGATCTTAAATTTTCATGTAATTGATGTTATTCTAGAAATAATTAGACAGTGTTCTTTTGGTTTCTACTTCGCAGAATAATTTGAAGTTTGGTAGATTTTATGTTGAATCTATTTTGCCCTGGTTGGTTTTGTTGGTGGTGGTCATTGCTTTGTGTTGTTGTTGTTGTTGTTGTTACTTATGGTTTGTAGACTTTTAATTATGCTTCTATTTCCTTAGAGGGTATAGACATCTTTAATTGCATTTCTGATCTTGATTTAATATTGGTAGTTTGTATATATCAAGAAATTTATACATTTCATTTAAGTTTTCGAATTTGGTGGCATACAGATTGTGTTTTAAGTATAGCCTCATGATTTTCTGGTGTCTCTGATGATTCTCCCATTTTGCCTATAACATTAATAATTTGGGTCTTATCTGTATGTATTTAGTTAATTTGATTAATTATCAGTCTTTTTGATTTTCTCCAAGAACCTATCTTTATTACATGGATCATTTTAATTTTTGTTTTTATTTATTTTCTTTCATTGCTGAGTTGGATTAATTATTTCTGTCTCCTACTTTCTGATGTTGTTTCTTTTTTCTAGAGCTTTTCAGGTATGCAATCTTAGTTAGTAATATGAGGCTATATCCATTTTATGTAGGGCATTTAATGCTATAAATTTGCCTCTAAGAACTGCCTTCATTTTGTCACATAGGTTTGGATATGTTGTGTTTCTCTAAATTTTTTAAAAATTTCATTCTTAATTTGGCTGTGACTCATTTCATTCAGTAGTGTAGTAGCGAAGTTCCATGAGTTTATAAGCTTTCGATGTTTTGTTGTTAATATCCGGCTTTCATCTGTGGTAGATAATAGCAATGTGAGATTTTAGTAGATTTTGTTTCTCTTGTATTTGTTGAGACTGTTTTATTTACTAGTATGTGGTCAATTTTACGAGAAAATCCCAAGGAATGATAAGGTATATTTTGTGCTTGATGGAATTACTATAAATATTTGTTAATTCAATTAAATTATGATGCCATTCAGCTTCAGCATTTTTCCTATTTTTGTTGCACTTCTGTGTGTATTGGTGTCAGTGGGTTTAATGAAGTCTCCCCCTTTCTCTATCTCTCTCTCTCTCTCTCTCTCTCTCTCTCTCTCTCTCTCTCTCTTCTTGTGTGACTGTGCATGTGCAATCTGCATGTTTGTGTGTGTTATCCATATGTGATTTTCAGCTGCAGTTGTGGGTTTTTTTTTTTTTATGCAACTTGGATATGTCTTTGGTTTGGTACTTAGATATTTATAATTGCAGGTTTTTGGTGGAGTTTTCCTTTGATGACGTTTGTACAGTCCTTCCCTGACCTTTCGTCTTAGTATTTTGATTTAAGTTTATTATGTTTGATATTAAATAGCTACACATGCTTACTTCTTTGCCCCATTTTCTTGGAATAAGTTTTTTATCTTTTTATCTGAGGTGATGTCTGTACTTGATGATAAGTTGTGTGTCTCAGTTAGGTTTTCTATTTACTGCAGCAAACACCAGGACCAAAAAGGAAGTTGGGGAGAAAAGTTTTGATTTGGCTTATAGTTTCACATCATAGTCCATCATTGAAGGAAGCCAGGAAAGTAACTCAAACAGATAAGGAACCTGGAGGGAGGAGCTGCTGCTGTAAAGGCCATATAGGTGTTCTGCTTTAAGGCTTGCTCATTTTCTTTCTTATTAAAAGCAGAACCACCCACACAGGAATGACACAACTCACAATGTTGTTGAGTCAAAAAGGACTGGTCACTCCTTCTTCCATCAGTCACTAATTCCTAAAATATCTTACCATCTGGAACTTACACGAGGTATTTTCTCAAATGGGGGTTTCCACTTTCATACATCATAACTTGTGTTGAGCTGACATAAGACTTAGCAGCATAGTGTGTTTCTTGTAGCAAAATGATGGATACTGTTTCAAATCAATCTGTTAGTCTGTACCTTTTAATTGTGGAATTGAGAGAACTGATATGAAAAGTTTTCAATGAGCAGTGTTTATTGATAGTTTATTTAATTGTTAAGTTGTGGGTATTCCCCTCTTTGATATGTTGGCCTTTGATTATTCCTTGTGTTCTCTTCTATGTGGTTTTACTTCTTCAAGTTTTCCTTCTAGTGCTTTCTGTAGATACCAATTTTTAGATTATTACTGCTTAAATTTGATTTTTTTTCATGGACTACTTTTCTCAGTCAGTACTATATTCTAATCTAATGTCCTATGTATTAGATAAAATAAACATAAGGCTGGTCGGTGGTAGTTACATGCCTTTAACCCTCAGCACATGGGAGGCAGAGGCAGGTGGATCTCTGTGAGTTCAGGCCAGCCTGATCTACAGAGCTAGTTCGGGACAGCTTAGGCTGTACACAGAAAAAAAACATTATTGGAAAAACAAAATAGAAGGAGGAAGACGAGAAGAAATATGAAGCAGGAAGGAGGAGGAAAGGGAGGAGGAATCATTCTGTATTTACATTTTTAAGTAACTATTTTTAAGCCTTTAAAATTTCAGTATATTTTTGTCATATTTATAATCAAGTATGGTAAGGGCACACATTTTTTTCTTTTTTGTGATTCTTATTCCTTTAATCAGTGCTAGTAAAGGTCCTAATTTGTGTGAATCACACAAAGATGGTCCAAGAGATATTCAGTATTATGATACTTGGTATATAATCAAACATTTACAGACCTTATAGTATAATGGGAGATGTGACAAAATGTATGATGAAGGCTTCTATAGCCATGTATCTTCAAAATCTGTTAGATACAAATCCTGAATCAAATTGTTGCTGGGTAAAATGAATACAAGGGAGCAATAGTTCATAGAGTAGATTAAAACCACACCAAGTCTTCATTTAATATTGTGCTTTTGTTGATAGATGATTGAATTATTGCAGGTATCTTGAGTTCTGCCTTATTTATATGTTAGTTTTGTCTCCTGACTTAAGTCTTTGTAAGAGAATTGGGTTTGTTAATTCTTCACCTTATTAATACACAAAGATTTGAGAATGTAAAGAAAGAAAGAAACAAGTTTGATACCTTGAAATGAGGTGGATGGCAATGGAAAATATGACTATCATTCCATAGAAATTATAAATAATGGATATGTTGCATTTGTATCATGTTATTCTGATAATAATTATGACAAGTTGTTGATTTTTGGAGTCACTGAGACAGTGAATCCACCATCTAATAAACTTGTGTGCACTTAAATGCTGAGAAGTAGCAGTTCTTTGTACATGAGTAAGTGCAACCTCTCTCGGTATTGTAAGGCTCAACTAATGCAAGGGTGGTAGCTGCATTGATATAGTCATAATATGCCTCCAAGCAGAAGGTGAATTTACTGAATCCAGAATACATTTCATACATCTTCACATCTGACTTCTTCATGATGGTTTCATTTCGGGTTATAGAAGAAAAAGTTGGAGAACCCTTAGAAGCACACCAGGAAAGAAAAATGATAATGATGGAACAGACAGGATTGCTCCTGAGAGGAATGTGTGGTAAAGTTAAGTAACTATTGTCTATGGCTTGTTAAAAAATTAGCTCAATGTCCCAGTCTTCTTTATTCCAAATGCTGAAATGAAGACCAGATATGGTAGTTATGGAGTCCCTGGGCAGTGCTTTACTCAGGTGAATGCTAATCATGTGAAACGCAAGTGAAAGCCACCATATTGGGTAGAGTGAAGCTCATTTGTTTTGGCCTTGGGTAGTAAAGTTGAAGAAACTTCAACTATCCATCCTATGGCTTCACAACTTGCTTTCTTGTACCTGTATGAACCTTGGTCTGTAACTAAAATTTCTTTTCTATAGCATATGCTTCAGGAACAGATAGATTCAGGAACATAAAACTATGAGAATAAAATTAAACTTTATGTAAATAAAATTACTCCATGTTTTTAATTACTACATGTATTTAAATAATCTGGGTGAACAACCAGTTATAGTATTTGGCTAGGAAATATAAGATAAATGACAGTTGTAGGTACATTTCCTAGAAACTGTAGATAAACAAAATCAGGTTTCACACCATTGTGTATACATAAATGATAAAAATGTACAAAGTTAGCTAGGCATGGTAGTGTGTACCTTTAATCTCAGGATAAAAAAATTATATGAAAAATATGTCCTTGATCATTAGAATCAC